>NC_090885.1:69337434-69369934 GCF_036669925.1 Montipora capricornis
AACCACTGGTTAGGATTTGTTTCCGGTTGTCCCGGATTCAACTCTACCACGCTTTGTAAATAGCCAACTGGTTGCCTCCTGCCAGTTGGGGTTCTTAATAATGTTTCTGTTAAGTTTCAATTGTTTCTTTCACATTGTTAAAAGTGGGGTGCCTGTAAACTAGCTTGATAGCTAAGTGCACTTCCACTATAAACAAAGCATTTTTTTTTTGCGTAAATAAACAAAGAAAGAAATATGCAGTATCGAGAGGTCACTTTGAGAGTCTGAGATTGTAGGAGGGGGGCACTTGAGAGTCTCAGATCGTTGCAGAAGAAAATGATTAAGCAATACGCAAATGGTGCAAAGACACCAGTGGCTCTTAACTGTTCTAAAGGGAGTCGAATATGGTTCTGAGGTTTTTCTGCAGGATATGAAATTACGCGGACACGTTCACCTATAGCTGAGTTTGCAACCGGTCTCTTGAGGGGAAGACAACTGAAATGGCGGGATGCACGAATGATACATGACACCAAAAAAGACCTCATATTGTAGCTATATCGTTTGTGTAATCCAACATGGCAACGATGACTTAATCTTACGTCACCAAAGTCAAAAGATAGACTGAGGTGATCCTCGCTCTTCACTGGACAATTCGACCAATTGTCTCTCACAGACAGCTGAAAAATTCTGGTGGCTCCAACGGGTTTCTCACCCATGACCTATGCGATCCCGTTGCCGGTCCTTCACGACAATTGACCTGCTCCCAACTGAGTGGCTTCATAGTTCAGTCGGTGGGGCATTGAAACCGCAGAGTATGCGGACGCCTTTTTCCTCGGAAACCTTAAAATAGTTTTATACCAATCACGTTATGGTAATCACGTTATAGTTACAAATGAAGTTCGACAGAAAAAGCAGATCGCTATAATTTATCGCTACTGGAAATGAAATAAAAGCGTTGTTTAAGTACTTTTGTGCATGTCTTCTCTTTCCATGTATTCGTGATCTTGAAGAATGCCAGGTGTTATGAGACACTTGGGGAACAATATTGTTACCATGCAGGTCCCTTTGATGCTCAGTTCACGAACTTCCCGTCTCAATAGAACCCGAGGTTTTTTTCAACAAATATCACCAATGTCATTTCTCTCTGCTGTGATGTATTTTTATGTCAGGTTAATAACGTAAAGCGACTTTCAAAATGCAGGGCTAATAATGAAGCATACAACTTCGTAGTTAATTCTGGCAGTATAGATCATTGTCCTAAGCAACAAAAGAGTTATTTCATGGCCAAAAGCACAGGGGTAATATTCCGTGATGTAAACTTGAACATATAAAGCATGGATTTTAACAATTGCACGCATCCAACATTCTATGATAAACCGTCAGGTGGCAAGCCGACAGCATGCAGCCTTCTAATTTTTAGAAGGATGAATGCTCTCCTCTGACCTAAAACCGACGGGATCTCATTTCGTTGACCAAAGGATTGGTAAGAAGCACTTCAGCGTGATGCGAGTGAGTTACGCGAAAATGACGTCTCTATTTTCACTTTATGTTGGAGTCAGTGGTTAATGAAAAGTCCAAAAATAGAGTCTCGTAAAATCATTTAAAAACCATTTTGTACCAAAATAGAGAACTATATTAGAGATTACTGCTGCTGCTGAGTATTTCATAGTGTGGAGTCGCTGCAGTTAGGAAAAAAAATGGCGCTCTCGACAAATGTCTTCGCTTTCCTGGCACCAGTCTTGCTTTCTTGTGCGTTTCGTAGGGTCGATGCACTGAGTTACGCCAGCATTGACTCTGGTGATGATAAGTTCAAGCTTCAATGGGCGTACGACAATGAGAGGTTAATCTTCAACATGACTTGTAAAACAACAGGCTGGTGTGCGGTTGGTTTCACCACAACCGCTGACGGAAGACGAATGCTGAACTACGACATAGCTCTTGGTGGTGTGGCATTAAATGCAGGGTACCTTGATGTAAGTAAGCGATTAGAGTGACAAGGAGGGGTTACGTTTTTGCAAACGTTGGCCTTGTATATTTCAACAGACTCAACTAGTAACTAATGTGGTCATTTCACGATGTGGATTTGGTCAATTTCGTCTTTTAGCCAATAATAATATTGCTTTATGGCATTGGCAACCATAGCGGACGCCCTTTTTTAAACTCCATATTTAGAAAACATGCCAACAAAATCAATTAAGTTTTGATAGTCTTGACTATAAATGGCTGTTTTTTTAAAAGGGATACCAAAGCACGGGATTTGCAGTGCCACCAAAGGACCCGACACCAGACTACAATTTGATACAAGCCACTGAAGAAAACGGATTTACTAATGTGCAATTTGATAGGATTCCGACCACAGAAGGCGACGACAAAGATGTTCAGTTTGGGGTAAGACTTGACAATACTTCTTTACACTCAATTTGTGATAATATACATGAAAAATTACTCCGAGAGCAGTTCTCATAATTCAAATGCATCTCATTAAGTGTTCAATTAAATGACGTTTGAACGATATTCTTGCAAAAGCTTGAATTTGACAAACGTAATCTGTTTCAACCCATGAACTTCATAGGCGCGCGTTGTCAAAGTTTCTCTTGTTTTGATTTTCTGTCCTCAAGTACATGTATTATAAATGAGTAATCACACGATTTCTCATGTCATTTGTATGAGTAAGTACAATTTTGTTGATTTGAAAAATTTACTCGCGCTGACTTATGCCAATTTGCATCATACAAAATCACTAATCTATTTTTGGTCTTTTAATTGCAACCTTATTATCAAGGCCTTCAACAGATCATTTCCGATCCACTTAAGCCTCTTTAAGAAAACAGCGATGCCCAATATTTTATCCAGGGTATTTCATAAATTGCTATACGGAACCTGACTCGTCCCGAATTCATCTCCGACAGGGTCATTTAAAGCAGCTAGTTGTTGGTTGCCTTCTTCCACCTGGATTTTTTATCGCTGTAATGTCTATTTTTTAAATTGTCGTCCTCATTACCTTTCAGCTTCGAGGTGTCCATACAACTATGGAAAGAAAGAGACCAAAAGTGTATATTAAGAGTCTCAAACTTTTCTAACTATTAAAGGGTTATTTTGTCTTGTTTTTAATACGCACGAACCACCCTGGAACTAGTTAAAAGTGGTAAGAAAGACGTCATGGGTGATGGGTTCAAATTCCGTTGAAGCCAACTGAATTTTTCGGGTGTCTGTAAGAGACACAAATTCATTTCGTCTATAACCCGCACTTCCACTACACATTAATATGATGTTTCTTGTGTTGAATTTTTAAGGGTAATACCGAAGTCTGGATCGTGTGGGCATGGAAAAACAACGCCGATGCTCAAATAGGCCTTAATAGAAACCTCAAACACACCGCCACGGGAATATCGACACGGAAATACAACTTGTTTAAGGAGGCAAAAGGGAACACAGGCAACAGGAAGGCGCGGTCACCTGCTTTGACCCTGGCGATTTTGCCGCTCGTTGCTCGTGCTCTGGCGCCATTCTAAAAGAACTGCATTGCTGGCGAATCAAGCAAAAATTTAATAATGATATCCATTCAAAGCTTTTCTCGTAAAAATAAAATAAAAGACCTTTGTTTAACCCCTAAATTTAAGCAGTGATCGTTCAAACCTCATACCCAGGGCCTCTCATCTCATCTTTGGGGCAGAAAATGAGAGAAAAAGACTTGAGGAGAAAGTGCTGCCTTTGTAATTACATCCGCAAATTTATTAGACTTTCAAGTCTTCTCGGATGAAGATTATAAACCGAATGCCCCGTCTCCCAATTCTTGTTCGTAAACTCTATTTAAAGATCCCACACACTGAAAGAAAAGAGGAGGGCTCGAAGTTCCCTGTGTCAGGTGGTCTGGTCTGATCAGGGGCCACAAGTTCATTTGCCTTTGGCAATTAAGTGCAACCCTCGTAAAACAAGACTTCACTTCATCTCACTTCAGAATTTATCAAATGAATTCTTTTCAATCTAATTCTTCTATCATTTCCTCGCTTCATTGAGGAACAACGTCGTTTTAACAAGCTGATATGTTCATTTGTGAGGATTACATTGGAACCCAAACACAGCGAAAATATCAAGACTTCTTTCCCCTCTCCGTAGCAGTAGAATTGCAATTGAATGCTTTGCGTAACTGCAGTTGTAGTTGCCGATAGTTCTATCTCAGATTGTTAATTACTATTCTACATTAGAAAATAGGGGTTACCGAGTTCATTTTTGAGCTATAAGCAAGTTAAGGCGAAATGTAGGGTGTTTTTGAGAGCTTTCATGTTGCCGTGGTAACCTAGTACGTCACAGTAGTTGGCGCATTTTATTAAGCAATGATTGTCTGTGCAAGTGTTTCATATGGTACCTTAACATTGCCATTAAATGATACAGTGTTGTAGTGACAACCCCTCTCATAAGGAGGTCTCTTAAAACTAGTGAAACTGGTCCCAGCAACCTTAAAAGAGATCCCAACAAGATAGCGCGGCAAACTTTACATTTAGCAGGGTGAAAAAAATGGTTTTTTGACCAAGTCTTTTCTTGAGTGACTACCTAGTGACTGCAGCCTGTTCAGTAAGCCAAATCTTAAAAAGGAAGGGGACCCACGGAATGAAGGACTAAATTACGTGGATTTATCTCCAGGCGCAAGCGCACTTCATCCCGGCTTAGTTTTGTTTCAGTTTTGTTTGTCTTTGTGTCAATCATCCTCACTACCCTCACTTTGGAGCAAAACTTCTTTTGAATTTGTTCGTGCCAACGAGGCTAGTAAGGATGATTAGCATAACGACAAAAGAATAATTACTTAGCCGCCATTTATGAATACTGTCTATACAGAAAAATGTTTGGCCGGCAATTTTAATACGAATTCAATTCTTACTTTCAATACATTTCCAAAGGAAATTTGTCTTCTTGTTCACAAGCAACATTAACAATGGTCTTTCGTTTAGTTATTTCTTCAAATGTAAATTAATTTCTAATTATTCTATTTTTCAAAAAGCCTTTTAAGGACGTTCGCGCTAATTGTTTGTGCGCAACGTTACTGCGCAGGTAACGCGACAGTAATATGTCACGCATTACTTCGAGCATTAGTGAAGTTGAGGTTTTAAAACCTTTGCAGAAACCGTGGACGATAAGTCTTGCACAGCGTTGGATAAGAGAAGATCGTGATCAGTCAAAATTGGCTCAAAATATTTAGGAAAGTCAAGTAGATTACTGCACGACTGATGTTCGCGTTGTTTTTATCAGTCGTGCACTAGACTACTTGACTTTCATAAATATTGTTCAAGCATTAGTTAAAATAACATGGCGACAAAAACGCCGGGCAAAAAATTCCAGGCCGGCAAAAGAATGGCACATTTATTTCCGAATCATCATGAAACGTTAAAGAGAAGTGAGCGGGAGGATGGAAAAGCTCTTTAAAAGGTAGCTGCTGATCGAGTAGTGGCTGAAAGTTTGGAAAACTCGAGGACCAACCGTTGCGTAAATTTAATGGGGCTGTTTCTTTTTTTAATGTTTTTATTACCCTACGAACTTAAGTTCAAAATGAATGTATGTTTTTGAAGTTCTTATCCTTCACTTTCGTGCAAATGGAGCAGTATTTTCGTCCTCGTCGGCTTGAATAGTGCGGACCTTCGTGGAAAAAACCAGCGATTAAATTTCACAAAAACCACACTCCAGAAGACGAGCATGACGGCAATGGGGAAATATTATACAAAACACTAACCAAATGAAGATGACGACTGCTTAAAACTTCGTTGGTATGCTTGAGAAAGCTTTGTTTTGGGGTAAAAACCTTTCATCCCTTCAACGATCGATCCTCTCTTGGGTTCCAGTCCTTCCCCAACAGGTCACGCAAAAACGTGACAAACGAAGTTTTCCAAGAGCTTCGTAAAATCACATCGATTTTACTCCCTTGGATCATCGGTGACCCCTATTTTTTTAATCATGAATCACTTCCTCTACTTACTATCTACAAAATATGATAAAATGAAAAAAATCTCACCGTTTAATTTTCTTTCCTCGTGCCATCGAATTCCGGTAGTGGTTGCAACGGATAGAGGTTACGAAAACGCTCATCCAGGATGAACTCTACTGTTTACGACATCCCTAGCGGCATGAAATTATCTTAAAATCCCACCCCTAAAAGCCTATGCACGGAAACCTTCACTCTAACAGTTTATTTTTAGGATTTTCGATGGATGAGCAGATGAGGCTACCTTTCGTTATTATGACAGATTTATCGAAATTAAGGCATTTTTCCACTGCCATTTTCTCCGAAACGAAGTCGGTGACCCCCAATTTTTTTTATATTTTTGGAGTAAGTACTTTATGACCAAACTCTATGGGAGAAATGAAGAAAATCTCACCGTAGGAAGATTTTGGCGCGAACGTCCTTAAGTTTTCTTTTTATGGACTCGTAATTAAGTTTCTTTCTTCATCTGTGATCAAATAATGTATGATTGAAGCTTGCTGATTGCCTTTTCCATCATTTAGCTTTCTTGTTCATGTTTTGAGCTAAAATCGCGGTGCGCTCAGCAATCGGCACAAATCCTTCCTCTTTCCGCCATTTGGTCAATCTTGCAGCGAACCAGTTCTGAAAATGAACAAAATTCGTTATTTGCAAATCACTCAACGAAAAAAAGGATTGAACCGGTGGCATGCAAATTATGTTCGCTTCCTCTTCAGATGGCATATTTATTGCTAGTTGTGAATCGTATTCCTGCCAAAATCTTAAACTTTTTGCTGCTTTAAATTAAAAAAGCGCATTTGATTAAAGAAGTCTGTTAAGGGATCATACCCTTAGAAGTACTTTTCCCGTTGTAATGAAATCCTGAAGAAACGATGTATAAATTCATACACGATTCGATAAAAAGGAGGCATGAAATATGTATTGATTTTCGGAAATCCAATGACAGCATGCCAGTGGCAATCATAAACCCAAAAAATATTCATTAGGCAAATAACGCCAAGGAAAATGATGCAATTATATATATATTGGGCAACGAAAAAAATATCCACAACAGACAGCGTGTTAGAGTTCAGTAGTCAAGGAATGAATATTAATCATAAAAAAAACTGGAAAAAAGAGAGTTTGTCTCGAATATAAACTCTTTGCAGAAATTTAAGGCCTTGTGGTTCTTATACCTGAGAAGAAATTCTTAAAATATTTTAATTAATAGCAGCAAAAATTCAGTCGAATATTCTTCAAAGACCCTCACTTCGAAAATATTTACATTAAAATCCGAAAGCGCGAGCTTCCCACACGATGGTCTTCAAAGGAAATAATCTTCCGCGTTTTCAAAATATCTTCATCGCCTTTTTACCGAAGATAAAACTGAGTTTAAATAAACCCTACAGCAGCCATACCTGAACATCGTCTTCTGTCGCTCCAATATCGGCAGCAAGAAGCGAAATACTCAAAGTATCCGGGTATCTGCATGATTTAAAAGCGTCTTCCAAAGTGTCTGATTTTTCTTTATCTCCGTCAAACTTCTTGAGAATGTCCATGGTTTGCCGCGAATATTGAACAGCGACTAAAGAACGTTACTGAATTATAAGTTCCTGGCTCTGAATTTTTTCCTTTTTTCCACGAAGTATTTTAATCTTCGACAGAGCTTTCCAAATCAGTTTTAAGACGCGAGAAGTTCATAACAAACTGCCTGAGGTTTTGTATAAATTCACTTACAGAACAGGTGCCGTTCAGTGCCTTCTGATTGGTTAAATTTGCATGTGATACTTCCTTCGATGCCTATTGAGCCAGGCGACATATCTTTGTCATGAAACGCTGATGAAACGACATGAGTTTAAAAACATTTCCATCTGAATACCATGATTGTCTTTGAGAGAAAATCTTAGAGGGAGGGGTTCTATCTTCTTTAAGCAACAGCGTGTAACATGGAAAATATAACCCAGTTCAACTTGGTTTCTGTAGTGTTGTTTGAGTGGACAAAACCACAAAAATGAAATATTTTATATACCTATGCTTAGTTTTAGAGAATTAATTGAATAAGGCCTCTTTGACGTCCGCTGGAATTGCTCATATGTGCTATTAAATACGTCTAATAACCGAGTTTATTTTTTTTATGAAACGTATAATTTGGCAAGTAATCATGTTTGCTTCATAGGAAATGATTGTACAAGGGGAAGGTTATGCTCTCTTTGAGCCCACAAACCTACATTTTGGCGTCGTAGTGCCCAACGGCCAGTTCACCAATAATTAATCGATCGACAGTTTTCGTAGGCTAGGTAACAGAACTTGTTTCCCATGGAAACGCCTGGCCTATCTATGGATGATTACCGCAAACATAATAAGTTTTACAATACTCTGGAAAAGCTCCCAAGTCTTTCAAAGATGCTTTTTTAAAACATTTAACCTTTTTGGAGGATGTTAAAATATCCTCCAAAAAGGTTAAAAATTCCTCCAAGCGACTGACTACGTCATCCTCTGGGACTCAGTGAATCTTGGTTGTTGTGACGCGAGTTAAACTGAAAAAAGCACCTGGAGGTGTTTCGGCTCACTTATTTTATACTCGTGACAAAAGCTGCGGTACTCTCACCAAAACGTTCTCCGTGAGTCCAGATTAAAATATTCTTAAAGAAGTTTGGAAGAACTTTGTATTCGTGTCTCGAAGGAGCAACTCTTTCGTCAAGGAAATTCTTCCGAGGCTACTGTTGTTTATTACGGTGGTGATGGAAGTTTCGCCATTTTTTAATCAAGGCAATAAAGTGTGTTATAATCAATTTTATTAACTAGGAATGGATATTAAAACTGAACCATAACGTATGCTATCTCCTCTTGAGCTTAACTGCTCAAAACAACCTTAGATTAACGTACACGAAATCTGACAATTTGCGCCATTTTTGCGGTATCGGAAAGGAAAAGGAATCACGCAGCTAAAGATAAATTTGCATTTTTCTTTTCAAACATTCACAACGTTTGTAACAATTTTATTCCTGGAATGTTGATAGACACTTTCCATACCGAACGACTTTGGAAGGGTCGTGATATTACCACAAAATCGAGAAAGCGGTTCCCTAACGAAAACCTGGGTAGACTTTCATATGCCGCACTAAAACGGCGGAAGACAAAAGAACCATTGTTATCCTGATTAGGCCTTGTTGATTAGGTATTGTTATGTTCGCTTTGTTCTTTTGTTTTATGGACACTAATTATTTCAGATCCGGTATATGAAAGACCAGCCGAAAACCTTGGCTTCTTCCGCGCCTTGTGACAATTGAGAACTTACAGGGACACCTACGACGATTTTAAAGTAAATTCTGGCCTAGGCCAGACCGTGAGCGTTGAGGTCAGTATTCTACCTTTTAACATGTATTGTCATGCCACATGGAGTCTTGAAACAGCAAGGAAAGCAAAAAAAAAGCCCATGATCCCAACCAACCCCGCTCAGCGATTCCCCAGCTGAAGCAACGCGATGACAACGGTGAAAAAGACCTTTAGTACTGCAACAACTTGGCCTATGCTCCAACCCTTTGAAATGTGACAGAATTGTACCACTCACCCAAAAATAAAACTTGTAAGAACGGTGCTTAGTGGTACTATGATCAAAAAATTAATTCCTTTTTTTTTCTTCAGATTTTGAAAGTGTGTTTCCTTAACACCTCCCTGGCAAAATGTTGAGCTTTGATTTTCATCCAAAGGCTGTTTACTTTGAATGTATGGTTTTGGATTTCATGGTCCGGCCTTCTCTATTTTCGAATGCCCCATAATACACTTTGTTTGCCCTCCAAAATTTTGCATAAGCATTGTTTTTTCTCTTGGGACCATAGTAAGTCCCAAGAGAAACTGGAATTGGTGGAAACAATGCTTACGGCAAAATTCTGGCGGGACAACAAAGAGTGTTATGGTATAATTGAAAGTGTCCCACTGGATTACTTCACGTTGCTGTTTTGCCGGGAAAGGCAATGAAATGTACCAACGTAAAGTCACTCCACACAGGCTAAACTCTAGAATATTCGGCCAATTCTTTACAAGTGAATAGATGCACCCCACTCTAGACAGTGTTTCCACCGAAACAAAAGAAAACACTTGCATGATAATAGAGGTCAACTCCCGGAGGATTAGTTGGGGACACCAACATGGCCGCCCTTCTATTGTTTAGGGAAAACAACATGGCCGCCGTGACGTCACGTGAAAACACTCTATACGGCTCATGTAGAGCAAAAAAAAAAAAAGGTGTTGCTTTTGATTGCTAAACATGTAGTTTCGTTACCGTTGTCGTGGATGTTTTTTTTTCTGGCGACGAAAGCATCGGCACAAGCAACATACACAACCACAAGGTAATGAGTTTCTGACAATTCAACAGCGTCTTAATCAACAGGTACTTATTGCTAGGACAAAAGGCAATAATTAAGGACGATGTAATCCATCTACTTGCGTTGCTCGTGTTAATGCTTGAATGTGTCGTTAGTGAAAGCAGTCTTAAAAACTCGAAGACGCTCAATGAAAGGCGTGGTACCTAAGGCGCATGCGACTGATTTAAATAATAAAGCCGCTAACGGGAATTTGTCCGTAATATGTTATAAGATGTTATCTGCCGTTCTAGTTTTAAAATTCCCAGTCACTTTTTTCGCCCTTGGAATATCCTTTATGGCTTCTGTCTCTGTGTTGCTGTTTGTTGATCGCCATCTTGGATTATCAGTCTTGCTTGAATGGATTCGAACAAAAACAGAGCTTAAAGTGACCCCTTCTATAGCGCGTCTTCGCGTTTAACAACTGGGTACGACGTCTTCGGAAACTACACTCTACGCTGTCGACTTCAAGTCAGAACTCTGGCTTCATTTTTCCTGAGTGTCGTCTTCAATAAAATCCTTGGCTTGTTCGGCTGTGATGGCGTCTATGTGACTGACTTTGTTTCGAAACTTGACACCGTAAAACTTGTCAGCGGACTCCAGTAGCTCCGGTCTGAAAGTCGTGGTAATGAATTGAGCTTTCTCTGCCAAGTTACGAAGTATCTCTGAAATAAAAGCATACCTTAAGTTCTTACAAGACTCGTACAGACGCTTTCTCTTAGCTCTCGTTTCACTCGGAAACTTTACACGCTTCAATCTTCACCAGGGGCCCGTTTCTCCAAAGTCCCGAAACCTTTTCGGGCGCGAAAAGCCATTTGTAAAACTGCCAACCGCTTATTTTGGAAGGCCGATCTTTTAGTTCTCAAGGTAACAAAAAGCAAACTGACTGTGAAGTTTGACGACTTAAATCCTCTCCGTTCTTGAGATGAAAGGGGAATTGTGACACCCGAAAAGGCCCGTAAAGTTTCGGGACTTTCGAGAAACGGGCCCAAGGTGCGGAGGGAACGCTTTATCCCATACAGCAAGAGCAAATTTTGATTTTATCTCTACAAGACTATGTATAGCGTCCTTCACGTGATCAAATGTAACGGAGTATGTTCCTTATAGAGAGAAGTAGAATTCTCCCCTGTTGAAGTCCACGCGGCCTAAACAAACGTCTGAGGACACATGCCCCACCGGTCAAGGATCTCAACCTCGTTCCCATGCAGAGATTTTCACCGCCCGAGAGTAACGCGCCCTACTCTCTCGGCAGAGATAAGCTCTGCATGGGAACGAGGTTGTAAGGGTCTAAATGGAGTGGGGAGACCACGGGCCGGGGTAATACCTGCAACGGCTTTCCTGAACTGTGGATCCAGCGCCTGGTCGATCTCATCGAATAAATAGAAAGGAGCAGGGTCACACTTTTGAATTGCGAAGATAAGCGCCAGGGCCACCAAAGATTTCTGACTTCCCGATAACTGGTTCATCTCACGAGTTTCCGCCGACTTTCCAGTAAAAGATACCTGGCGACAAACAGAACAAACAGAACAAAGGCCTTTCCTCTCTCAAAGCTAGCGATTTGCGGATTTGTGTTTGCAAGGGTTCCGGCAATGTAAAGGGAACTGTCACTGCTACATAAACATAACTTGAGAGCAGAAAGGTAGCTGTTTTCGAACACATTTGTATCAGAAAAAAATAAACTTCAGAATCGCTTCATTTTCCCTGCCTGCTGATGTCTCTTTTCTTTTGAGTTCGCTGGACTGTCGAGAATGAGAAAAGACACCTCTGCTTTGGGTCCAGACTCACTGTGTTGAGCTTGCACGTCAGTTGCTTAGCGACCGAATCCTCACGTGTGGGCTCACTTAACAACGGCGGAATTACTGTAAAGGAATGCGCGAGACAAAGCGGGCTCAAGTTACAGTCAGCAAACATATCATGGGGCATGCGGTTTGAAGAGTGCTGTCCAAGACTGTGGACGGCGGTTCGATCATAGTGAGTTTCGACCCATGGCAATTCCCGTCAGCCCAGCAAACGCAAGAGAAAAGAAACATCTGCTAGCAGAGAACGCTTCAGTTTCTCTGTCTAATTAATTCCCAGTGCAAGGCCATCTTTAATCGTTGTGACGAGTTATCTTTGCCAGAATGCAAAGAGAAAAATAGCTTTTGTATAATAGTGGGGAAACCATGCCGGACACAATGATTGAAGATGCCGCGACACACCAGAAATTTAAAATTGATTCTCACATTCACTTTCTCAGCACAAACACTTTTTCGGGAAAAATTTCAAAAAAATTTGAAAAAAGGAAAGGAAAGGAAAGGAAACGAACTTTATTGAAGTATCTAGTCGTTTTAGCGCTCGAGTACTAATTGGGGACACCGTAAACTGAAATTAACAAATAACACAAATCAAGTCAATTGTTCGTTTTCGAGGAGAGGGGAAAACTGGAGTACCCGGAGAAAAACCTCTCGGTGCAGAGTACAGAACAACAAACTCAATCCACATATGACGCTGAGTCTGGGACTCGAACTAAGGCCACATTGGTGGGAGGCGAGTGCTCTCACCACTGAGCCATCCCTGCATCCCGAAACAGTGTGAAGTGGGCTTAGGTTCTGGAAGGCAGTTAAGAGCTTATCCAGATAGAACGATATGGCAACGGATTGGTTTTGATGGCAGTGAACCTAGTAAAGACAATTGCATGATCAGTCCCTGAACAAGTGCGTCTCTTACCTTTATACTAATCCCTGTAAACTGATCAACCAGGGGAACTGTTGATTGCTGCGAAGATGCTTCGCTCTCTTCGTCTTCCTGAAAACGAAAAATACACAGATTTATTATATAAACACCCATGAAATACCAAGTGAGCTTTCGCGCGAAAATATGATATCTTCACAAGTGAAAAGATCACTGTTGCTGTGGTTACATATAAAAATCGCGCCTTTCGATGCCTTTTGTGAAATGATTCAGTATTTCATTGGTGTTTATATAATAAGTAGAATATTACATGGACGCTTGGAGATACAAAATTTCTCTTCTCATGTGGAAAAATATTTCACGAGTGAGCGAACACTCGAAGAGAAATTTCGTATCTCCGCTCGGCCATGTAATATCCTCTAATTTATTAGCTAAGAAACAAAAGATACACTAGTTGACGAGTTGGGGACACCAACACAGCTGCTGTAACGTCATGACGAATAAGGCACTATGGACAGGAAAACGCACTACATTAACTTTACTCGAACTACGTGAGCTTGTACAGTTACACTGACATTTGTATTTTTTACTTGCTACTTTGCGTGGAACAACAGAAATCATTGAGCACCTGGTTTAAAACAATCAAAGATGAACGTGGACGAAGTTTAATATCGAAAGAAAGAAATGTATGTATTTGAAGTGCAGGTTACAGACGAAGAAGTGAAGTGATCCTCGTACTTACCTGAAAATTTTAAGCTATGGTCTCTTATCATCGTAGTTTAATATTGCTCAGTTGTAAGATCAGTACTGGAATACGGCTGCGTGGTTTTTAATAAAATAACATGTCCAAATATCTCTCAGAATCGTTAGAGAGAGTTCAGAAACGAGCAATGAACATCATCTTCCCAAGTTTAAGCTACGAGGCCGCGCTTATTAATGCAGCTTTCGCACATAGATTCTCGCCACATAGATTTATGTAAACGGTACATGTCAAACTTGGACTTAGACCACCCGGTTAGGAAGCTAGCACATTCTAGGACCCTGTCTGTCCAACATGATTATTGCACGATTATTTGTAAGTTATTCCTAATCTCCCTGTAATTCAGAGCTTGCTCTGCGAGAGGGTTACATAAACATTTATCATCATTTAGTATCACCCAACTAGTGGACTAATGCAAATGCTGCATTTTGATTGGCTACGCTACTAGAGGACTATTAGTAATAGTCCTCGAGTAGCGAAAAGCGTGACGCTTTCTTTCGTTTTATTCCCAAATAAATATTTCTTTAACTCGCATTTGCTAACTTTATCATTGCCTTTTCTGGCCGACTAGTTGGGTGATACTAAAACAATTAGACCTTTCACCCTTAAGGGCCACGGATCAATAGCCCATTCGGCTTCGCCTCATGGGCTATTGACCCGTAGCCCGCAAGGGCTAATTGTTAAAAAGAGACACCTGAAAATTTCAGGTGGCTCCAAAGGGTTTTGAACCCATGACCTCTGCGATGCCGGTGCGATGCTCTACCGACTGAGCAATGAAGCCGCTCAGTTGGGAGCAGGTCAATTTGTTGGGCTTACTGTGTTCATGTGAAAGGATACGATGAATGAAATTTGAAGTTCGGGTTATTGACGAAGGGGTTCAAATCACCATCAGTTGAAGTCGCAAGAATGTTTCAAGGTGTCTACAAGAGCCAATTGCTGAGTGCGAGGTTCAGTTCACTCCTTCGATGTTTAATATCGTTACCGGTTGTTCCACTGGATCCGTTTTCATCACCAACGAAGCTTTGCCGTTGGACACCAGCTGCTTGAATACTTCGCTGAAGTAGTGAGACATCTGTTTGGAGACACAAAACACATTTTTTAAATACAATGACAAGGGGAGTCACAAATGAAATAAGACCACAAGATTGTGAAGAAAATTTTTAAGGGCATTGCATGTGACATCACGGCTGCCAAATTGGTGTACAAAACAATGCAATAAAATGCCTTTTGTAAATAATAATAATAATAACAATAATAATAATAATAATAATAGTAATAAAAATAAACTTGTATAGCGCCGATATCAATATAGCTATTTTCGTCAGCGCTTTCATCAGCGCTTTTGACTCTATTATTCTGCAAATTTGTGGGGCTATTTTTTCTATCGTTTTGTATTGTATAACAACATGTCCGTCTCATCACGTGGACGCAAACCAAGAATACACGATAAGCCTAAATTCCACAAAAAAGTGCACTTCAAGAAAAAAAACAAATTTAGTAAACTCTCTGTCTGGAAATCTTTCTTCAGTGTAAAGGAAATCATGAAGTGTCTCTTAGGTCGCGTAGGGTGGAGCAAAGTTCCGAAAGAGGCGACTGCTTTGTACAGTAAACGTACCTGTTTAAATGTGAACAGGATGGCCTCGTGTTTGCGTTGCTCAAGAACGTCCATTAGGTCTACAATCGACTGCCAGGTAAAATAAAAGAAGAAAACAAAACCGAAGTAATTCGGCTGACGAAATAAAATGTCCTTCTCGAGAGACGGTCAAGGACGGGATTTAAAATTCTTGTCCCCCACAGAGAGTAACTTCTTCCACTATAGCCTGCAGTACATTAAACAACAAGACTTTGACGTTTTGTATGGGAGAAATCCTTGTACTTCTGTGGGTAAAATTACGGAAACTTTCGAATCAAAATGTTATTCACCCACCAATAAGGCCGTATTGAGGAAAACTTTCCAGGATGTCTTAAGTACGAACCGAGGCCTCAAGTATTAAAGACAGGGTACATTTTATTCCTAATGTGGATCGACCGAGGTCCGTGAATCACATCATGATCATTTAAGAGAAGATTTCTGCCCGCTCTTGCAACCAATAAGCCCACTCCCGCTTGAAAGGAAACTAACACGATGCGCTTACCTGATAACCCTTATCTAGTTCTTCCTTACGTTTCATTAACTTCTCCTTCTGTTCTGAGAAGTTAACAAACTGGTCCAGCGCTTTCTTATTGACATGGCTGTACTTCTTCAGTTCTTCATTGCACTGGTGAAGTTTTTTCCACAGCTGAAAAAAAAAAAAAAAGAACAAGTAAAATGAATTGAATAATGCGTCAACTGACACACGGATAATTTCTCGCTGCATGTGTGTTTGCTTTTTGGAAGAGAAACAGCATTTCTATTTTGTAAAAACACAAAAAGTGTGTAATTCACATTAACACAGTTCTCCGAACAATATACAACCTTGTACCTTATTGTACTATACTGCACATCGCATATTATATTAGGTCACGTGGTTTTGGGCGTTGCCGCTACTCGCATTAAATGTTTCGAGTTTGAACATGTCTCTCTCTCTCTCTTGCTCGGCTAAATAATCGACACTAACCTTATTACCGTAACCACCGATAGACTCGTAAACAAGCCGCGACCCGAGACCAGAAGCCCAAGATTTGAAAAAAAAAAAGGTCTGATGAAAATTCATACACAAGGTACTTCATTATGTGAACTTATAAACTTACAGTAAACGCGTCACCTTGGATCAGTCATTCAATTTGCAGTGAAAATCAGTCAAAGAAACATTTTAACCCTTCAAATTGTGCATAAAGAATATGTCAACTTGTTTGAAAAACAGACTGCTTTTCCTGGTAAACTTTTTCCCCAGTATTTTTTTTTTGCAGTGAAAGCTATTAAAGTCCGTAATGTTGACAGCTCGTTGTAAGCAAGTTCGTTCGTTTACGTAACTTAGAAAGACTTCAACAGTCAATAACTAATAAAGAGTGCCTGCTGGCCACACTTACTGTTTTGATCGGTGTTTTTTGATGTTTATCAAACGCATCTGCAGGAAGGGAGCCTAGCTCACGTATCTTCTTTGTACAATCTTCTTTCTGTTGAACAAGATAGTGTTCTAGGTTGATAAATTACAATTCAACTAAACTGCCTGACAACCCAGGTCTCTAGTTTTTTTGGAGACAGTATAAGTCATGCGAGCTGCGAAGATACAATAAGGGCGGAAGAATTTCACCGAATGGAGGGGCGGTTATCTCGAGACTACTCGCTCCACCACGAAAAACTGGAGAGCTTTCACGCAGGCTACTGAGCTTAAACAGGGTTTTAGACGACTACGTGTGTCAGATGCTCGAGTTGCTCATTTAAAAGAGATCCTTGGTAGAAATCTACTCAATCTACTCAAAGTACCAAGACCCAACACAGTTACCCAATGAGACCGCGCTTTTAGCGATGCTGCGCCTAAACTATGGAATTCTCTCCCTTTTGACATTACATCGTATGACAGCCTGAACGTGTTTAAGTCCAAGCTGAAAACTCCTCTTCTTCGTGTCGTATATTTATGACTTCTAGTAACCTTTTTATCTCAGTTTTTGAAGTGTGGTTACAAGTACTTTCTTATCCTTTCTTTGTATATATTCAGTTATACCTTTATGATCAAGCGTGTTAGAGCGTTTGAGCTTGTATGTAATATATTCTTACATTTCACTGTAAAGCGCCTCAGAGCATTGAATTTGGCGCTATATAAGTAGTATTCATTTTATTTATACATTAAATTTGACAATAAAGTTGACAGTTACTTGTGAAAATATCGCTTTGTTCGTGGTTAGTTACGAAGCTCGTTTCATCCCGACCAAGGGACTCATCAAAGACCTTTCTTCTTGGCAAACTCGTTGGGTATCACGCCCAAAGTCCCGTTCGCTAACAAAATTTATATTAAAATCGGAATTTTACAGCAGTTAGCGTTTTATATTTTCTTCTTTTCCCTTTCTAACATAAAATAAGTCAAACTCCGTACTTTTTTCATAAGAAGACTTCTTTTATGAGCAATTTTCTCCATATGCTTAGCATCATCGTTGATGGCATCCATCCTTTGTTTTTCCATGCTCTGAAAGGACAAAAGCTTGTCAGACTTCGCACAAGGAACCTGAGTGCAATGAATTATCACTACTTTTCATGGAACTGATCATCATCGTCATCAGAGGTAAACGTATTATCACTGTCTTTCAAAATTAAAGAAACCGAGCACATTCAATCAGGACTCGAAAGTGCCGAAAAACGAAAGATAATCCTAGCAAATTGGAAAAGAAGCAAGGAACCATTAAACGTTCTAATTAAACGAGCTTAAAACTCAGAATGATCAAGGTCAAACGCCCATCACTCAACAGGGACTAGGGGTTGGAAGTTACGAACATCTATGATGCCGTGCTCTTGTCACATGGCCGCTCTTCGACCATATGACTATACAACGTAACCACTCACTGCTATTCAAACTGACGAAAACCGTTCAATATTTTTCAATTGATGAATGATTTCTGTTAAAAGTTTTCATTTCGTTCTAAGTTTTAAGCCGGGTTATTAGAAAGTTACTGTATCCAGAACGTGGAATAAAAATTTTTGATTAGATGTTTTCGTGTGCCCGCCAGGGCGAGTCACCATACACACAATGTTTCCGTTGTATAAATTTTCTGCCCATTTTTTTCTCAACCAATCATGAGAGAGATTAGCCTCTAAACAAACGTATAACATAAGGTTGCTGTAATATCCAGTCCAGCATTCCGACAATTCCAGTATAGTTCAGTTTTGCACATGTGCATAAGTATCGTCTTTTGTAGTGCCACGTTGTGAGATGTAGTCGGCAAAGTGATAGCCTATGTTATTAAACGGCATTTAAACAGAGAAGACTCGCGGTTGTTACACTGGCGACGAGGATAAACACGTTGAATTACAAGAGAAATCTAGCAAGCGAAGTCTGAAGCCCAGCGAGAGAGGCAAGCAGGCAAAATACTTCAACGCGTGAATCGATCGATCGACAAAACATGTCTCACACGGAACAAGCAGATGCCGGCGCAGCAGCTCCAGTTCAAGTTATCACGGCAACGAGAAATCTAAAATCTCAACCATTTATCCCAGGAGATGACCCGATAGTAAAAGGGAAAGCGTGGGACGACTGGCTTGAAGAAATCGAACGGGAATTCAGATACTTCAAGATTACGGAACCGCTCGACAAGAAAGATGCACTCATCATTTATGGCGGGAAAGAGATCGCTCGCCTGGAGAAAAGTTTACCAACCCCGACAGATAACGCTAACGAGTACGACAAGTTGAGAAAGAAGCTAAATGACTACTTCAAACCGAAGAAAAATAAACACCACGCGAGATACGTATTCCTCAAAATGAAACCGACACATGACGAAACAACAAACGCTGCACGTTTGAGGGAGAAAGCCAATGACTGCGAATTCGAAGCCAATTGCGATGAACGAATCTTGGAACACCTCATCCAAACAACACAGAATCGATCGCTTATACAAAAAGCCATCAACAAGAAATGGGATTTGACACAGTTTTTAACCGAAGGGGCTCAAATTGAAGACACATCACTTCAAATAAGCGACATGAAAATTCCTCAAGACGTGAAGAAACTTGGGCGATGCTTCGAGAAGCGGCATTCACCCAAGGACAAACAAAGCGGTAAAGGAAAGCAACCCTGTGGATTCTGCGGACAAACAGGCACACACGAGGAAGGCAAGAACTGTCCAGCGTATGGGAAAAAATGTATGAAATGTCAAAAGATCAACCACTTCAGTTCAGTGTGTAAGTCCAAAGGCCCGCACAACAGTAAGAAAGGCAGCGACCAAAAACGCGATCACAAGCCACCAGAGAATTCAAGGCACAAGCGCCGTGTAAAGAGAACCACTGAAGGAGAAGATGCCGACAACTCAACAAGTTCCGATAACGAGTTCTTCTGCCAAGCCGTAAGACACCTGAAGCAAGTGAAGAAAATCAAAACCGATGGTGAAGACAGAACCGTATCAGTGATCATGAAGATAGAAGATGTTGATGTAAGAGCTGAGCCTGACAGAGGAGCAGAAGTAAATGTCATGGATGAACACCAATTTAAAGCATTGACAAACCGGTCTAGTGTGAAACTTACACTACAACCGAGCAGAGTAAAGTTAAGCACCTTGCAGAGTGAGCTACCCGTGAAAGGAGAGTTCACAGCCACAATAAGGAACCAGACCTGTGGAGCAGTCGCAAGATTTGTTGTGACCAGAGGAAGAATCAACTCCCCACCCCTCATCAGCAAAAGTACCCTTCAAGAGCTGGGTATGTTACAGATCAGAGCAGATGGTTCTTTCGCCGAGACCAATGACTTGAGAATCCAGGAAGAACCACCAGACGTCAAAAGTGTCAAACGAGATAAAGATCTCAAACCTGGAATCAAAGAAATGACTGATCAATACAGTGACGTATTTAAGGGCATCGGGAAGATTAGAGACATTAAGAATGGAAAAGAGTTCTATGCAAAGTTTAGCATGAAACCAGAAGCAGTGCCCGTAGCTCAAAGACCGAGACCAGTGGCTTACTACCTGCAAGAGCCATTGAAGCAATGGCTGGGCCAATGTGTAGAAGAGGAGATATTCGAAGAAGTTCCTGAAGGCGAGGCAGTCACATGGTGCTCACCGCTGGTTGTTCAACCAAAGCTGAAGTTCAACACTGTAGACAAGGAGAAACTTGAACCGCACATGATCAGGGCCAGTGTGGACCTCAGGGTACCAAACCAATTCATGGAAAGAAATAGGATCACCCAGGGACCTATTGTTGAAGACTTCATGTACAAATTTCATGATTGCACTGTGTTCTCCAAACTTGACATGCGGCAGGGGTACCACCAACTCCTACTCGATCCAGAGTCCAGAAAAATTGCCACTTTTAGCACCCCGTGGGGGAACATGCGACCAAAACGTCTCATCTTTGGAGCAAAAACCTCGCAAGATCTCTTTGACGAAGCTATCTACCGAATATTTGGAGACATACCAAGATGCCTCAACCAACGGGATGATATCCTGCTAGGAGGAAGAAACCTGGAGGAGCACAACAAGACATTGGAAGCAGTCCTGCAGAGAGCAATGGATTTTGGAATCACATTCAATC
The DNA here is from genome assembly GCF_036669925.1 of Montipora capricornis. NCBI lineage: Eukaryota > Metazoa > Cnidaria > Anthozoa > Scleractinia > Acroporidae > Montipora > Montipora capricornis. The sequence continues at coordinate 69,358,305 of NC_090885.1, forward strand.
CTGACAAGTGCCAGTTTGGAGTCGAGGAGATAGAGTTCTACGGACACAAATTCACGAAAGACGGATTAAAGCCAAACCCAGACAAAATCAGAGCTGTCAAAGAAAGCAGTCCACCAAAATCAAAAGAAGCGGTGCCAAGTTTCCTTGGCATGACGGGATACCTTTCAAAGTTCATCCCAAGATACGCATCACTAACTGCACCATTGCGAAAGCTAACCCACAAAGATACAAAGTTCAAATGGGGAGCAGAAGAGAATGAAGCATTTGAGAACCTGAAAGCAAGCATAACTAGTGAAAGCACAATGGCATACTTCAACCCAGCTAGACCAATCGTTGTGAGAGTGGAAGCCATTTTCCATGAAGGGCTCTCAGCCGGATTATTCCAAGAGACAGGTTGTGGTCTCCAGCCAGTTCACTTCATTAGTCGTACCATGACCGACACGGAGAAACGGTACAGCCAGACAGAAAAAGACGCCCTGTCAGTACATTGGGCGAAGAACAGGTTCAGCATTTACCTCCTTGGAGCACCGAAATTCAAGATCATCACTGCCCACAAGCCACTGCTCCCACTGTTTAACAAGGCAGCCATGCGACTCCCACCGTGAATTGAAAAATGGGTGATGGGAATGCAAGATGTCGACTTCGAGCTAATCTATGAGCCTGGAAAAGATGACGCAGACCCCCTTGACTTCCTGTCAAGACACCCATTGCCAGAGAAAGGAAAGGATGCTGTAGAGAGAGTAATCAAATATGTCTTGAAAGCCGAGCATGCTGTCGTTGTAGATCAGATCAAGGAAGAAACTTGCAAAGATACCCAACTTCAAAAACTGTCCGCCAGGATACTGACGAGGGACTGGGAACGTTACAAAAAGGACCCAGACATTGCACCATTCTACAGTGTGCAGAATGAATTGTATACAGTGGATGGCCTACTCTTTCGTATGAATCAGATCATCATCCCCAGAAGCCTGCAGAGACAAGTCATTAAGGCTGCACACCACCTCGGACATCTGGGAACGACCAAAACAAAGCAAATGATAAGAGCAAAGTATTGGTTTCCAACCATGAACACCATGATCGAACAGATCATTGGACAGTGTTACCAATGCCAGGTTACCACAAAGCAGCACAGGCAGGAACCCATCAGAGTCACAGACATACCCAAGAAACCATGGGATGTCATAGCTGTAGACTTCAGTGGACCATACCCTGATGGCCATTATAATCTAGTAGCCATAGACAAGAGAACAAGATATCCTGAAGTCGCGAAGACCCACTCAACAGCTTTTCAACCAACCAAGGAAAAGCTCAAAACAATGTTCGCCACTCATGGCACCCCAAGACAGCTGGAAAGTGACAACGGACCACCGTTTAATTCCAGAGAGTTTGCAGGGTTCGCTAAAACAGAGGGATTCCACCATCATCGAGTCACCCCAGAACATGCACGTGCTAATGGCGAAGCGGAAAGCTTCGTGAAACTGCTTAATAAGACAGAGCAGATCACCCACCTTAAAGGCGGGAATAGCAGCATAGCTATTCAAGAAATGCTGACAGGCTACCGTTCAACACCACACCCTGCCACCGGAATAGCACCCTATGAAGCCCTCATGAACAGACAAGTGAGAACCAAATTAGACCATCAAACGAGGGAGAGCAGCGAGAATGCTCGTGACACAGCCATCAATGAGAGGGATGAGAGATACAAAGAGAAGCTCAAACAGAATGCTGAGAACAGGAACACTAAGGCACACAACTTCATTGTAGGAGATCATGTATTGTTGAAGCAAAAGAAGAGGAACAAATGGTCCACAGCATATGAACCAGCTTTCTACACCGTAATCCGAACCGACGGATCAAGCATTGCCGCACGTCGAATCACAGATGGACGGGAAGTGTATCGGGACGCAAACCAGTTCAAGATTGCCAACGCTTTGGTCCAAGACAATGCCAGTGAAGAGTGGGACGACCGGGAAGGAGAAACGACCACAGAGGATTGGAGAGAGAAAATCCTACTGAATGCCAACCCTCAGTCAGTCCAAGAGGAGATTATCTCCAGCACAGAGGAAATGGTCGAAACCAACAGCAGTGACAAAACGGAACAGAACAAACCAACTGAGTCCTCAGCAGCTGTAGCCAGACCAAGGCGTGATCGGAGGCGACCAGACGATCTGAAAGACTATGTTACCTAGATTGTACTAAGCTTATGCTCACTGGACATAGACATTTATATGCCCTGAACATTTTCTGTTTAAGCGTAGAACATTGGACATTTTGGGACATTGTTTTCTAGTTGCGTTTTATTTAAGGAAAAGACCGTCTCTGGAAAAAGGGAGAAATGTAATATCCAGTCCAGCATTCCGACAATTCCAGTATAGTACAGTTTTGCACATGTGCATACGTATCGTCTTTTGTAGTGCCACGTTGTGAGATGTAGTCGGCAAAGTGATAGCTTATGTTATTAAACGGCATTTAAACTGAGAAGACTCGCGGTTGTTACATTTACGACATCCCTAGCGGCATGAAATTATTGTAAAATCCCACCCCTAAAAACTTATGAACGAAAACCTTCACTCTAACAGTTTATTTTTAGGATTTTCGATGGATGAGCAGATGAGGCTACCTTTCCATTATTATGACAGATTTATCGAAATTAAGGCATTTTTCCACTGCCGTTTTCTCCGAAACAAAGTCGGTGACCCCCGATTTTTTTTTATTTTTGGAGTAAGTACTTTATGACCTAACTCTAGGCGAGAAATGAAGAAAATCTCACCGTAGGAAGATTTTGGCGCGAACGTCCTTAATTTAAATATATGTAATTAGTTATGTAAACGACAACAACATAAATCGTGAAAAGAAACATAGAAGTGGCATTCAGGCCCAGAGCGCTTACAAGAGTCCTTTGGAATACTCAGGGGAGAACTCTGATATTCTTCTTTTTTGTGCAAAATTTGTACCATTTTCCCAGCAAGTGGAACAGTGTCAGTCATGAAAGTCACTCGTCTAATCACTCATGTCTTGGCACTGGTTGTGTTCTCCTGTGCTGCCAGCGCGGATATGCACGACGGGATGATGCACTACGCGAGTCTCATGTCTTCCGATGGGTCTTTCGAGTTGAAATGGGCCTACAACGGCACTACTGGAATGTTGTACTTTAAAATGAAGTGCATGAACACTGGTTGGTGCGGAGTGGGTTTCAGCACAATGGGTGATGGTGCAAGCATGAAAGATTACGATATTGCTGGTGGTGGGTCCGCTCCCTCCGATTACCTTTATGTAAGTTTATCTAGTGTTTAGCTAGTATTCTAAGGCTTTTTTTTTCATCATCTTTCGTTTGTGTCACCATGTAACTGCCAAATCTCTCGCGCCTTTATTTTCTAGTGTCTTAGTTCCTTAAAAAGGCGTAAGAGCGATTCAAAAAGCGGAGAGCTTCCGCGATAAATTTGTTTCCTAGTTTATTCTGATACATCGAGTTTAAGCGCTCCTTAAAGAAAGGGAACATTTGGCAATTATAAACCAAAATGGGAGAGATTTTAGAGATCTGCTGCTACTTTGACAGTTAATGTTAGTTTTCTGTTTGCTATTCGCTGAAAATGCCATAAGCCATGGTACAATGATACCCAGTGGATCATGATACTGCAAAATCGATAAACCAGTTTCATTTTTGGAAAATCTGAGTTCAATCAGTTGCTAAGCGACTCACTATTTGTATAGTTGCTTTTTATCGCACTGAGTCTTTACAGGGGCCGATTACATGAGCCGGGCTGGTCAGGTTTGCCGGGATGTCTTTCAGCCCGGTATTACATGAGGTGAGCTAGCCCGGCTTGGACTCAATTTAGAATATGTCATGTGAAAAAAGATAACAACAACAAGAAGAAGTGGAGAGAAGTTTGTCTCGCTAAAATTGTTATTAAAATTCACTATTCTACAATTTAAAAGGCCTTATGGTTTGCTATCTTATTTATCCTTTATTTAAACAGAAAAAAACGACTATTCAGTGGGCCATTTTGCAGAATATAGTTCAAAACCACTTAAACATAGCATTGTTAAACGCATTTTAGTATTTAAACGGTAGATATAGGCATATCTTTATCCCCTAAAAATCTTTCATCTGTTCGGATTTCCTAGCTGAAAGTCTAGTGATCCGAAAATTGTAGGGATCAAAACTTACCTTTTCGAAAATTTTAGCCAGAAAAAAGCTCCCGAAAATTCTAGGTGACCTTCTTAAGGTAAAAATCCATTAAAAATGGGCAATTATACCAACTTTTAGATGTTCGAAAATCCTAGGACAGGCAGGCAAGCAAGAAATTTTACAACAAAAGTTTCGAAAGTTCTACGTCTAAAATCGTTTTCCGAACAGATATTTTCAGCTGAAATTTTGTCTCCATGATGTAATCGCAAACTTGACTTTTGGTGTATTTCTCAGACGTGCCAGGATCTCGGCTAAACGAGCCAGCCCGCCTGACCGGCTCATGTAATCGGCCCCTAACTTTGTTCGTTTTATTGTAAGTTTGTGGCCGATATTTCCCCTTAGGGTTAGGGAGAACACCCCTTCCACATATTACAAAATACTTAATATAGAATGAGCTAGTTGGTCTTCTAATGCAAATTGAAACGACATGTAACTACCAATTCTCAATTTTTCGTTCGCGCAAATGATTCCTTTGTTCCTCGGATCTCTTTTGTTTCTGATGAGACCTCGTTTGTTGTTAGTAGCCTTTTTTTGTTTTCTCCTTTGTAACGCAGCTTTCGTCATCCACATGTGCCGAACCTAATACCTATTTGGTTCGACCCAAATGATTAAGTCACACGTCGAACTTCTAATGTGCCGAACCTAATTCTTGGAGTAAATAAATACCATTTTCAATGGTTAAAATAAGGGAATGAACTGGTGAAAGAGGTTTGAAACGACTCATTTCCATTCCATCTCACTAGTTTTGCCTCAGTACACTGAAAAGCCAAAACACTTTCTTTGATAATTTACTCGCTAAGTAGAAACAGCTTTATTTGCTGTGTTTTTTATATTCAAGGAAATTGCGATCATATTGAGATGCTCACAACAAACGCGTACACAGTGAACTGGGCATTTTCTCCCTCCTTTTTGTTGTTGCTGAAGATTTTTCCTTGTCGTTTGGACAGGATTTCTGGAGTGCTGGTTTGCGAACTCCAGAAAAAGATGCACAGCAAGACCTGACCATTCAATCTGTCAACCAAACGGGCGGATATACGATCGTGGACTTTAAGAGGCCAGCAAATACTAATGATAAGAAGGATGTTCAATTCACGGTAAGATCAAGAGACAAGTGTGCGCGAGGTTTTCTTTTCTTTGTTCGCAATAATTTGGCCATCCTCTCTGTGAGGCCCCGTCCACACGTAACGTACCGGTATTCAAATCGAATTTCCTCGTCCGCACGTATCCGGATTCGTTCTAGTATTCAGGACTCCTCTGTGACTATTGTCAACAGAGCATGCGTCATCAGGCAAAGCGAGTTGGCAACAGGAAAAACGATAACATTTCGATTTCGTGCAGTGGCCATATTGAATATTTACGTGGTAAAGACTGAAGACTATATCTGAGTTTGTAATGTCATTGGATTTGAAAATATCCGGATTCGACCGGCCACACGATTTGCGTATTCAAAACTTTCCACTCTGGAGACTTCACTTCTCTGGAGATTCACATGCCGGATTCGCAGGATACGTGTGGACGGAAGCCGAATCCGCAAAGAAAAAGCTGCGGATTAAGAAAATATCCGGATTCGTGTGGACCTGGGCCTAAGACTGACGAGTAGTCAAAAAAACTAAGGAACATACCAAAGCTACGAAAGGGACATCTTTGTTTGTTTTTCGAAATTTAGAGAATTTCCGACTGAAATTGGAGTTTTTGCGGGGAATATACGCAATATTTTACTGCGACCGTGAGTTTGCAAACTCGAAATTTCGAGTCTGTGAACGCAAAATTTAGAATTTCTAACCTCGAAATTTTGAGTTTAGAAATGATAAATTTTGCGTTCACAAACTCGAAATTTCGAGTTTGTAAACTCACGGTCGCATTAAAATGCAGACTGCACACAAGGGGTAAAATGAAGACTAAGGTTATAATTTAACTGTTTAAAAAGGCAAAACCCATCAAGAAGTGCTAACCTTAGGCCTAACTACTGAGGCACAAAACATTATTTAGGCTTAACTGTTAGCACTTCTAAAGGGTTTGGGCTTTTATAACAGTTAAATTATAACATTAATCTGCATTTTACCCCTAGTCTGCAGTCTGCATTTTACACTAACCAGTTTCCAAACTCGAAATTTCGAGTTTGTGAACGCAAAATTTCGAGTTTCTAAACTCGAAATTTCGAGGTTGTGAACACAAACTTTCGAGTTTGTAAACACAAATTTCGAGGTTGTAAACTCAAAACTTCGAGTTTCTAAACTAAAAATTTCAGGTTTGAAAATCTGATCACGAAATGCCATGTCCCTTAAGGTTACGGGCTACCGTACTTGAGTCCATTCCATTCTTAATTTTATTATGAGGCAACCGTTTCCCGTCCGGGATCATTTGCGGTCCATTTGGGGATCATTTCTGGTCCAGGAATCATTTCCGGGCCGGGATCATTTGCGAGCCTGTACAGTACTTCTACAGTCTAAGTAAATCAGTGATTGATTTACGTAGAACGTAGACATAAAGAGATTTGATTTCCGATGTTGACTAGGGGATACTCGGAAAAAACCCGAGTGCTCCTCCTAAAACCTACCGACGACCTTCCGATCACTAGTTCGGATGCTTCAGTACCAGTTAGCTATAGGAACCTCGTTGGATACTGCCGCCAGCATCTAAAATTGTCAAAATGGAGCATTAATTGCCATAGTCCATTGCGCGGAAGGTCGTAGGTTCGACTCGGCTGCAAACTTTCCGAGAACCGTACTTACTCGAATAAGCGCCGCGGCGCTTATTTAATTTTTCGCCCCTCAAATGTGGCACTTGTTCGAGGGCGGCGCTTATTTAACAATTGGACGCCAAACATAAATATTTCTACGATGAAATGATATACGAAATCCATCATATATGAACTGCGGATATGAAATCAAGTGAGCTATGATCCTCGCAGTTATGAATGCAATTTTTGCGATTGCGTAAAGAAGCCTGAAAAATTCAGGACTTCAACGGGGTTTGAACCCATGACCTCGCGATACCGGTGCGACGCTCTAAACAATTGAGCTATGAAGTCACTGACGTTGGGAACTGGTCATTTGTGGGTTCTAATGCTCCTGTGAGGAATGAATCAACAATGAAATGATATATGAAATGCATCATATATGAACTGCGGATATGAAATCAAGTGAAGCTATGATCCTCGCAGCTCCCAAAGTCAGTGGCTTCATAGCTCAGTTGGTTAAAGCGTTGCACCGGTATCGCGAGGTCACGGGTTCAAACCCCGTTGAAGCCTTGAATTTCTCAGGCTTCTTTACGCAATCGCAAGAATTGAATTCATAACTGCGATCATAGCTTCAACAGAGAAATATTTCTGTACGAAGGTTAACAGAAATGTCTTTTGATAGTCACCATTTGACTCTTACGGAATGCAATCACCTTGAACTGAAGAACATCGGTTTTGATGCAAATAAATTTCCCTTCTTTAGTTAGAGGGGCTTTTTAGTGTTTTTTTTTTTATTTGACGAAATTCCTCGAATAAGAATAAGCGCCGCATTAGAACCACGGCGCTTATTAGGGGGTGGAGCTTATTTGATATTTAATTTGTCCCAAATGTGGCGGTTATTCAAGGGCGCCGCTTATACGAATAAATACGGTATCTCCGGGTCAACTACATGCAACACCGAAAAAAAAACCTCTTCATTTAATTTACCGGTCGGTTAACATGGAACATCTCTTTAAATCAGTATTCTCTGACATCGTTTTTCATTTAATTTTCAGCGCGATACTAAAGTCTGGATTATGTACGGGATGGACGAAGAAGATATCACTAGCTCGGATTTTCCGAAACACTCGAAAAAAGGCAGAATATCCTCGACAATTCAATACAACCTGATTGCGATGGCGTGCGCCGCTGACGGTTCCATTTTCAGCGGGACATGCGCTGCTGCCAGTGTTCTCTTCTATTTGATTGCCCACTTTGTTTTGTCTTCCTAAATCGGCACAGCTGGCATGTTATTTCGCGTAGTGTTAAAAGTTGAAGCTCCATCATAACAAACATAAGCTTGACAATTCATTAACCCTAGCAGTAGAACTGGTCTCGCTTCCTTCCATGTCTGATTAATAATAAATTCTGTTTACATTCTCGACTGATTGCCTCTTTTGTTTCTCCGATCCATTTGGCAGTTTTAGGCGGAAATTTTTGTATCGGCAAATTCTTTTTTCGGATTCAAAAATATCCGCGTCCACACCTAGCATATTCTAATCATTTTATCTGGATACACTCAAGTGCCCGGTGCTTTTGACAATGATTTTGCGTGTTGAGCATTCGCAAAATCGTCTGTTATTAACAAATTTCAAGTGAGTCTTTCTAGGTCCAAGGTCGATATGCTATGTTGATTTATCTCACCCGGAAAAGACTGGATCCGATAGTGTTACGTCAGCGCCTTCGAAAATTTGCGGATACGACCGTCCACACCCATTTGAATTCGCAGCGTATTCAGACTTTCCACTTTGGAGACCGTATTCGAAAATTCCCGGATACGGCTACCGAATTCGACAGATAACTGTGGACGGAAGGCGCATTCGAGACAATAAATTTGCGGATACAAAAAAAGAAATTCCGGATACGTATGGACGGCGCCTAAGAAACGATGACGGCAACGGCAGCCCCACAAAACAATAATATCATTGGTTAAAATAGGGAAAATAATCGTGCTTCACGTACAGCACGCATTTTAGGAAGTATTTCCGCCGTGATGGTAAATGTGATTAAAACGGTTTTTAAGAAGCCCAGTAAACGAATGAGAAGAGATATTAATCTGTCAGTGACACGGGCATAGACGGAAAAAAATACGAGTGCTCCTTAACAGGCGATCGTCACACGAACCTCGTTTAATGGCCTAACTCCCACGAGACTTGTGTAGCTCAGTTATAGAGCATCCGAACTAGTAATTGCAAGGTCGTATGTCCAACTCTTGCAAAGGAGCACTCGGATTTTTCCGAGCATGCCCGAGTCCTAGCTCGTACGTCCGAGTCATGCAAAGGAGCATGCGCGTGTCACTAACACGTAATGTAAGTTACAGACCGAGTTTTTTCCCGTTGATTTATTCGCGCTTGGGCGCGCGCCATAAATCAACAGGAAAAAAGGAGGATCCATAAATTACAGTACGGTCCGAGAAAATGAGGTTAGTGAGATATTTATTATATCTCTGAGGTAAATCCGGCGCGCGGGCAAGCAAACTAGTCGAAGTCAAGCGGAAGGTTCAACTGCCAAAATCCAAAAAACTAAATCTTCTTGGCTTTTTGAAATAGTTGCTGGCAAGATTCAAACAGTTTTACAAGTTTATGTAACAGAAAAGACATGAAAACTTGATAAATAATTTTTTTATCGAAATTTTAAATTTAGCGGGCTGTACAGAGGACCGTACTGTAGAATACGGCCCGCTAATGTAGCCAATCACTGCGCGCGTACTATCTCAGAGATAATAATATCTCTTCTTATTTCTGCCGTGCTGTGCATGACAACGACGTGAGATCACCAAATTGGAAGTTTTGACGACAACGTGAATTTACTAATGCGAACCGTTCATTCTCTATTTCACCCTGAAACGGCTCGTACCAATTTCTTTTTAGGATACTTCGCCCAAATTTTGCGACGTGAACGAGATGGAATAATCTCGAGGAGGAGGGGGGACTTCACATACTAAGGGGTGGGAATGGTCGTCGGAAATTTTGAATTAAACTCCTAAAGGAGACCAATCTGGGTGTGGCCCAGGCTTTTTTGATCCCTTAAAGAGACCATATTTTTTATATTTCTTCGCGTGCAACCCGAAACGCGTACGAGACCCTCACGGCTACACATGATGGCGCTTCTTGGAAAGTAACTACATAGTGAGTAGAATAGGTATCCTCTACTAACTATGGTGCATGCAATCCGTCTTTTCAAATATTTCTCGCCCCTAATCTTGGAGACCAACATTGAGCAAGTTTGTAAAAAAGTCATGCGCTGGGGTAGGAGCTTTGAGAGGAATTAAATCTTTCGTCCCGCTTAGTACCCTTGTAACTTTATATAAACCACTTATACAAACTTACTTCGATTACTGTTCGCCTATGTGAAATATTTGCGGTAAACAATTGAAAGATAAACTACAAAAGATTCAAAATCGAGCGGGAAGGGTTATTACAGGTTCTTCATACTGTTCATATGATATTAGGTCTGTGTTGAATAATTTGAAATGGAAAACCCTTGATACTAGACGCTTCCATATAAAGGCTTCACTCATGTACAAAATCCTCAAAAATCAATCTGCTCCCTACCTGAGAGACTCCTTTACAAAGCGCAATAAAACTAATATTAATTATTATCTCGGGAATCTTCAGACTTACCTAGCACTTCCAAACCCAAAGACAAATTTCTTAAAACGCAGCTTTAAGTATAGTGGTGCAATGCTCTGATTAAATTTTCCCCAAGAGACAAACGCCGCACAATCACTTTCGGGACTTAAACGTAATCTTGCCTCTTTGCCTTTTGCTGGATCACGCTGACTGCCTGTGTTATTATCATTTTACTTATTTTTTTTATTCTTGTGACTTTTTAATGTGTATTAGGTCTTTACCTACGCCCCACTTGCAAACCAGCTGTATCGTTGTTGAATGTGGCTAGCGTTGCTAAATAAAACTAGTACTAGTACTACTACTACTACTGCTACCGCGCACCGGTGGCTCAGTTGGTTGAGCACCGGACTGTCACGCGGGAGGTCGTGAGTTCAATTCCGGCCGGACCAACACTCAGGGTCTTTAAATAACTGAGGAGTAAGTGCTGCCTTAAATGGTTAGAAAATCAAAGTCGTGATGTTATAAGCGAGTGCTGCACCATGTGCTAAATTCACTATTTTGAATTGAACAATGCAAATTTCGCACCAAAATAGTAACTGTGTTCAAATCAATGCGGTTTCGCTGTTTACACGACAGATGAAAGCGCATCGTTTTGAAAACGCTCAACTTTTGGCAGCGGTTTCAAATCGACACGGTTTCGGCAAAAGTTTCGATCGGTGTCGTGTAAACAGAAGTTGTAACTGCATCGAAAACAATGCGGTTACAAATGAAACCGCGTTCGTGTAAACGCTGCCTCAGTCTGCGGTTAAAAAATTCTGATCACGTGATAAACATTTTTTGTGGCTCTGTGGTTTGGCTCTGCGCTTTCGGTCTCGTGACGCTAATTTCTGTTGCTCTCCCCAAAGAGAAAATTAAGCGTGAAACGGTGTTGACGGCGAGTAAAGCTGGCCAAAGCTATTACGGGTAACCCAGGAAAAGTCTTGTCCGAGGAAATAAGAAGCAGGTGAAAACTTTTCTTCAGGTTGTTTTCTTTCGAAACTGCAGAGCCACAAAAAAATGTTTAACCGCAGACTGAAATAAACGGCCTTGTTTGTCGCCCTTGTCCTCGGACGTCTGAGATTGCTAGTATGCAGCTATTTTATAGAATAAA
>NC_090885.1:69379934-69397434 GCF_036669925.1 Montipora capricornis
GACACCAACGCAAACTCATAAGAGGTCACATCCAGGTAGTCTGAAACCAAGGCAACAAGGGCACAACAATAAGACAGCGTGTACATTTTTCGAAACGGACGATTGTGTGATTTACTTGGAAAGAAAATGTATTATTATTGTGCTGTCATCGCACTATGAGAAACAGACACCAACGCAAGCTCATAAGAGGTCACATCCAGGTAGTCTGAAACCAAGGTAACAAGGGCACAATAATAAGACAGCGTGTTCATTTCTCGAAACGGACGATCATGTGATTTACATCGAAAGAAAGTGCATTATTATTGTGCTGTCATCGCACTATGAGTAACAGACACCAACGCAAGCTCATAAGAGGTCACATCCAGGTAGTCTGAAACCAAGGTAACAAGGGCACAATAATAAGACAGCGTGTTCATTTCTCGAAACGGACGATCATGTGATTTACATCGAAAGAAAGTGCATTATTATTGTGCTGTCATCGCACTATGAGTAACAGACACCAACGCAAGCTCATAAGAGGTCACATCCAGGTAGTCTGAAACCAAGGCAACAAGGGCACAACAATAAGACAGCGTGTACATTTTTCGAAACGGACGATTGTGTAATTTACTTGGAAAGAAAATGTATTATTATTGTGCTGTCATCGCACTATGAGAAACAGACACCAACGCAAGCTCATAAGAGGTCACATCCAGGTAGTCTGAAACCAAGGTAACAAGGGCACAATAATAAGACAGCGTGTTCATTTCTCGAAACGGACGATCATGTGATTTACATCGAAAGAAAGTGCATTATTATTGTGCTGTCATCGCACTATGAGAAACAGACACCAACGCAAGCTCATAAGAGGTCACATCCAGGTAGTCTGAAACCAAGGTAACAAGGGCACAATAATAAGACAGCGTGTTCATTTCTCGAAACGGACGATCATGTGATTTACATCGAAAGAAAGTGCATTATTATTGTGCTGTCATCGCACTATGAGAAACAGACACCAACGCAAGCTCATAAGAGGTCACATCCAGGTAGTCTGAAACCAAGGTAACAAGGGCACAATAATAAGACAGCGTGTTCATTTCTCGAAACGGACGATCATGTGATTTACATCGAAAGAAAGAGCATTATTATTGTGCTGTCATCGCACTATGAGTAACAGACACCAACGCAAGCTCATAAGAGGTCACATCCAGGTAGTCTGAAACCAAGGCAACAAGGGCACAATAATAAGACAGCGTGTTCATTTCTCGAAACGGACGATCATGTGATTTACATCGAAAGAAAGTGCATTATTATTGTGCTGTCATCGCACTATGAGTAACAGACACCAACGCAAGCTCATAAGAGGTCACATCCAGGTAGTCTGAAACCAAGGTAACAAGGGCACAATAATAAGACAGCGTGTTCATTTCTCGAAACGGACGATCATGTGATTTACATCGAAAGAAAGTGCATTATTATTGTGCTGTCATCGCACTATGAGTAACAGACACCAACGCAAGCTCATAAGAGGTCACATCCAGGTAGTCTGAAACCAAGGTAACAAGGGCACAATAATAAGACAGCGTGTTCATTTCTCGAAACGGACGATCATGTGATTTACATCGAAAGAAAGTGCATTATTATTGTGCTGTCATCGCACTATGAGTAACAGACACCAACGCAAGCTCATAAGAGGTCACATCCAGGTAGTCTGAAACCAAGGCAACAAGGGCACAACAATAAGACAGCGTGTACATTTTTCGAAACGGACGATTGTGTGATTTACTTGGAAAGAAAATGTATTATTATTGTGCTGTCATCGCACTATGAGTAACAGACACCAACGCAAGCTCATAAGAGGTCACATCCAGGTAGTCTGAAACCAAGGCAACAACGACACAATAATAAGACAGCGTGTTCATTTCTCGAAGCGGATGATTGTATGATTTACTTGGAAAGAAAATGTATTATTATTGTGCTGTCATCGCACCATGAGTAACAGACACCAACGCAAGCTCATAAGGGGTCACATACAGGTAGTCTGAAACCGAGGCAACAAGGGCACAATAATAAGACAGCGTGTACATTTCTCGAAACGGACGATTGTGTGATTTACTTGGAAAGAAAATGTATTATTATTGTGCTGTCATCGCACCATGAGTAACAGACACCAACGCAAGCTCATAAGAGGTCACATCCAGGTAGTCTGAAACCGAGGCAACAAGGGCACAATAATAAGACAGCGTGTACATTTCTCGAAACGGACGATTGTGTGATTTACTTGGAAAGAAAATGTATTATTATTGTGCTGTCATCGCACTATGAGTAACAGACACCAACGCAAGCTCATAAGAGGTCACATCCAGGTAGTCTGAAACCAAGGCAACAAGGGCACAATAATAAGACAGCGTGTACATTTTTCGAAACGGACGATTGTGTGATTTACTTGGAAAGAAAATGTATTATTATTGTGCTGTCATCGCACTATGAGTAACAGACACCAACGCAAGCTCATAAGAGGTCACATCCAGGTAGTCTGAAACCAAGGCAACAAGGGCACAATAATAAGACAGCGTGTTCATTTCTCGAAACGGACGATCGTGTGATTTACTTGGAAAGAAAATGTATTATTAATGTGCTGTCATCGGTTTTGAACGGTGCTGTTTCGAATGGAAGTCCTTAACTTACGTTTGTCAAGTTTTCTATGTCAAGTGGAATTACATATCCACGGAACCCGAACCGATATTTCATACTGTTTTTTAAAATTACTATTTTGTAATAACGCTTTGTGCTATAAAACCCCTGAAATAGGCATCAGAGAAACTGAACAGACAGAGAAACAGAGAAACTGAACAGACGAACATCGCGAAGCGAAGTACCACGTGGTCTTCAATGGCGGTCAAGTTTTCCCACTTCTGTTTGCCACCCTTTTCAGGGGCACCCAACGACCAATTAGTTGTAAAATGTATTATTATACCCCAGTTAATGAAAATAAATGTTATTAAGGCATTTTCAGGTGTTTTTCAGTGTTGCTGGGAAAAAATTATCTGTTCCTTTTTCCCAGCAAGACACACAAGAAATTTCCCAGCCAGCTAGATAAAATTGGTTGGTTTCCCAGCCAGCTGATCAAATTTATTTCCCAGCCAGGAATTAAATTACTTAATTAATTAATATATATATATATATATATATATATATATATATATATATATATATAATACTACTACTACTACTACTAATAATGATGATGATGATGATAACAATAACAATACTTATATTGATAATGATAATGGAACGATAATGTGAAACACACAGCTGTAGTTCTTGTGTTAGTATGATACTCTACATGTACTGCCGTCTCGAGCAGTTTGAATTCTAGGAGCCTTTTGTCACCCTGGAGAGCGAGCACAGAATACATAATACCTAGCAACATTGTACACAAAAGCAATAAAATACTTGCTAGGATACACCTGTATTGTCTACAATAAGGCAGAACAACTGGAACCTTGAAATAGCTCTTCATTTTACATTTTTATTGATCTCTTCAGTTACACAATTGCTAATGTCCAATTCCTTGCTATTTCCATGGTAGCCTGAAAAATAATTAAAAAGGAAATAAATTAGAGACCAATATTAATTGGGTAGAGCCAGCAGTAATGCTGATTGAGTTTTCAGATCTAGCTATGGACTCACTAATCATTGTTATCACAGGGAACCCACACAAAGGGTGAATTTAGAAGCAATGTATGAGAATAGCAAAAAGTTCCATAATTATTATTGTACTAAATAAATACAAATAAATAAATTTACACAAGATGAGGATTAACTATCTGAAATGATGTGCTGTTGTTATTATGGCTGAAAATGGCAAATTGTAGCAATTTTTACCAGAGCAACACACGTCCTTGAAATCTCTAAATTTCCCACAAGCAGCCACAATAACGACACAGAAGAACATTTCGGATGAAGGTTAGTTTATTCTCATCTTATATGCAAATATTTATCCCATAATTGTAGAATAATATGGAACTTTTTGCTATTCTCATACATTGCTTCTAAATTCAATAATACCAAGGGTCAAACACATTATGTAGGCATCCTGTGATTGTTAGTATTTGTAAAAAGTAGACTTGAGCCCCTGTAATTCTTAGATGCAGAAACCTTACGCTTAAGTTGAAACATGTTTATTTATCATGAATGTCTTTGCGGATTGGCAAAAAAAAACAGCTTAAGGTGATAAGATCTATTTGTCATCATGGTGCAGAGCAGTCAACAAATTTAGCTATATATCTTTCCAGATCAACTGAAAAATTAAAAAAAAAATTCCCTTGAATCGCCAAATATGACAATCTTATCAAGATCAGTAAAATTTCTACAGGCCATGTAGGTCTAGCACTTAAACTGGTCAAAATGAATGGACTTTCTCCATGCCATAAATTATTTTAATAAAATTTAAAATGTTACCATGACTGAACAACTGTTGAGCGTCTTCCTCCCAATGACATGGATGTGCAGCCATTCACATTAAAGGAGAATTGAAACTGAATAGACAACTGAATAGAGGGCCACAAAGGAAACAAAGTTCTCAGTGCAAACCATGAGTGCCCTAACTGAACCTGATGAAAGAGAGAGGGTCGTAAGAATGAACAAACAATGAATGGCCATCGTCACAAGCCTAACTCAACCTGATGGAAGAGAGATGGTCGTAAGAATGAACAAACAATGAATGGCCATCGTCACAAGCCTAACTCAACCTGATGCGGGAAGAGAGAGGGTCGTAAGAATGAACAAACAATGAATGGCCATCGTCACAAGCCTAACTCAACCTGATGGAAGAGAGATGGTCGTAAGAATGAACAAACAATGAATGGTCATCGTCACAAGCCTAACTCAACCTGATGGAAGAGAGATGGTCGTAAGAATGAACAAACAATGAATGGTCATCGTCACAAGCCTAACTCAACCTGATGGAAGAGAGATGGTCGTAAGAATGAACAAACAATGAATGGTCATCGTCACAAGCCTAACTCAACCTGATGGAAGAGAGATGGTCGTAAGAATGAACAAACAATGAATGGCCATCGTCACAAGCCTAACTCAACCTGATGCGGGAAGAGAGAGGGTCGTAAGAATGAACAAACAATGAATGGCCATCGTCACAAGCCTAACTCAACCTGATGGAAGAGAGGTGGTCGTAAGAATGAACAAACAATGAATGGTCATCGTCACAAGCCTAACTCAACCTGATGGAAGAGAGATGGTCGTAAGAATGAACAAACAATGAATGCCCATCGTCACAAGCCTAACTCAACCTGATGGAAGAGAGAGGGTCGTAAGAATGAACAAACAAAGAATGGCCATCGTCACAAGCCTAACTCAACCTGATGGAAGAGGGAGGGTCGTAACAATGAACAAACAAAGAATGCCCATCTTCACAAGCCTAACTCAGTTTGGCTTTGTACAGAGACAAAGTATGACTAAAGATAATTTGTGATTGTTGAAAATTAAAGGAAAAGTAAACAATCTGCCAAGTAAAAAAGAATTAGTGCTGTTGGTCACAATAACAATAATTGTTTTGTCAATGTATGTGTTGATGACAACAGTTATTGCTGACACAATCATACATTGTAAGAACAATAGTATGTTTTAATTAAGCACTCAACCCAATACAAAACAGCTGATCATCAGAAGCATTCTCACAATTAAAACCACAGTCTGACCAAAACCAACAAAGTTTTCTTAGTCAGAGAAAAAAAAAACAATAGTAAAAGCCTGCATATACGAACACATATATATTTTTTGTCTGGCAAAATAGGGATACTTGGATGCAGGCTTTAAGTGGGTTCTTGACAAGGTCCTAATTTCTATGTAGGAGATATAGGTAATTTGATTGCCAGAAAAATAAATATTTGCGATCTCAAAGTCAAACTCCTTGGTTAAAGTGTTTATTGCAATTTAACTGTTACTCACATAATTATAGAACCTGCTTGATTTTAGTTCACTAAACAGGGTTTTGTATAATTATGCCAAATATGTGCCAACAGGTTCTTACAAAAGGATCTCTTCGCAGGAGTTCTCGAGAGTAATAAATCGTCTTTCTAGCGAAATAAACTAAAGTAAAATAAGTGCGAATTTTTCTTGATTTTTACCTTGTGTTTGAGGAAAGCACCTGGTTGATCCCGTGGCTGCCGCCTACACGAATAAGAAAAATACGTACTGCTCTCAATTTTTTACCATTCGTTGGCTCAATTCGCTTCAACTGTAAAAGATCATCACGCACTTGACTAATACAGATAACCGAAAAAAAGCATTAAAACAACTACAATAGGAAGTCTTATACCTCCGAAAACGCTGATACCAAACACATTGTACACCGTCGAAACTCTGGTCGAAACTGAAATCTGTGAATGAAAATACAAGTTAATACTGTTAAATTCACTCTGTTCATTTCAATTCGGTGTAGAAGAACATCACGAGAATCTCAGCATACAGATAAAATAACAATGGAAATTAATCTTACATGTAAATGAGGAAAACAGCACAATCCGTGTTCGTCGATCTGTGGAACCTCCGCACGACCCTCCGCGCGCTTTTAACAAACGACCGAACAAAACCGACACAGGTTTTTTCCGCAAGCGCAATCACTCTGACCAGCCGTCGTATGTTTGTCGTTCTCAGTCTTCAGAGTTTCTACAGCCAGCTCGGGTTGAAATGCTAGAAAAAGTCAGTAATTCCCAGGCAAAACCTCTATCAATAATAAATTTCCCAGCCAGCTCATCGGAACATCTGTATTTTTGCCAGCCAGCAAGATTCCTCTGGGGAACAGATAAAGTGAGGAACAGATTCGTTGGGTGCCCCTGCCTTTTTCATTCTTGGTAAAAGTAAGGAAGGGACACGTCTTGTTCCAGGTTGCTGTAAATCTGAATTTTCTCTGAGCAAAGAGTTGAGTGTATTGAGTACAAGAATTGACTATATTAAAAGGCTTTTTGTTCACGTTTATGCTTTGTTGCTTTATGAAAATGCAGATTTAGAAATATTTTGCACATGAATTTCGAATTTGTTCAAACACACGTATATTTGGAACTCCTTTTTCATTGGGTTTTTAAACCAATCCATCTGACCACAACAGCACTTTCTAGTTGGCTAATGATCTAATGAATTATAAATGAGTTTGAGAATGTCATTTCAACAACAGTAAGTATATTTAAGCACAATAAACATATTTAAATAAAAGCACCGACCTGACCCTTCATCACCCATCAAGTGTCCCCACCCTCCACAGTTAACTGTTTTCCCACTTGGCATTAACATCTGACAGTTTGAACCAGTTCCTGATATCAAAACTATGCCACCTAAAGCAGGAAGCAAAAAAAATCCTGCATTTGTTACATACAAGGACATCAGCTAAGTTAACAGAGTGAACATGAAATAAGATAGTTTATAAAATAGTTAGGATAGTACACACACTCTCATTGGTCAATATCTGTGTTTAGACGAGAGTATGGAAACACTGGGCTGTGACATCACAAGAATTTTGATTGTATATCTATTGTCAGATGCGCGTTTTGATTGGTTGGTAGGAAATATGAGCTTGTGTTAAGAAAACTGTTTCAATCAAGAAGTAAAAAAACAGAATTTTTCTTCATTTGTTGAATTATCTTTGAGCAATATTTCCTAAAAGGAATAGAGGACTTTTTTTCGTGTTTCCATAGCCTCACCTAAACACTCAGGGAAGTTGGGAGAATTCTCAATAGTTATGCATTTAAAACTGTCTTGAATTCTCCTAACCCCCCCTCGTGTTTATATGAGGCTATGGAAACACGGAAAACGACCCCTATTGCCTAAATTTTACCCAATGGCTGAACGGAATAGTCTTGACATTGACCAAATGGTGACTGATTAATTTTTCTTTAGTATTCATGCTAATCAGACCTACAATTTGGTTTACACATTCTTTTGAATTTTGCCTATTGTAGCATTGAATAAGACATTAAGAAATACCTATGAAATTTGGCAGTCATAATGACAACGGTCTATTGACTGGAGTGATCTCCTGTGTGACCAGTATGGTATTGAGGCCAAGTGTCAAACTTGTTTCATGCAAAATAGAACAAGAGGCAATATTACAGGTTTCTGTTTTGTTCGACTGGTATTGGCCACCCATGATTCAAGTGCACGTTGAGTTTAAACCAGTAATTCAATGTACTCATTTAAAAGCCAGATATTTGCCTTGGTTATTCACATATGTCCTGAAATGCCCATAATAGCCCATTTCCAAGTTGTAGTTTGCCTCGGTTTCAAAGCGAGTCCTGGTGCACAACCATTCAAATGGAAATGAGTGGTATATTTTCATGCAAATCAAACTCATTATCATTTGAATGGTTGAGCACCAAGACTCGTTTTGAAACCGAAGCAAACAGCAACTCGAAAATGGCCTATTGCTCTTCTCCCCAATTTCAACATCCCATGTGTCTTGGAGTCTCGAAGTGTCCCCCAAATGTTGCTCCTCAAGTAAGGAAAAACAGCAACATTTACTGTAACTTAAAAGTAACGCTAACCTTTAGTTATTTACCCTTACCATATTGTTGGAAATAGGTAACAAAGGCATTGAGTTAAAGGGACATTTAATGTTGGATGTCAAAATTGGGCATGCATCTCTGGACATACCTGTAAGTGTATTTATTGGGGAAAGGTGGATCTTGCATTTCAGAACCACCACTGTAAAACTAATGACAGAGGCAATGTCCCCTAATTAACCCCAAATTTACTGGGAAGGCTCACTTGGAAGAAAGACCTATAAATTAAATAGTGATGAAGCATCTTTCAGGCTTAGGATACCTTTATCTGATGACGTAGCAATTGCACCAACAGTGTCACAGCACATATGGTATTCCAGAGATGCCAACCTAAGGAGATCTAAAATCTGGAGATTTTTTTCCAACCGGTCTCCCCTCCCCTCCCCCCTCGATCAACCTACCCACTCCCCCTCCCCTCCTCTCCCCCCCTTAAACGCACCCACCCATCCCCCAGCAGCTCCTTCAGAATACAAGAATATTCTGCCGCCATTGTGAATTTGCGGGAAAACAGGGTACTTATGTCAAGAATTTTTATTGGTTAATCGGAGATCCAATCAAACAATCGGTTATATGGCTATTTTTAGCAAATCATTTTGTTTAGTTCTATTAACGTGTGTTTGAAACTCAGAGATGAAGAAGTGCATTAAGAAACAATGAAACGAGTTTGAAAATATCGATTTTTTTTAAACTTGGGGATGCAATTTGAGTCTAGAAAGGAGAAACGTCTGTAAAATGTTCAGAGCCGTTTTTATCCGGGAGATTAAATGACCCGTACGGGAGACCGGGAGATTCGTTCCGTATCCGGGAGACTCCCGGATAATCCGCGAGAGTTGGCACGTATGGTATTCGTTACTACAGTTTGGGTATTTGGATGTCATGATAGATACTGCTTGTTGCTGCATCTCTTCTTTCTCCAAGCCACTTAATGATAGCCCCTAAAAGTCATTTTAAAAACCTGAAAATCGACTTGTTTTGCACATGTCACTCCACAAAAAGATTCAGAGGATTCAGTAGGGATGCAGAGGGAGAACTCCATTATGGTAGACCTACCAGCTTGCAACCTGATTAGGTTTAAGTTCTACGTGTATTAATCTCGTTTATCCATCCCCCAAGATGGATACAAGCCAATTTGTCACTTCCAAATGAAGCATCTACATTCTTTACTTGGCAAAGGTTTCCCATCATGCCAAAAATTAAAAAGAGTAAACAAGTACATAAAATACTGTCAAATAACAACTACAGAAACAAATAAACAGTCATCATATTTAAAAAAAGGGCTCTAAAAGCTGATATAAAAAGTTCCAGAGTCTCCATTGGCCTTATATCTATTGGCAGAGTGATCCACCCTTTCAAGAGTTCTGAGGAAAACACTCTTTGCAGAAATGTTCCCTTTGGTATGAGGATTTATAAAAGAAGCGTGAGATCTTGTGTTATAAACATGAGATGGTACATCTAAATAATTTGGCATTGTCAATGCAGAACTGCCTTTCAGTAATTCATAAAAGAGTTCCAATCAGTGGCATTTTCATCTTGCTTCCAACGTCGGCTAGCTCAATGAATGACTAGTAAGCGAGTTACAACAACTCCTTCCTCTCTTGTACATCTTAATGTATGTAATTCTTTACTTAATCTTAGTGATAAAAAGTTATTGTCAATTTCACACACTTCTGAGGTACACTGCAATTCTGTTGAAAATTACACTCTTCAACTAACTCATACCATATGAAAGTCATGAGAACATTAAAGTGGTACTACGACCAAAAAAAAAATTTGTTTTTCCTTTGGATTTCAAAACTATGTTAACTAAATACTAACTCACCCAAGTTTTAAGTTCTGATTTTAAAAAGACACCTATTTATTTTAGCTGGAATTTTCTTATTTATTGGTCCGCCATTACTAACTTTAAAATCTTGAGAGAGCTGGGTCGAGGAGAAAATGACATCAAACACGCACTAGTTACTGGGTTGCCTATGGCAAACCAGTCAAGGTCTGCGTTGATTTCGTCGTTTTTACTGGGTTGCCAACCCAGTCGGAATCTGTCTTTAATTTCGTCGTTTTTTTATTTTTCGTTTTCTTTTTTTTTTTTTTATTTTTTTCCGTGTCGGTAAAAGTCTTGCCTGTCACTCCCCTGCTAAGTGGTGTCTTTGTGCATAGAGCCTTCTACGCGTATTTTCTTAGGATCGAGAGGGTAGTGGGAAATGCGTAGATTTCTCTGGTGGACACAGTAGAACGATTAACTTAACCGGCAATGGCGTCGAAAGTCATGTAACGCGAATGGCGTTTTAGTGGATCTTTGAACAAAATGTACCCTTATGAAGCTCAATAATGGCAAGCGAATTGGATACTGAACAAGAGAGGCGGTCGAATGTTAGGAGCGACGAGTAATGGACTTCGACAACAATCTGTCGCCCGTCGAGCCGTAATCAAAGTGAGCTGTCTTCCTAAAATTTTGCCAAGTGTGGTGTTTTGTACAACACTCAAACCAAATGAACAGTTCTCTGGTAACTCAGTATGGGTTCAACAAAGACAGAGAAGGAATCCATATGGTGGATCTGTTATCTCAGTTGTCTCGCTATTTGTTAGATTTGTATTTACCTGTTCTCAACTCTGCACAGTCTTCCGGTATAACAATAGGAAATTTCACTAATAAGCCATTGACGTGAATGGCGTTTTCGTGGATCTTTAAACAAAATATACCCTCATGGAGCTCAAGAATGGATCGTCAATTGGATGAGCAAGACAGCGCTGAAAACTTGAAATATCTGGATTTTAAGAGACGAGTAATGGTCTTCGACAACAATTTCATTTTTCGCCTTTGGATATCAAGTGAGCTTTGTTTCTAATCTTTTAGTAACTTGGTATTATATAAAATACGGAAATCAAATAGCAATTTTTTTATGGATTTAACCATAGTTACTAACTATGATTTAACAAATTAACATTGAAGGAATCGAACGCCTACAAGAATGCATCACAGTGTTTACTCAAGTCGCATCTTAGTTGTCTGACAATTTACATTTACCGGTATTTTACTCAACTCTGCAAAGGTTTAAAATATTTGGAAATGTGACAGTGAAGAATTATTTGAATGAAAGTTGTTGTGGCTTTTGTGCTTCATTATTTACGGTCAGCGTTCCGAGTCGAAAAGGGTTTTGATGTGAACTGTCAAAAATGTATTTAATTGCATCTCTTGTTTGCACGCACGCAATTGAAATAGGAAGGTATTTTTGCCTCTAATAGTAAATATGTCGTTTGTTTCGATTAATTTTTCGCTGGAAAAGGATTTTGCCGAGATATTTCCAGCCTTTGTGAACTTTAATATCATGTTGTGTAATTTTCGAGCTTAACAAATTTGCATACGTGTGTTGAAATATGATACGGGAGCATTTTTGTGGTATAGTGTAACGAAAATAAACAGGTCTGTTGGAAGCTTGCTTGAGTTTCAACAAAATGACCCCCAAAATCGGCAAAAAAAATCTGACACTGATGAATAATAAAGTAGCTGCTATCCCCAAAACGATGGAATTACCTGGCGATAAATAACCTCGTCTTGGAGAGTTTTGACTGTCAACCTGAACCCAAAATGTTTGTCGCTGATCGTAACTTTTTGTATTCTATATTCACGGTTCAAAATAAATGTTGTTTTCATGTCGTAAATATGTTATTCTCGAGCGATCGTCCTGGAAACTTCCTTCTGCTCCTAAAACTGTGTATCAATATTTATTTACTTTTGCGTCAATATTTGTTTTTGCATAAAGCAAGCTAACAAAATCTGTACCTCGCTGAGTTCGCATTTGTTAGCGTTAATAGTATTTTCGGTCCGATGCTTCTGTTTTATGAGGGGTATATTACTTTGGTCTCCCATCCAAACACTAACCCCGCCCAACAGCGCTTAACTTCAGTAATTTTCGGTATTACAAAGCTGTCAGATGCTCAGAGGGCACGCTTAAACTTGTGGTCAAAAGAAGTTTATCAACATGTCAGCCCAGAAGCCAGTGTTTCTCACTTCCCATTTATTTTCTTCAATCTTTCTGGGTTCAGTACTTTGCTAGTAACCACATGTCTTCTCAGACTATTTACCCAAGACTTCTACCATGGCACTACAATGATAGACAATACCAAAACAATATCGTGCACTGTTAAAGCTACATATTACGCAAGGACAGGTCTGTTTCATCGTACGAACGTGTGAGGACCTCTGAGCCAAAGGGCCTCGTCTGGTATGACCTCTTAATGACCGCCCAACTTGAAAAAAATTGTCTGGAACGGTGCACGTACCACAGGCAACCCAGTGTACCCTCACGGAGGGTCTAGTTTTATTTTTTTCCGTGTCGGGAAAATTCTTGCCTGTCACTCCCCTGCTAAGTGGTGTGCATAGAGTCTTCTCTGCGTATTTTGTTAGGTTTGAGGGGGCTGGGGTAATTCGTAGCTTGCTCTGCACAATTAACCTGTAATTGCGTCGAAAGTCATTGTAACGCGAATGGCGTTTTAGTATATCTTTAAAGAAATATACCCATATGGAGCTCAAGAATGGAACGTCAAGACAGGCGGTGAAACATAAGGATCTGGAATCTTAAAAGCGACGAGTAATGGACTTCGACAGCGTGAATCTTTCGCCCGTCGAGCCGAAATCAAAATGAGCTGTACTTCTAATATTTCGCCAAAGTGGTGTTACGTACAACACTGAAACCAAATGGAAATTTCTCTGGTAAATTACGGGTTCAACAAAGACAGAGAAGGAATCGAATACCACAAGTAGATCTGTGATCTCTGTTGTGTGTCTCACAGTGTTTACTGAAGTCGCATCTATTTAAAGTTTGCCTGTTTGTCCGTCAAGTAACATTCATTTTGTACTCAACTCTGCAAAGGTTTAAAAAAATTGGAAATGTGACAGTGAAAAATTATTTGAATGAAAGCTTGTTGTCTCTTTTGTGCTTTATTATTTACGGTCAAGGTTCTTTCGAAAAGGGTTTGATGTGAACTGTCAGAAATTTATTTAATTGCATATGCTTTGTGATTGTGTGTTTCGCTTGCACGCACGCAACTGAAATAGGAAGGGTTTCTTGCCTCTTATAGCAGATATGTTGCTTGTTTCAAGAAATGTTTCGCTGGAAAATGTTTCTGTGAAATTTCCAGCTTTTGTAAATTTATCATGTGTAATTTTCGAGTTTTGCAAATTTGCATACATGTGTTGAAATGTGACACGGGGAGAATTTTTGTGGTAACGCACAAGTCACGAAAATAAACAGGTCTGTTGGAAGCGTGCTAGAGTTTCAACAAAATGACCCCCAAAATCGGCAAAAGATTGTGACGCTGATGAATAAAAAAGTAGCTGTTATTACCATAAACGATGGAATTACCTGGTGATAAATAACCTTGTCTTGGAGAGTAAATTTTTGATTTTCCAGAAACAATGGTCAACCTCTGAGAGTTGGGCGATTGTGATCTTTGTGTTGAATTCGCACATTTCTTGTCAAAATTTATAACAATTGAAAGAAAAAGAAAACTAAAAAAAACAAAACCTGTGAAACTCACAGATGACGTAACACAAAGGAAAACAAAAGAGCAAAAAAACATCAAACAATAACCTAACCCCACCACGAGCTAACAAAACAAAGAAAAAGTTTCACAGGTTTTTACACCGAGGTAAACCCAAAAACCCGGTATCTTGGCATCATTTGACACAGATGCTTCACTGTTTCGCGGTAACTTGATCACTGCGCCCGCTGAATCCGATGTGCGATTTACTCGGTGCAGCCAGAAGTACAATTACAACCAAAAAAACTAAAATCTCCCAAAATGTTTTTCGCTGTTGGTAACTTTTTATATTCGTGGTTCAAAATTAATGTTGTTTTCATGTCGTAAATTTTGATACCGATGGCAAAATATTTTATTCGCGATAGACCGTCCTGAAACTTCCTTCTGCTCTTCTTAAAATCTGTGTATCCATATTTATTTACTTTTACATCAATATTTGTTTTGCATAAAGCAAGCTAACAAAATCTGTATCTTGCTTGGTTCGCATTTGTTAGCGTTAATAGTATTTTCGGTCAGATGTTTCTATTTTATGAGGGCTATATTGTTTTAGTCTCCCATCCAAACACTAACCCCGCCGAACAGGGAGCGCTTAACTTCAGTGAACTTCGGTATTACAAAGCTGTCAGATGCTCAGAGGGCGCACTTAAACTTGTTGTGAAAAGAAGTTTATCAACATGTCAGCCCAGAAGCCAATGTTTCTCACCTCCCATTTATTTTCTTCAATCTTTCTGGGTTCAGTACTTTGCTAGAAACCAAATGTCTTCTCAGACTATTTACCCAAGACTTCTACCATGGCACTACAATGATAGACAATACCAAAACAATATGGTGCACTGTTAGAGCTACATATTACGCAAGGACAGATCTGTTTCGTCCTACGAACGTGTGAGGACCTGTGAGCCAAAGGGCCTTTTCTGGTATGACTTCTTAATGACCCCCCAACTTGAAAAAAATTGTCTGGAACAGTTCACGTACCACAGGCAAACCAGTGTACCCTCACGGAGGGTCTAGTTTAAGAATGCAATGTGTGTGTCCGCGGCCTAATTAATATGCAGCACGGGAGTTTCGGGCTTTTAGACTTTTCAACCCGTGTTTTGCATAATTATATAATAAATTGCGTTTACACGCTGAAATTTTAAGCTAAAGAGTAAATGACGTCATTTTCTCTAGATCCAACCCTCTGAGGTCCAATCGGCCAGTTTTGAACGTGAGTAATGGCGGACCATGAAATCCAAAACTTACACTCAAAATAAACAGCCTTTGGATAAAACTCAAAGCTCAAAATTTTGCCAGTTAGGTGTTAAGCGAACACGCTTTAAAAATCTGAAGAAAAAAAGGAAATGATTTTTTGATCATAGTACCACTTTAAGAGCCAAACCAAAACTCACATCTGATTTAAGTTGGCAGGTACATGTACGTACACTATGGATACAGGTATTATTCCACGAGTAGTCCTTCGTAATAATAATAATAATAATAATAATAATAATAATTATTATTATTATTATTATTATTGTTATTATTATTATTATTATTATTATTTGACTTAGAGAAACACAGGAACTTGCAACCTCAATTTAATGGTCATGTATAAAATGAACGTGAAAGAAGGTGGTTTTCTATTTTTACCTTGCCCTAGTCAATGGAGTCACCTGTGGTCTTAGTCTGAAACAGCAGACTTGAGACTTCATAAAATTTTCCAGCCATATCAAAACAAAGTAGCAAATTCCAGTAACCATCACTGAAGAAGGAATCCGGATGAATTTTAAAAGCTTTCTGTTACTTTCAAAAATTTTGTTGGTGAACAAAAATATTTAATTTATTAAAATATCTTAACATGAAAATATCTTAATGCATCTGCTTTATAAACAGGGAAGTTTTTGAACAACTGAAGCAGTACTAGTGCCCCACTCTTCCTTAGACTGTAAATTTACCAGCAACTTGCAGCCAGTTCTGTTGTAAAAGGAAAATTCATAAAGTAGAACTTTATAATCATGACTCTGCATATTGCAAGCTCACCAGAGATGCCAAAGGTTTACAGACATCAATTGCTGCTGTCCTTTTAGCTTCCTCTACCATCACATTATTTCACTCTGTGGAGGCACTCATCTAAACCAATCAGCTATATAAAGACAGACCTGTAGTTACTAAAAACTGTGGAAGTTGTGGCAGCTTCTGCAGGTACCGGAGCACAAATTACGTAAAACAAAAGAAACAAAAGACAGAAAACAAAACAACTCCAAATAAAGACTAATCCCAAGCGACCAAAAACACATGGCTTCCCGGTACCTGCAGAAAGACCCGGAAGTTTGTCATAGCCCTGACATTACACAAGTCACACTTCAAGTTAACACTCACTCTGAACGTGGCAAAATATGTATAATCAGCATGTGTAGTGTTAGGAGCTCTCATTATTCGGCTATTACTTGGAATTGACACAGAATCTATTCTTTAAAGTCTCAGACATTGTTAAATTCAGTCTGTTGATTTTGGTTCTGGGTAGTGAGCAAATAAGAGACTGTTTTGCTAGAGCTCGTTCTACATGACCCATCATCACACAGACACAGAAACATACCCAGTGATTTGTGCCAAACCCCGAGCTTCGGCCTATTGGCTGAGCTTCGGCCAACATTATTGCTGTTGAACCTGACCCACCACTGAAAAAAAAACAGAAATGGAGTAGGTATTAACAAGAGAAAATGAGGGGACAGAGAGGGAGGCTCCCGGTCCAGCCCTTGGGATATGTCATGTCCACGAAAGTTATTTTTAGACGAGCGGAAGTCTTCCGAGACGTCCGCATGCTGGCCTACCTCGGTCCGATGCTTGAAAGAAAATAAATATTCATCAGCCTTCCACGTGCGCCGTCATTTTCTCTTTTCACTAAGAACCTAAGAGCGAGGCAGGACTGCATGCGGACGTCTCGGAAGACAGACTTCCCCTAGAACAAAGACTTCCGCTCGTCTAAAAATAACTTT
This sequence comes from Montipora capricornis, assembly GCF_036669925.1. Lineage (NCBI taxonomy): Eukaryota > Metazoa > Cnidaria > Anthozoa > Scleractinia > Acroporidae > Montipora > Montipora capricornis. The sequence goes on from NC_090885.1 coordinate 69,397,003, forward strand.
CGTGGACATGACATATCCCGGCCAACGCCCTGAGCCTCCGTCTCTGTCCCCTTATTTTCTCTTGGTATTAATTAAAAGCTGGGATTTTTAATACAAGGAATAATTATTCAGAATACCCCGCCACAGCTAACCACTATTGTTTCCCCTATGCGGCATCTTCTGAAGAACGAGACTTAATACAATAGAGCTTATTCTTATTGAATGAAATGCAAATAAGTGGCGGGGTATTCTGAAGTTTAGCCAAAAAATAAATAACAAATTGAACAGATGATGAGCTCGAGTATGCAATGAAACAAAATAAGTTAATGTTTAAAGTTACATTTACGTTAAACGTTATTGTACACAAGCACAAGCCATGTAAACTACAAAACGTGGGATTTCAACAGTTGCTTCATTTGAAAATAATGCAGTTGCCAGCCCGCGGCCGGTCGT
>NC_090885.1:69404934-69409934 GCF_036669925.1 Montipora capricornis
GCACGCAAGGTAATAAATTATTTCAAAAGATGTTCCAGTATAGCTCTGTGATGGACTTTTGCGTAAGAAATCTTCAACATTGAAATCCCAGATGCGCGGGTTTTTATGTTTCCGTCGCTTGAGTTTATCTGCAGTGTTGTGCAGCGATGTTGCAACCTTTAAGTGTCGCGAGAAACTTCAGGTTCGCGCAGTTAACTCTTGCAGCCTTTAAGCAGCCACTTCCAGCGCTGCTTTAGCGATGCTTAAACGTGATAAAAAATTGCAGCGCTTTCGCTTTACTTGGATTCCTTTAGGGATAAAATTGAAACATCACAGGCACATGCTGTAATAGTGAGGTTTTTAAATTTATTTCCCAATAAGATTTTTAAGTTGCACTTAGTTTCGGCTTGACCTTGAAGCGTTTAACACCGTTTCAGAGCTGGGGGTGCTTTTAGTATGTAACGTAGCTCGCCAAGAGTCCAAGCATAACAGGTTCTACTCGGATACTGGAGTCAGCTCTGTCACAGTGAAGCGACTAACTATGGGTCTATTGTTATTATAGTTTAATCACCGCGAAAAATAGAAAAGCTTTCTTTCTCTTACAGTTTGTTTGTTTGATTGTGAAGGTTTATTCTTTCGGTAGCTCGTTTAACGTCACCTATGTTACTACACTTGAGAGGTTTTTTTTTGTTGAACGACTTGATTCAACAACAACTTGAAAGTGTTCACCACTGTTCAACGTTTCTTTTGTTTCAATTTTAAACAACAGCTTTGCATGTTTTCGCATCCCTTTATCCTAGCAACGATTTTTAAAAGGAAGTCAACTGTTTGGATGATGATTTCGCATTCCTTTGGGGCGAAAGTTCGAGTCACAACAAAAGATACGTGCTATATTAATTTGTTTTCCAGGGGAGGCCCTGGTCCAATATATGAATGAAGGGTTAGTTTCTAAAGAAACTATGGTCCAATATAGATTCTTTTATCAGGCCAGTCCAATATAGATTCTTTTATCAGGCCGCAGTTGTGGTCACAAAAAAAGATATTTGGGCGATGCGAGTGGCCAAAATTCTCAACTGAAACCGATAATGAGGGTCTGAATGGGAGGGTCCACATGTCGGTTTTCGGTTAAAATTTTATTACTTTGTCGGTTGTCGGTAAATCCCAGTTAATTTTTTTGTCGCTAGTCGGTAATTTTTCCCTTGTTTTGTCGGTACGTAGTCAGTAATATTTTGTAGCCCTTTGTCGCTAGTCGGCTAACCCCATTCACACCCTCGATAATTCCAAAACTTACATTTTTCGCAATTTTCGTCGTAAAAAGAATGAGGTCTGTTTCTGATGATCCAATTTAGCAATGTCCTGAGGTTTTTATAAGAATCTGTCGCAAATTACCTAATTTGACCTTGAATAACCACGTTCTGTTTTCGCCTGGCCTTGTAGCTCAGTGCGTAGAAATGCAAGTCCTTTCACGTGAAAACATGAGCCCGACAAATTGACCTGGGGCCCGTTTCTCGAAGGTCCCGAAAACTTTTCGGGCCCGAAAAGCCATTTGTGAAACTGCCAACCGCTCGTTTTGGAAAGTCAATCTTTCAACATGTTTTAAAGGTAATAAAATGAAAAATCACTGTGAAGTTTGATGACTTAAATCCTTTCCGTTCTTGAGATACAAAGGAAAGTGTGACACCCGAAAATGGCCCGTAAAGTTTCGGGCCCCGGCTCCCCATATCACCGCCACCGAATAGGCCATGGGTTCGAATCCCTTTGAAGCTACATGAATTTTTCAGGTGTCTTTAAGGGACAATTGCTCAAGTTGTGCCCAGGTAAGTAAAAGGATCACTTCTCCCTTTGAGTTTCTCTTCCAGTGTTGGTTGAGCATCGGGCTGTCATGCGGGAGGTCGTGAATTCGACTCCGGTCGGACCAACACTCAGGGTCTTTAAATAACTGAGGCGAAAGTGCTGCCTTTCAAGTCTTCTCGGATAAGGACTATAAAACCGTAGACCCGCCTCACAAATATCTTCCATGTTCTCTGTGGGACCTTAAAGAACCCACGCACTATTCGAGAAGAGTAGGGGATGAAGTTCCCGGTGTTGTGGCTGTCCTCTATGATTATATGAGTGGATGGGTATAGCAGGTCCACATCAGCTGAATAGCTGCCAAAACTTGAACCTGCTCAAACAAATAAATAACAAACGAAAAGGAACTTTTATATGTCATGATGCAAAGCGAAGTTAAAGTCCCTTCAAAGAGAATCGGTGGCAACTGAATTTGATGTTCAGGAGTCATCCTCCAGGAATCGACCTTTGGTTCTTTTACAAGCGTTTTCTTGCGGTTTAATTAAGGCATTACACCAGGGAAAACTATTTATTTTGAAAGTGACATTGCTTTTTTCCGGTCCAATATGCATGATATTGGTTGAGGTCACACTTAGCAGTTTACTAAGGTAAAAACCCTTAACTATGGAATAAAAAAGGTAAACAAAGTTTACTATGGTAAAACGCATAAGCTGACTTGTACATTTCCCAGACGTTTCAAATGTCGAGTTGATGACAGACGGGAATTTTCGAGTTCCGTCGTAATATATTTCGTGACTGCGCCATGGATCGTGAACGTGTTGTATCTTCGATTGTGGCTCTTTTGTTTCTTATCGTTGCAATCCATAAAGCTCATAGATTTAGATTTCCGGCTCTTTACCTTGTTTTTGAAAGGAGGCAATGTGAGCCTCCAAAGCACATGTATATAGTGGGCGCACGCAAATTCAGCAAAGTCACGAAATGCTTCTCAAAATCAGACAAGATGTCACCTAAATAAACAAAGTTTAGATAAACGCTAGATAAACCATGCTTTTTCAGATGGTTTTACTATAGTAAACTTTGCTTTCATCCGACCGCCGTTGCTAACACAACAGACTAGAATTGCGTTTAGCATGGTAAAGTGAGAAAACCCATTTACCATGGTAAACTTTCGTTTACTATGGTAAAAAAAGCTTAAGTGTGACCTCAACCAATGTCAACAAAATGCCAATATGTGAACAAAAACAAAAATTGAATAAAACGCAAATCATGTCAAATATTTTTTTCCAAAATAACTATCTCACGTTATTCCGTGAATTCACTTATAGAGAGGAAAAAAACCAAGCCAAGTAGAAATGATGTAAAAATTGTTAGTCTTTGTTAATGAGATATCATTTATTTAACAATTATTCCGTGAGCGCGCTTTGGATATGAGATCGTAAATAGCCAACGAGGCGCGTAGCGCCAAGTTGGCTATAACTAGCTGTCTCATATCCAAAAGGCGCTAATGAAATAATTGTTTTATTAAGTTCCTTAAACTCCAAAAGTTTGGAAGTACGAAACACAAGCGAAAAAAGGGAGAAAATCCTAGTGAAATCGAAAAACCTTGATGAAGTTGCGATGTTGTGTAATACCTTGTGGTCAGACAGACGCAGGGTCATCACAAAAACATTTCTTGCCTTTTCGCGTATTTCTAAAATGTCGGAATTGATCCAAACTTTCCACAAAAACGCTTTTTTTTTTGCTTTGAGAGAAATTTTGCTTTCTGGCGAAAAAAGTTTTAGTTTAGCAACGCTAAGCTCAATCGTTTACCGTATATGGTCAAACTAAGGTATACGAGCTGATAACCGGGGGGGAGATTGAGTGAACCAATCAGAGCACGGGAAATGCATTATCCGAGCTTGAGAATTTAATAATTAACGTTATACTCGACAGTTGATTGACATCGGTGGATTGTTGTGATATTCAAAGGAAAATATTCTCGCTGGTTACGAAGACGCTCCTTTTGTCATTAAAATCTGCATCGACTCCACTGCTTGTGCAGCCAATAATTTTAATCCAAGCAGGTGACGTCAATGGCATCATTTTATAAAGTGTCATTGGCGCTCTCTGAGCAACACAGTTTCTTTGGAATACTCGGGGGAGAACTCTGATATTCACAAGGCTTGTACCATTTTCCCAGCAAGTGGAACAGCGTCAATCATGAAAGTCACTCGTCAACTTACCGTTGTCTTGGCACTGGTTGTGTTCTGCTGCGCTGCCAGCGCGGATATGCACTACGCGAGTCTCATGTCTTCCGATGGGACTTTCGAGTTGAAATGGGGATACAGGGACGACACAGTTCAAATGTTGTACTTTATGATGAAGTGCAAAAACACCGGTTGGTGCGGAGTGGGTTTCAGCTCCATGGGTAATGGTACAGGCATGAAAGATTACGATATTGCTATTGGTGGATACGAGATACGTACCCTCTCCGGATATCTTGGTGTAAGTTCAGTGTTTAGCTGGTATTGCTAGTCTTTTTTTTATCATTATTTTTCGTGTGGAAAGCTCGATTGGAATTATAAACCAAAATGGGAGAGATCTGCTGTCACTTTGACAGTTAATTAATGACAGGTTTTCTGTTTGGTGTTAGCTGCAAATGCCATAAACCACCTGGTATAAGTTTTGCGCAAATTACCTTAAACCCTGATCACGATACCCTACTCTGATACTGCACGTTCGATAAACCAGTTTCATTGCGAGAGTTCACTGCGCGTTCAAGTCCATGAGTTGCTAAGCGACTCGCTAATTTTGTAGTCGATTTTTATCGCACCAAGTCTTTCAGGTCTTTCCTAACTTTGTTCCCTTAATTTGAATTTTGCGGGCGATATTTCCCGTTCAAACATTGACATAAATTGTTTCGTGTAAGAGATATCGGAAAGCGAGCAAATCGAAAATAAGAGTGGACCCTAAGGCTAGAAAGTTCTATATTCCGCTAGTGCGGTGAATAATCGATCCTTTGGTAATCGATGCAACTTGCCATCTCCTAGTTTCCACAAATTTCGTTCATGGGGAGACATTGACATAGGTGTTTTCACTGATTAGTGAATTCGACTTTAATCAATTATTCAATTCGGCAATGATAAAATTATTCGTATTTAACGATTGAAAAGCTGGTCTCTTGTTTTGCTAAACAACGGTAAAACAAGGTCTCACCAGCCAGCTCATCGAAACACCTGTATTTTTGCCAG
>NC_090885.1:69414934-69417434 GCF_036669925.1 Montipora capricornis
GAATTTCCTCGAATAAGAATAAGCGCCGCATTGGGACCACGGCGCTTATTCAGGGGCGGCCCTTATTTGATTTTTTGTCCCAAACGTGGCGGTTATTCGAGGGTGGCGCCTGTTCTAGTACATACGGTATTCCCGAGTCAACTGCATGCAACACCTCTTCATTTAATTCCCCTGCCGGTTAACATGGAACATCTCTTTCAGTATTCTCTGACATCGTTTTTCATTTAATTTTCAGCCCAATACTACAGTCTGGGTTATGTACGCTATGCAAGAAGATGATATCGCTATAGACGACACGTCGTTTATGGTACACTCGAAAAAAGGCAGATGGCAACAGCAATACAATTTGATTGCGATGGCGTTAGCCGCTGACGGTGACGCTGAGGGTCCAGATACCGTTTTCGGTGACTGTGGCCGTGTCGGTGGAGGCAGCTCATCAGCGTCGACAACCATTTTCAGCGGGACATGCGCTGCTGCCAGTTTCCTCTTCTATTTGATTGCCCACTTTGTTTTGTCTTCCTAAATCTGCACAGCTGGCACTTTATTTTGCTTATTGTTAAAAGCTGAAGCTTCATCATAGCAACCATAAGCTCAGCATTTCGTTAACCCTGGCAGTAAAACTGGTCTCGCTTCCTTCAATGTCTGATAAATAATAAATTGTGGTTACATTCTCGAAAGTCACGACTGATTTCCTCTTTTGTTTCTCGGATCCTTTTTGTGATTTTAGGGTGTTTAAGGCCCCGTCCACACGTATGCGGAAATTTTTGTATCCGCAAATTTTTTTTTTTTTTCGAATTCAAAAATATCTGCGTCCACACGTGGCGTATTCCAATCATTTTAGAATCGTTTTCACTGTCCGCAAGTATCCGGATACACCCTAGTGACGTGCCCGGTGCTTTTGACAGCGATTTTGAGAGATGAGCAAGCGCAAAATCGTATGTTGGTGCTGTTTTGTTAACGATCTTTCAAGGTCCAAGGTCGATTCGCCATGTTGATTTGTCTCACCCGGGAAAGACTGGATCCGATAGTGTTACGTCAGCGCATTCGAAAATTTGCGGAACTTCGATCGTCCTTCGCCGGATAAGTATGGACGCAGCGCGTATTCCAGATACGTGTGGACGGGGCCTAAGAAACGACGACGGCAACGGCAACCCGACAAAAAAATAATATCCTTGGTTAAAATAGGGAAAATACTCCTTCTTCATATACAGCATGCATTTTAGGCAGTATTTCCTTCGTGATTGTAAATCATGGATGAAACGTTTTTAGCCCGGTAAGCGGATGAGAACAGATATTAATCTGTCAGTGACACGGGCATACACGGATAAAATCCGAGTGCTCCTTAACATGCGATTGTCACACAAACCTTGTTTAATTAATGGCCTGACTCCCACGAGTCTCGTGTAGCTCAGTTATAGAGCATCCGAACTAGTAATTGGAAGGTCGTACGTCCGACTCTTGCAAAGGAGCACTCGGATTTTTCCGAGCATTCCCGAGTCCTAGCTCCCACGAGCCTCCTACAGTTCAGTGGTTAGACCCCTGCATCTGAACTAGTAATCGGAAGCCGCTCGTACGTCCGACTCATGAAAAGGACACTCGGATTTTTTCCGAGTATCCCCGAGTCACTGACAGATTAAATACCTCTTACTAACCGAGTTCGAGGTACGCACTGTAAGTTACGGATCGAGTTTTTTTTTCCTTTGATTTATGGCTCAAGCGAGAAGCGCGGGGGCCATAAATCAACGGGAAAAAAACGAGGATCCGTAAATTACAGTACGGACCGAGAAAACGAGGCTAGTAAGATATTTACTTTATTTACTTCTTTGATCGTGAGCGGGCGGTATCCTGATCTGATTGGTTCCGGGAGCGGGCAGTATTTTCCTATCTCCTGACCACGGTCATAGTAACCAACTACGTTAAGCGCAGAGGGAAGTTGCGAATTAAAAAAAACATTGTAATGGCTTCTTCTACATTTCTCCAAGTTTGTTGACTTTTGAAAGCGAAACTTCACACGTAAAAATATTCCTGACCAATTCATTTTCTTGTACATTTGTTGACACGTTGATGAGAAATGTGTAAAATAAAAACATGACTTTTCCAGTTTTTCTTAATAGTTTCTCCTACCTTCTAAAAATAGAATTTAGAAATAAATAAAAATGTTATTCACCGGCCTTGGTCGGTCCGTATTGGGAAAAACTGTGCCCTCTGTCTCGAGACCTCGGGCACAGTTTTTCCCAATACGGACCGACCAAGGCCGGCGAATAACATATGTATATCTCTGAGGTAAATCCGGCGCGGGGGCAAGGAACTAGTCGAAGTCAAGCGGAAGGTTCAAGTGCGACAAAGATGTCAAAGCCGTGTCAAAATCCGAAAAATTAAATCTTCTTGGCTGTTTGAAATAATTGCTTGCAAGATTCAAACAGTTTTACAAGTTATGTAACAGAAACAGCAGGGAAAACTTGCAAGATAATGTTTTATAGAAATGTTAAATTAAGCGGGC
>NC_090885.1:69424934-69449934 GCF_036669925.1 Montipora capricornis
CACCCATGACCTATGCGATCCCGTTGCCGGTCCTTCACGACAATTGACCTGCTCCCAACTGAGTGGCTTCATAGTTCAGTCGGTGGGGCATTGAAACCGCAGAGTATGCGGACGCCTTTTTTCCTCAGAAACCTTAAAATAGTTTTATACCAATCACGTTATGGTAATCACGTTATAGTTACAAATGAATTTCGACAGAAAAAGCAGATCGCGATAATTTATCGCTACTGGAAATGAAATAAAAGCGTTGTTTAAGTACTTTTGTGCATGTCGTCTCTTTCCATGTATTCGTGATCTTGAAGAATGCCAGTTGTTGTGAGACACTTGGGGAACAATATTGTTACCATGCAGGTCCCTTTGATGCTCAGACCACGAACTTCCCGTCTCAATAGAACCCGAGGTTTTTTTCAACAAATATCACCAATGTCATTTCTCTCTGCTGTGATGTATTTTTATGTCAGGTTAATAACGTAAAGCGACTTTCAAAATGCAGGGCTAATAATGAAGCATACAACTTCGTAGTTAATTCTGGCAGTATAGATCATTGTCCTAAGCAACAAAAGAGTTATTTCATGGCCAAAAGCACAGGGGTAATATTCCGTGATGTAAACTTGAACATATAAAGCATGGATTTTAACAATTGCACGCATCCAACATTCTATGATAAACCGTCAGGTGGCAAGCCGACAGCATGCAGCCTTCTAATTTTTAGAAGGATGAATGCTCTCCTCTGACCTAAAACCGACGGGATCTCATTTCGTTGACCAAAGGATTGGTAAGAAGCACTTCAGCGTGATGCGAGTGAGTTACGCGAAAATGACGTCTCTATTTTCACTTTATGTTGGAGTCAGTGGTTAATGAAAAGTCCAAAAATAGAGTCTCGTAAAATCATTTAAAATCATTTTGTACCAAAATAGAGAACTATATTAGAGATTACTGCTGCTGCTGAGTATTTCATAGTGTGGAGTCGCTGCAGTTAGGAAAACAAATGGCGCTCTCGACAAATGTCTTCGCTTTCCTGGCACCAGTCTTGCTTTCTTGTGCGTTTCGTAGGGTCGATGCACTGAGTTACGACAGCATTGACTCTGGTGATGATAAGTTCAAGCTTCAATGGGCGTACGACAATGAGAGGTTAATCTTCAACATGACTTGTAAAACAACAGGCTGGTGTGCGGTTGGTTTCACCACAACCGCTGACGGAAGACGAATGCTGAACTACGACATAGCTCTTGGTGGTGTGGCATTAAATGCAGGGTACCTTGATGTAAGTAAGCGATTCGAGTGACAAGGAGGGGTTACGTTTTTGCAAACGTTGGCCTTGTATATTTCAACAGACTCAACTAGTAACTAATGTGGTCATTTCACGATGTGGATTTGGTCAATTTCGTCTTTTAGCCAATAATAATATTGCTTTATGGCATTGGCAACCATAGCGGACGCCCTTTTTTAAACTCCATATTTAGAAAACATGCCAACAAAATCAGTTAAGTTTTGATAGTCTTGACTATAAATGGCTGTTTTTTTTAAAAGGGATACCAAAGCACGGGATTTGCAGTGCCACCAAAGGACCCGACACCAGACTACAATTTGATACAAGCCACTGAAGAAAACGGATTTACTAACGTGCAATTTGATAGGATTCCGACCACAGAAGGCGACGACAAAGATGTTCAGTTTGGGGTAAGACTTGACAATACTTCCTTACACTCAATTTGTGATAATATACATGAAAAATTACTCCGAGAGCAGTTCTCATTCTTCAAATGCATCTTATTAAGTGTTCAATTAAATGACGTTTGAACGATATTCTTGCAAAAGCTTGAATTTGACAAACGTAATCTGTTTCAACCCATGAACTTCATAGGCGCGCGTTGTCAAAGTTTCCCTTGTTTTGATTTTCTGTCCTCCTTTTTTTTTTCAAGTACATGTATTATAAATGAGTAATCACACGATTTCTCATGTCATTTGTATGAGTAAGTACAATTTTGTTGATTTGAAAAATTTACTCGCGCTGACTTATGCCAATTTGCATCATACAAAATCACTAATCTATTTTTGGTCTTTTAATTGCAACCTTATTATCAAGGCCTTCAACAGATCATTTCCGATCCACTTACGTAAGCCTCTTTAAGAAAACAGCGATGCCCAATATTTTATCCAGGGTATTTCATAAATTGCTATACGGAACCCGACTCGTCCCGAATTCATCTCCGACAGGGTTATTTAAAGCAGCTAGTTTTTGGTTGCCTTCTTCCACCTGGATTTTTTATCGCTGTAATGTCTATTTTTTAAATTGTCGTCCTCATTACCTTTGAGCTTCGAGGTGTCCATACAACTATGGAAAGAAAGAGACCAAAAGTGTATATTAAGAGTCTCTACTTTTCTAACTATTAAGGGTTATTTTGTCTTGTTTTTAATACGCTCGAAGCACTCTGGAACTAGTTAAAAGTGGTAAGAAAGACGTCATGGGTGATGGGTTCAAATTCTGTTGAAGCCAACTGAATTTTTCAGGTGTCTGTAAGAGACACAAATTCATTTCGTACTTCCACTACACATTAATATGATGTTTCTTGTGTTGAATTTTTAAGGGTAATACCGAAGTCTGGATCGTGTGGGCATGGAAAAACAACGCCGATGCTCAAATAGGCCTTAATAGAAACCTTAAACACACCGCCACGGGAATATCGACACGGAAATACAACTTGTTTAAGGAGGCAAAAGGGAACACAGGCAACAGGAAGGCGCGGTCACCTGCTTTGACCCTGGCGATTTTGCCGCTCGTTGCTCGTACTCTGGCGCCATTCTAAAAGAACTGCATTGCTGGCGAATCAAGCGAAAATTTAATAATGATATCCAGTCAAAGCTTTTCTCGTAAAAATTAAATAAAAGACCTTTGTTTAACCCCTAAATTTAAGCAGTGATCGTTTAAACCTCATACCCAGGGCCTCTCATCTCATCTTTGGGGCAGAAAATAAGAGACCCTGGGAACGAGCTTATCTCATTAACTACAAATTTGCCTGTTGACGGCATCTTTTTGCAAAGGAAAAAGACAGGCTTGAAAAGCTCAAAGAATATGTTAAACTTAATCGTCTCTCCAATTTGAAGCCTTTTCTGATAATCAGAGAAATATTAATCATCAAATCCTGATGAATTATTGGGTGGTACAAGCGCTCGTGATCCTATACATTTTTTGTGTAATTTAGAACTTTTAAAGCATTATTTTTCAAAGAAAAAAATTCTTTAGATGGGGATCAAAATTTCTCAGATACCTAGTCCTGAAATAAGTTTTGAAAAACTGTGGCTGATATTATAGGCTGAGCGATTATAAATGCAGATGCTAATGAGGCAAAATCCGAAAGGAAAAAATTCCGTGTAATAACGACATGTTGACGTTTCCCTTGACCTGTAAAACCACGAGTTGGTTGGCTTTGGCTTTGACTAAGCTTTAAATTTGCTTTTCTTAGTGGTGGAGTCAACACACCAAGGGGCGACATTTGGGAAACTCCACCAATAAGTGAAGGGCAGAAGCATAGTTAATAGAGGGGACAGGTTTGAAAGCTCGGCAAATATCAAAGGAGCAAACAAAGATGCCAATTTAGGTTGGAAAGTCCACGACCGTGCACAATCTTTTGTTTTGCGCTCATACACTATGCATGAATTACGTAACCCACACGTTTCTATTGGTTAGTTCCTCAGTAGGGAGTAAACAACTATTGTGTTTTGTGCAAGGTCAAGGCCAAAAAAGAGAACAAAACCTACAACAAAGGAATTCTTTAACTATGGCAGAAGAGAGTACAAATGAGACTAAGGTTTCAACGTGTTTCCTCCCCCCTTAACAACTCAAGATACAGTCTGTATATTAAATTAAAACCACCTGACCGAAACTCAGACGTGAGCTATCTCTGGCTGGACCAACACTCATGGTGTTTTTAAAAGACTTGAGGAGAAAGTGCTGCCTTGGTAATTACATCCGCAAATTATTAGACTTTCAAGTCTTCTCGGATGAAGATTATAAACCGAATGCCCCGTCTCCCAATTCTTGTTCGTAAACTCTATTTAAAGATCCCACACACTGAAAGAAATGAGGAGGGCTCGAAGTTCCCTGTGTCAGGTGGTCTGGTCTGATCAGGGGCCACAAGTTCATTTGCCTTTGGCTATTAATAGCAACCCTCGTAAAACAAGACTTCACTTCATCTCACTTCAGAATTTGTCAAATGAATTCTTTTCAATCTAATTCTTCTATCATTTCCTCGCTTCATTGAGGAACAACGTCGTCTTAACAAGCTGATATATGTTCATTTGTGAGGATTACATTGGAACCCAAACACAGCGAAAAGATCAAGACTTCTTTCCCCTCTCCGTAGCTGTAGAATTGCAATAGAATGCTTTGCGTAACTGCAGTTGTAGTTGCCGACAGTTCTATCTCAGATTGTTAATTACTATTCTACATTAGAAAAAAGGGGTTACCGAGTTCTTTTTTGAGTTATAAGCAAGTTAAGACGAAATGTAGGGTGTTTTTGAGAGCTTTCATGTTGCCGTGGTAACCTAGTACGTCACAATAGTTGGCGCATTTTATTAAGCAATGATTGTCTGTGCAAGTGTTTCATATGGTACCTTAACATTGCCATTAAATGATACAGTGTTGTAGTGACAACCCCTCTCATAAGGAGGTCTCTTAAAACTAGTGAAACTGGTCCCAGCAACCTTAAAAGTGATCCCAACAAGATAGCGCGGCAAACTTTACATTTAGCAGGGTGAAAAAAATGGTTTTTTGACCAAGTCTTTTCTTGAGTGACTAGCTAGTGACTGCAGCCTGTTTAGTAAGCCAAATCTTAAAAAGGAAGGGGACCCACGGAATGAAGGACTAAATTACGTGGATTTATCTCCAGGCGCAAGCGCAGTTCATCCCGGCTTAGTTTTGTCTCAGTTTTGTTCGTCTTTGTGTCAATCATCCTCACTACCCTCACTTTGGAGCAAAACTTCTTTTGAATTTGTTCGTGCTAACGAGGCTAGTAAGGATGATAAGCATAATGACAAAAGAATAATTACTTAGCCGCCATTTATGAATACTGTCTATACAGAAAAATGTTTGGCCGGAAACTTTAATACGAATTCAACTCTTACTTTCAATACATTTCCAAAGGAAATTTGTCGTCTTGTTCACAAGCAACATTAACAATGGTCTTTCGTTTAGTTATTTCTTCAAATGTAAATTAATTTCTAATTATTCTATTTTTCAAAAAGCCTTTTAAGTTTTCTATATATTGACTCGTAATTAAGTTTCTTTCTTCATCTGTGATCAAATAATGTATGATTGAGGCTTGCTGATTGCCTTTTCCATCATTTAGCTTTCTTGTTCATGTTTTGAGCTAGAATCGCGGTGCGCTCAGCGATCGGCACAAATCCTTCCTCTTTCCGCCATTTGGTCAATCTTGCAGCGAACCAGTTCTGAAAATGAACAAAATTCGTTATTTGCAAATCACTCCACGAAAAAAAGGATTGAGCCGGTGGCATGCAAATTACATTCGCTTCCTCTTCAGATGGCATATTTATTGCTAGTTGTGAATCGTATTCCTGCCAAAATCTTAAACTTTTTGCGGCTTTAAATTAAAAAAGCGCATTTGATTAAAGAAGTCTGTTAAAGGATCATACCCTTAGAAGTACTTTTCCCGTTGTAATGAAACCCTGAAGAAACCATGTATAAATTCATACACGATTCGATAAAAAGGAGGCATGAAATATGTATTGATTTTCGGAAATCCAATGACAGCATGCCAGTGGCAATCATAAACCCAAAAAATATTTATTAGGCAAATAACGCCAAGGAAAATGATGCAATTATAAAGTGGGCAACGAAAAAATATCTACAACAAACATCGTGTTGGAGTTCAGTAGTCAAGGAATGAATATTAATCATAAAAAAACTGGAAAAAAAGAGAGTTTGTCTCGAATATAAACTCTTCGCAGAAATTTAAAGCCTTGTAGTTCTTATACCTGAGAAGAAATTCTTGGAATATTTTAATTAACAGCAGCAAGATTCAGTCGAATATTCTCCAAAGATCCTCAATTTGAAAATATTTACATTAAAATCCGACAGCGCGAGCTTCCCACACGATGTTCGTCAAAGGAAATCATCTTCCGCGTTTTCAAAATATCTTCATCGCCTTTTTACCGTAGATAAAACTGAGTTTAAATAAACCCTACAGCAGCCATACCTGAACATCGTCTTCTGTCGCTCCAATATCGGCAGCAAGAAGCGAAATACTCAAAGTATCCGGGTATCTGCATGATTTAAAAGCGTCTTCCAAAGTGTCTGATTTTTCTTTATCTCCGTCAAACTTCTTGAGAATGTCCATGGTTTGCCGCGAATATTGAACAGCGACTAAACGTTACTGAATTATAAGTTCCTTGCTCTGAATTTTTTCCTTTTTTTCCCAAAGTATTTTAATCTTCGACAGAGCTTTCCAAATCAGTTTTAAGACGCGAGGAGTTCATAACAAACTGCCTGAGGTTTTGTATAAATTCACTTACAGAACAGGTGCCGTTCAGTGCCTTCTGATTGGTTAAATTTGCATGTGATACTTCCTTCGATGCCTATTGAGCCAAGCGTCATATCTTTTTGTCATGAAACGCTGATGAAACGACATGAGTTTAAAAACATTTCCATCTGAATACCATGATTGTCTTTGAGAGAAAATCTTATAGGGATGGGTTCTATCTTCTTTAAGCAACAGCGTTTAACATGGAAAATATAACCCAGTTCAACTTGGTTTCTGTAGTGTTGTTTGAGTGGACAAAACCACAAAAATGAAATATTTTATATACCTATGCTTAGTTTTAAAGAATCAATTGAATAAGGCCTCTTTGACGTCCGCTGGAATTGCTCATATGTGCTATTAAATACGTCTAATAACCGAGTTTAATTTTTTTATGAAACGTATAATTTGGCAAGTAATCATGTTTGCTTCATAGAAAATGATTGTACAAGGTGAAGGTTATGCCCTCTTTGAGCCCATAAGCCTACATTTTGGCGTCGTAGTGCCCAACGGCCAATTCACCAATAATTAATCGATCGATAGTTTTCGTAGGCTAGGTAACAGAACTTGTTTCCCATGTTTCCCATGGAAACGCCTGGCCTATCTATGGATGATTACCGCAAACATAATAAGTTTTACAATACTCTGAAAAAGCTCCCAAGTCTTTCAAAGATGCTTTTTTAAAACATTTAACCTTTTTGGAGGATGTTAAAATATCCTCCAAAAAGGTTAAAAATTCCTCCAAGAGACTGACTACGTCATCCTCTGGGACTCAGTGAATCTTGGTTGTTGTGACGCGAGTTAAACTGAAAAAAGCACCTGGAGGTGTTTCGGCTCACTTATTTTACACTCGTGACAAAAGCTGCGGTACTCTCACCAAAACGTTCTCCGTGAGTCCAGATTAAAATATTCTTAAAGAAGTTTGGAAGAACTTTGTATTCGTGTCTCGAAGGAGCAACTCTTTCGTCAATGAAATTCTTCCGAGGCTACTGTTGTTTATTACGGTGGTAATGGCAGTTTCGCCATTTTTTAATCACTAAAACCAAGGCAATAAAGTGTATGTTATAATCAATTTTATTAACTAGGAATGGATATTAAAACTGAACCATAACGTATGCTATCTCCTCTTGAGCTTAACTGCTCAAAACAACCTTAGATTAACGTACACGAAATCTGACAATTTGCGCCATTTTTGCGGTATCGGAAAGGAAAAGGAATCACGCAGCTAAAGATAAATTTGCATTTTTCTTTTCAAACATTCACAACGTTTGTAACAATTTTATTCCTGGAATGTTGATAGACACTTTCCATACCGAACGACTTTGGAAGGATCGCGATATTACCACAAAATCGAGAAAGCGGTTCCCTAACGAAAACCTGGGTAGACTTTCATATGCCGGACTAAAATGGCGGAAGACAAAAGAACCATTGTTATCCTGATTAGGCCTTGTTGATTAGGTATTGTTATGTTCGCTTTGTTCTTTTGTTTTATGGACACTAATTATTTCAGATCCGGTATATGAAAGACCAGCCGAAAACCTTGGCTTCTTCCGCGCCTTGTGACAATTGAGAACTTACAGGGACACCTACGACGATTTTAAAGTGAATTCTGGCCTAGGCAGACAAGCGTTGAGGTCAGTATTCTACCTTTTAACATGTATTGTCATGCCACATGGAGTCTTGAAACAGCAAGGAAAGCAAAAAAAAAGCCCATGATCCCAACCAACCCCGCTCAGCGATTCCCCAGCTGAAGCAACGCGATGACAACGGCGAAAAAGACCTTTAGTACTGCAACAACTTGGCCTATGCTCCAACCCTTTGAAATGTGACAGAATTGTACCACTCACCCAAAAATAAAACTTGTAAGAACGGTGCTTAGTGGTACTATGATCAAAAAATTAATTCCTTTTTTTTTCTTCAGATTTTGAAAGTGTGTTTCCTTAACACCTCCCTGGCAAAATGTTGAGCTTTGATTTTCATCCAAAGGCTGTTTACTTTGAATGTATGGTTTTGGATTTCATGGTCCGGCCTTCTCTATTTTCGAATGCACCATAATACACTTTGTTTGCCCTCCAAAATTTTGCATAAGCATTGTTTTTTCTCTTGAGACCATAGTAAGTCCCAAGAGAAACTGGAATTGGTGGAAACAATGCTTATGGCAAAATTCTGGCGGGACAACAAAGAGTGTTATGGTATTTTTGAAAGTGTCCTACTGGATTACTTCACGTTGCTGTTTTGCCGGGAAAGGCAATGAAATGTACCAACGTAAAGTCACTCCACACAGGCTAAACTCTAGAATATTCGGCCAATTCTTTACAAGTGAATAGATGCACCCCACTCTAGACAGTGTTTTCACTCACGTGATAGTAACCTTGTTTTTCCACCGAAACAAAAGAAAACACTTGCATGATAATAGAGGTCAACTCCCGGAGGATTAGTTGGGGACACCAACATGGCCGCCCTTCTATTGTTTAGGGAAAACAACATGGCCGCCGTGACGTCACGTGAAAACACTCTATGCGGCTCATGTAGAGCAAAAAAAAAAGGTGTTGCTTTTGATTGCTAAACATGTAGTTTCGTTACCGTTGTCGTGGATGTTTTTTTTTCTGGCGACGAAAGCATCGGCACAAGCAACATACACAACCAGAAGGTAATGAGTTTCTGACAATTCAACAGCGTCTTAATCAACAGGTACTTATTGCTAGGACAAAAGGCAATAATTAAGGACGATGTAATCCATCTACTTGCGTTGCTCGTGTTAATGCTTGAATGTGTCGTTAGTGAAAGCAGTCTTAAAAACTCGAAGACGCTCAATGAAAGGCGTGGTACCTAAGGCGCATGCGACTGATTTAAATAATAAAGCCGCTAACGGGAATTTGTCCGTAATATGTTATAAGATGTTATCTGCCGTTCCAGTTTTAAAATTCCCAGTCACTTTTTTCGCCCTTGGAATATCCTTTATGGCTTCTGTCTCTGTGTTGCTGTTTGTTGATCGCCATCTTGGATTATCAGTCTTGCTTGAATGGATTCGAACAAAAACAGAGCTTAAAGTGACCCCTTCTACAGCGCGTCTTCGCGTTTAACAACTGGGCACGACGTCTTCGGAAACTACACTCTACGCTGTCGACTTCAAGTCAGAACTCTGGCTTCATTTTTCCTGAGTGTCGTCTTCAATAAAATCCTTGGCTTGTTCGGCTGTGATGGCGTCTATGTGACTGACTTTGTTTCGAAACTTGACACCGTAAAACTTGTCAGCGGACTCCAGTAGCTCTGGTCTGAAAGTCGTGGTAATGAATTGAGCTTTCTCTGCCAAGTTACGAAGCATCTCTGAAACAAAAGCATACCTTAAGTTCTTACAAGACTCGTACAGACGCTTTCTCTTAGCTCTCGTTTCACTGGGAAACTTCACACGCTTCAATCTTCACCAGGGGCCCGTTTCTCGAAAGTCCCGAAACCTTTTCGGGCCCGAAAAGCCATTTGTAAAACTGCCAACCGCTTATTTTGAAAGGCCGATCTTTACGTTCTCAAGGTAACAAAAAGCAAACTGACTGTGAAGTTTGACGACTTAAATCCTCTCCGTTCTTGAGATAAAAGGGGAATTGTGACACCCGAAAAGGCCCGTAAAGTTTCGGGACTTTCGAGAAACGGACCCAAGGTGCGGAGGGAACGCTTTATCCCATACAGCAAGAGCAAAATTTGATTTTATCTCTACAAGACTATGTATAGCGTCCTTCACGTGATCAAATGTAACGTAGTACTTTCCTTATAGAGAGAAGTAGAATTCTCCCCTGTTGAAGTCCACGCGGCCTAAACAAACCTCTGAGGACACATGCCCCACCGGTCAAGGATCTCAACCTCGTTCCCATGCAGAGCTTTTCTCCGCCGAGAGTAACGCGCCCTACTCTCTCGGCAGAGAAAAGCTCTGCAAGGGAACGAGGTCGTAAGGGTCTAAATGGAGTGGGGAGACCACGGGCCGGGGTAATACCTGCAACGGCTTTCCTGAACTGTGGATCCAGCGCCTGGTCGATCTCATCGAATAAATAGAAAGGTGCAGGGTCACACTTTTGAATTGCGAAGATAAGCGCCAAGGCCACCAAAGATTTCTGACCTCCCGATAACTGGTTCATCTCACGAGTTTCCGCCGACTTTCCAGTAAAAGATACCTGGCGACAAAGAGAACAAACAGAACAAAGGACTTTCCTCTCTCAAAGCTAGCGATTTGCGGATTTGTGTTTGCAAGGGTTCCGGCAATGTAAAGGGAACTGTCACTGCTACATAAACATAACTTGAGAGCACTGAGAAAGGTAGCTGTTTTCGAACGCATTTGTATCAGAAAAAGATGAACTTCAGAATCGCTTCATTTTCCCTGCCTGCTGATGTCTCTTTTCTTTTGAGTTCGCTGCATGGGCTGTCGAGAATGAGAAAAGTCACCTCTGCTTTGGGTCGAGACTCACTGTGTTGAGCTTGCACGTCAGTTGCTTAGCGACCGAATCCTCACGTGTGGGCTCACTTAACAACGGCGGAATTACTGTAAAGGAATGCGCGAGATAAAGCGGGCTCAAGTTACAGTCAGCAAACATATCATGGGGCATGCGGTTTGAAGAGTGCTGTCCAAGACTGTGGACGGCGGTGCGATCATAGTGAGTTTCGATCCATGGCAATTCTCGTCAGCCCAGCAAACGCAAGAGAAAAGAAACATCTGCTAGCAGAGAAAGCTTCAGTTTTTCTGTCTAATTAATTCCCAGTGCAAGGCCATCTTTAATCGTTGTGACGAGTTATCTTTGCCAGAATGCAAAGAGAAAAATAGCTTTTGTATAATAGTGGGGAAACCATGCCGGACACAATGATTGAAGATGCCGCGACACACCAGAAATTTAAAATTGATTCTCACATTCACTTTCTCAGCACAAACACTTTTTCGGGAAAAATTTCAAAAAAATTTGAAAAAAGGAAAGGAAAGGAAAGGAAAGGAACTTTATTGAAGTATCTAGTCGTTTTAGCGCTCGAGTACTAATTGGGGACACCGTAAACTGAAATTAACAAATAACATAAATCAAGTCAAATGTTGGTTTTCGAGGAGAGGGGAAAACCGGAGTACCCGGAGAAAAACCTCTCGGTGCAGAGTACAGAACAACAAACTCAATCCACATATGACGCTGAGTCTGGGACTCGAACCAAAGCCACATTGGTGGGAGGCGAGTGCTCTCACCACTGAGCCATCCCTGCATCCCGAAACAGTGTGAAGTGGGCTTAGGTTCTGGAAGGCAGATAAGAGCTTATCCAGATAGAACGATATGGCAACGGATTGGTTTTGATGGCAGTGAACCTAGTAAAGACAATTGTATGATCAGTCCCCGAACAAGTGCGTCTCTTACCTTTATACTAATCCCTGTAAACTGATCAACCAGGGGAACTGTTGATTGCTGCGAAGATGCTTCGCTCTCTTCGTCTTCCTGGAAACGAAAAATACACAGATTTATTATATAAACACCCATGAAATACCAAGTGAGCTTTCGCGCGAAAATATGATATCTTCACAAGTGAAAAGATCACTGTTGCTGTGGTTACATATAAAAATCGCGCCTTTCTATGCCTTTTGTGAAATGATTTAGTATTTCATTGGTGTTTATATAATAAGTAGAATATTACATGGACGCTTGGAGATACAAAATTTCTCTTCTCATCTGGAAAAATATTTCACGAGTGAGCGAACACTCGAAGAGAAATTTCGTATCTCCGCGCGGCCACGTAATATCCTCTAATTTATTAGCTAAGAAACAAAAGATACACTAGTTGACGAGTTGGGGACATCAACACCAACACAGCTGCTGTAACGTCATGACGAATAAGGCACTATGGACAGGAAAACGTACTACATTAACTTTACTCGAGCTACGTGAGCTTGTACAGTTACACTGACATTTGTATTTTTTACATGTTAGATGAACGTGGACGAAGTTTAATATCGAAAGAAAGAAATGTATGTATTTGAAATGCGGGTTACAGACGAAGAAGTGAAGTGATCCTCGTACTTACCTGAAAATTTTAAGCTATGGTCTCTTATCATCGTAATTTATTGCTCAGTTGTAAGATCAGTACTGGAATACGGCTGCGTGGTTTTTAATAAAATAACATGTCCAAATACCTCTCAGAATCGTTGGAGAGAGTTCAGAAACGAGCAATGAACATCATCTTCCCAAGTTTAAGCTACGAGTCCGCGCTCATTAATGCAGGTTTCGCAACACTCGAGTCTCGCCACATAGATTTATGTAAACGGTACATGTCAAACTTGGACTTAGACCACCCGGTTAGGAAGCTAGCACATTCTAGGACCCTGTCTGTCTAACATGATTATTGCACGAGGTCGGGCACCAGAATACGCCCTCTTAGAACAAGATCTAATAGACTAAAGGATTTTGTGACTGTGAAATATTTGTAAGTTATTCCTAATCTCCCTGTAATTCAGAGCTTGCTCTGCGAGAGGGTTAAATAAACATTTATCATCATTTTAGTATCACCCAACTAGTGGACTACTGCAAATCCTGCATTTTGATTGGCTACGCTACTAGAGGACTATTAGTAATAGTCCTCGAGTAGCAAAAAGCGTGACGCTTTCTTTCGTTTTATTCCCAAATAAATATTTCTTTAACTTGCATTTGCTAACTTTATCATTGCCTTTTCTGGCCGACTAGTTGGGTGATACTAAAACAATTAGACCTTTCACCCTTAAGGGCCACGGATCAATAGCCCATTCGGCTTCGCCTCATGGGCTATTGACCCGCAGCCCTTGCGGGCTACGGGTCTAATTGTTAAATAGACACCTGAAAATTTCAGGTGGCTCCAAAGGGTTTTGAACCCATGACCTCTGCGATGCCGGTGCGATGCTCTACCGACTGAGCAATGAAGCCGCTCAGTTGGGAGCAGGTCAATTTGTTGGGCTTACTGTGTTCATGTGAAAGGATACGATGAATGAAATTTGAAGTACGGGTTATTGACGAAGGGGGTTCAAATCTCGTCAGTTGAAGCCGCAAGAATGTTTCAGGTGTCTACAAGAGCCAATTGCTGAGTGTGAGGTTCAGTTCACTCCTTCCGATGTTTAATATCGTTACCGGTTGTTCCACTGGATCCGTTTTCATCACCAACGAAGCTTTGCCGTTGGACACCAGCTGCTTGAATACTTCGCTGAAGTAGTGAGACATCTGTTGGGAGACACAAAACACACTTTTTAAATACAATGACAAGGGGAGTCACAAATGAAACAAGACCACAAGATTGTGAAGAAAATTTTTAAGGGTATTGCATGTGACGTCACGGCTGCCAAATTGGTGTACAAAACAATGCAATAAAATGCCTTTTGTAAATAATAATAATAATAATAATAATAATAATAATAATAATAATAATAATAAACTTGTATAGCGCCGATATCAATATAGCTATTTTCGTCAGCGCTTTCATCAGCGCTTTTGACTCTATTATTCTGCAAATTTGTGGGGCTATTTTTTCTATCGTTTTGTATTGTATAACAACATGTCCGTCTCATCACGTGGACGCAAACCAAGAATACACGATAAGCCTAAATTCCACAAAAAAGTGCACTTCAAGAAAAAAAACAAATTTAGTAAACTCTCTGTCTGGAAATCTTTCTTCAGTGTAAAGGAAATCATGAAGTGTCTCTTAGGTCGCGTAGGGTGGAGCAAAGTTCCGAAAGAGGCGACTGCTTTGTACAGTAAACGTACCTGTTTAAATGTGAACAGGATGGCCTCGTGTTTGCGTTGCTCAAGAACGTCCATTAGGTCCACAATCGACTGCCAGGTAAAATAAAAGAAGAAAACAAAACCGAAGTAATTCGGCTGACGAAATAAAATGTCCCTCTCGAGAGACGGTCAAGGACGGGATTTAAAATTCTTGTCCCCCACAGAGAGTAACTTCTTCCACTATAGCCTGCAGTACATTAAACAACAAGACTTCGACGTTTTGTATGGGAGAAATCCTTGTACTTCTGTAGGTAAAATTACGGAAACTTTCGAATCAATATGTTACTCACCCAGCAATAAGGCCGTATTGAGGAAAACTTTCCAGGATGTCTTAAGTACGGACCGAGGCCTCAAGTATTTAAGACAGGGTACATTTTATTCCTAATTTATGTGGATCGACCGAGGTCCGTGAATCATATCATTTAAGAGAAGATTTCTGCCCGCTCTTGCAACCAATCAGATTGCAGAATTTTATAATTTTAGCCCACTCCCGCTTAAAAGGAAACTAACACGATGCGCTTACCTGATAACCCTTATCTAGTTCTTCCTTACGTTTCATTAACTTCTCCTTCTGTTCTGAGAAGTTAACAAACTGGTCCAGCGCTTTCTTATTGACATGGCTGTACTTCTTCAGTTCTTCATTGCACTGGTGAAGTTTTTTCCACAGCTGAAAAAAAGCAAGTAAAATGCATAGAATAATGCGTCAACTGACACACGGATAATTTCTCGCTGCATGTGTGTTTGCTTTTTGGAAGAGAAATAGCATTTCTATTTTGTAAAAACACAAAAAGTGTGTAATTCACATTAACACAGTTCTCCGAACAATATACAACCTTGTACCTTATTGTACCATACTGCACATCGCATATTATATTAGGTCACGTGGTTTTGGGCGTTGCCGCTACTCGCATTAAATGTTTCGAGTTTGAACAGGTCTCTCTCTCTCTCTTGCTCGACTAAATAATCGACACTAACCTTATTACCGTAACCACCGATAGACTCGTAAACAAGCCGCGACCCGAGACCAGAAGCCCAAGATTTGAAAAAAAAAAAAGTCTGATGAAAATTCATACACAAGGTACTTCATTACGTGAACTTATAAACTTACAGTAAACGCGTCACCTTGGATCAGTCATTCAATTTGCAGTGAAAATCAGTCAAAGAAACATTTTAACCCTTCAAATTGTGCATAAAGAATATGTCAACTTGTTTGAAAAACAGACTGCTTTTCCTGGTAAACTTTTTCCCCAGCATTTTTTTTTTTGCAGTGAAAGCTATTAAAGTCCGTAATGTTGACAGCTCGTTGTAAGCAAGTTCGTTCGTTTACGTAACTTAGAAAGACTTCGACAGTCAATAACTAATAAAGAGTGCCTGCTGGCCACACTTACTGTTTTGATCGGTGTTTTTTGATGTTTATCAAACGCATCTGCAGGAAGGGAGCCTAGCTCACGTATCTTCTTTGTACAATCTTCTTTCTGTTGAACAAGATAGTGTTCTAGGTTCATAAATTACAATTCAACTAAACTGCCTGACAACCCAGCTCTCTAGTTTTTTTGGAGACAGTATAAGTCATGCGAGCTGCGAAGATACAATAAGGGCGGAAGGAGAATTTCACCGAATGCAGGGGCGGTTATCTCGAGACTACTCGCTCCACCACGAAAAACTGGAGAGCTTTCTCGCAGGCTACCGAGCTTAAACAGGGTTTTAGACGACTACTTGTGTCAGATGCTCGAGTTGCTCATTTAACAGAGATCCTTGATAGAAATCTACTCAATCTACTCAATCTACTCAAAGTACCAAGACCCAACACAGTTACCCAATGAGATCGCGCTTTTAGCGATGCTGCGCCTAAACTATGGAATTCTCTCCCTTTTGACATTAGATCGTATGACAGCCTGAACGTGTTTAAGTCCAAGCTGAAAACTCCTCTTCTTCGTGTTGCATATTTATGACTTCTAATAACCTTTTTATCTCAGTTTTTGAAGTGTGGTTACAAGTACTTTCTTATCCTTTCTTTGTATATATTCAGTTATACCTTTATGATCAAGCGTGTTAGAGCGTTTGAGCTTGTACGTAATATATTCTTAAATTTCACTGTAAAGCGCCTCAGAGCATTGAATTTGGCGCTATATAAGTAGTATTCATTTTATTTATACATTAAATTTGACAATAAAGATGACAGTTACTTGTGAAAATACCGCTTTGTTCGTGGTTAGTTACGAAGCTCGTTTCATCCCGACCAAGGGACTCATCAAAGACCTTTCTTCTTGGCAAACTCGTTGGGTATCACGCCCAAAGTCCCGTTCGCTAACAAAATTTATATTGAAATCTGAATTTTACAGCAGTTAGCGTTTTATATTTTCTTCTTTTCCCTTTCTAACATAAAATAATTCAAACTCCGTACTTTTTTCATAAGAAGACTTCTTTTGTGAGCAATTTTCTCCATATGCTTAGCATCATCGTTGATGGCATCCATCCTTTGTTTTTCCATGCTCTGAAAGGACAAAAGCTGGTCAGAGTTCGCACAAGGAACCTGAGTGCAATGAATTATCACTACTTTTCGTGGAACTAATTATCATCGTCATCAGAGGTAAGCGTATTATCACTGTCTTTCAAAACTAAAGAAACCGAGCACATTCAATCAGGACTCGAAAGTGCCGAAAAACGAAAAAGATAATCCTAGCAAATTGGAAAAGAAGCAAGGAACCATTAAACGTTCTAATTAAACGAGCTTAAAATTCAGAATGATCAAGGTCAAACGCCCATCACTCGACAGGGACTAGGGGTTGGAAGTTACGAACATCTATGATGCCGTGCTCTTGTCACATGGCCGCTCTTCGACCATATGACTATACAACGTAGCCACTCACTGCTATTTAAACTGACGAAAACCGAAATATTTTTCAATTGATGAATGATTTCTGTTAAAAGTTTTCATTTCGTTCTGAGTTTTAAGCCGGGTTATTAGAAAGTTAATGTATCCAGAACGTGGAATAAAAAATGTTTGATCAGATGTTTTCGTGTGCCCGCCAGGGCGAGTCAACATACAAACAATGTTTCCGTTGTAAAAATTTTGTGCCCATTTTTTCCTCAACCAATCATGACAGAGATTAGCCTCTAAACAAACGTATAACATAAGGTTGCCATGACGAATTAATGTTCTGCGGTAGGCGTTAACCTTGTCCTTGAAAAGTTTCGGCCTTCTTTGGAAAGAATGTCATCAAAATAGCGGGTAACTCTCGCAGTGAAAAAGCCAACATCTCTGACAATTGCACAAAGCAAGAAGACAAATATATATTAATTCTCTTCAATAACGTGATTAGTT
Source organism: Montipora capricornis (assembly GCF_036669925.1). NCBI lineage: Eukaryota > Metazoa > Cnidaria > Anthozoa > Scleractinia > Acroporidae > Montipora > Montipora capricornis. The sequence goes on from NC_090885.1 coordinate 69,442,553, forward strand.
TAATTGATGTCTTGTTCCAGCACTACCTTCCACTCGTCTAACGCAGTTTGCTCCTCTGTCTTTTTCTTGTTTAAAGAACTTATTTCATCTTCAAGTTCTGCAACAATGAATGAAGCCAGGAATTAGGCAGGAACTTTTACAATGAATGATTAGTATTGGCATTCACAAGATTTCAAGTGGAATTCGGCATAAATAACTACAGGTAAATGAAGTTTTTTAAACACGATGCAAAACCCGTGTGGTGATTCACTTTGTGTTTTCTAAGTAAACCATTTCTATGTAATGCTGCAAGTACTATATGGAAAATATGAAGGCAATGTGATAAAAACAAGGTAAAATTGCTTTTACTTGCTCTGTTTTCATCCTAAAACCCTCAATAGAGAACTTAAAGGGGAAAGAGTCACGGCATTTTAGTCAAACTTCAAAACACCTAAAAGAAACCTTTTCATCAATAAAGACCAAAAATTAATGCTGTAGTTTTGCTGCCAATAACCACGGAAGTGCACCGAAGTTATTCTGGTTGTTTGCAGCCAAGAATGGAGATGCCAGTTTTTTCAAGTTTGGCACGGTGTCTTCAGAGAGTCGCCAAAAATTAAGTACGAATAGCTCTTTGTGCCACAAATATCATTCATATCTTGTCAGTTCAGTAGGTAGTCAAGAATGTTGTCTGTGTGAGCTTAAGTGCTGATTTAGATGTTTATCCAGTTTCCGCCTCAAAACAGCAAATTTAGCATGACAGAGCCTCTTTAAGCAGGACGATGCAGGCTATGAGAACGTTATTTCAAGTTATAACTTGCAGTTATTGAAATCATTTTGAGGCTATTCCACGTCATTCGGAATGGAAAGTGTGTATGAACTTCCCAGGAATAAAATTGGAATGACAGAATGTACGCTCGGTGAGAAAGTTGCCGATTTATCGTCAAGTGCTCACGTCCTCTATATAACCTCAAATTGGATCATTTAGTGTCATCGTCAAGACAACGACATGTAACAAGATGTAAAACGCACGTGATATGATATGTAACATGATGTAAAACACACGTGATGTGCGGTGCAGAGCCATTGTTTTTCTTCACTAAACCTCTCCATGCATTGCACGTGAGGTTGACGTTAGGAAGCTTAGGCACGCGCGTTTTTGAGATGCGGACGGTGACCGGGAGAGAACATTTTCGCGTGCTAGGACAGTGGTGCCTCCCACACTTTCACACTGATCATCTCTAATGGAGAAAAGCTACTTAGCAATGCAAATGTGGTTGTGTGAAGACAAGTTAAAAGGGAAAACAGCCCACTTCCGGTTGACGTCCGCCTCTCAAAAACGAGCGTGCTAAGGACGACGACCCCTCAAAATATAACTTTGCACTATCGTCTTTCGCGATTCTTTCATCTCGTTCACGTCGTACAAAGCGAGCGAAGTATTTTAACAAAAAATTGGGTGCAAGGCGTTCCAGTGTAAAAATAGAGAATGGAAGTTTCACCTTTGTCACCGTACGTCAAACCAAAATTTTGGTGACGTCACGTCGTTATTAAGGTGGGGGTACACCTGAAAGCCGTTTTTCACGCCGCTTAAAATCGGTTTAACGGAAATATCTCGTTCGCGTTTCAAGCCATACAAAAACCCTATGCTCATAACACAAATCAATGTTTTGGGGTGTTTTGTAAATTTTTTGGGGATTTTTCGGTATATTTGGGAGGAGATAGTTTTTCTCAAAAGAGTAGTAAAATTTGGAGAAATAAGGAATAGTTCAGATTTCACGTAGTTTAAAAATTAGAATCTGAAGTTAAAAATTGATATATGGACACCGAAACAGACTCCTACCAACCCGGTGTGCTCTTGGGTTGGGGGCAACTGTCTGTTGGTGTTCCAAAAAAAATTTTTTTTCTTTTATCCCATCTTTAAACCTCCTAAAATGCCATTCAAATTCACGAGTACCCGCCACCCTAATGCGCGGAAATACGAGCAACATTTTATGCCAAACTTGTCGCGCAATATTGATGCCGTGCAAGCTGTAGAGCTATGTTGCACGTCCTACCACTCCCTTTCTCAACTTGTCATGCAACAAAAATGATTGCTGCAAGTTGGAAAAAAACTTGCGCTAAAGTAGAATCCCGTTCTACTTTTTTTCTCAATTTTTTCATTTGTTGCCCGTTTTACCACCTCTTATGAAACTAGTCACGCAACATTTCGCCAAACAACATCCATGATCGGTCATCGGTGAGGCACGTAGCTTGTCAGTCGACAAACATGGTGGACTCTGTGGTAGAGTCCAACATTCCTGAAAAAGAGGTTACGGAGGACGTCGAGGTTGCAATGGAGAAAAAATTGTCAGAAGGAAAAACACTAGCGTTACTTGCGGATCTCAAGGCTCATCCATGCCTTTGGAACACAACAAGCTTGACTTATAAAAAGGGTCAAAAGATAGAGAAAGCACATAGAGGAGCTAGGAGAAAAATAAAAACAGAAAAAAATTACTCCATACTCCATAATCCAGAAAAAAAAACTAATACATAAAAGAGCCGCAAGCTTTGGCTGCAGAGCGGCCATGTTGGATGCAAACAACAACAACCAATCAGCGGGCAGAATTATTGACGTTAGTGAAGATTTTTGTTGCGTGACAAGTTGATGAAGGGAGCAGAAGGACGTGCACCATCGCTCAACAACTTGCACGGCATCAATGTTGCGCGACAAGTTCGGAAAAAGTGTTGCTCGTATTTCCGCGCCTTTATCCAGAAGTACCACAAAGATATGTGCTAAAATGTATGCCGCACGTGCAGCACGAGTATTCTTTAACTTTTAACCAATGATATTATTGTTTCGTGACGTTGGCGTTGCCGCTTTGATTTCTTAAACTTCCTAATTAAGGACCTAATACGCACGACCTGCGCACGTGCTTTAAGGTTTGGCACTGTTCAATAGGCCATTTCCGAGTTCATGTCTGCCTCCTCTTCAAAGCGAGTCAAAGTGCGAAGTTTTTACTGGGTTGCCTATGGCAAACCCAGTCAAGGTCTGCGTTTAGTTTGTTTGTTTTCTTTTTTTTTCTTTTGTTTTTTTTTTTTTTTCCTTGTCGGCAAAAGTCTTGCCTGTCACTCCCCTGGTAAGTGGTGTCTTTGTGCATAGAGCCTTCTGCGCGTATTTTCTTAGGATCGAGAGGGTAGTGGAACTGAGTAGATTTCTCTGGTGGACACAGTAGCATCATTAACTTAGCCTGCAATGGCGTCGAAAGTCATGTAACGCGAATGGCGTTTTAGTGGATCCTTAAACAAAATATACCCTTATGGAGCTCAATAATGGAAAGTCAGCAGGAAGGGTTCACAGGCCTGTTGGAAGCGTGCTTGAGTTTCAACAAAATGAGCCCCAAAATCAGTGAAAACTTGTGATGCAGATGAATGATAAAGTAGCTGCTATTTCCAAAATGATGGAATTACCTGGTGATAAATAACGTGGTACGCGTCTTGGAGAGTAAATTTTGACTTTGCATAAACAAGAGTTGGGCGATTGTGATCTTTGCTTTGACTTCGCTCATTTCATTTCAAACTTTATAACACTTGACGGAAAAAGAAACTTACAAAAACCCGGTATCTTGCCATCATTTGACACAGATGCTTCACTGTTTGGCGAGTAAACATGCCAGGGTAACTTAATCACGGCGCCCGCTGAATTCCGGCCATGTCACTTTCGATTTTGCAATTTACTTAAACGTAGCAAAAATCTCCCAAAATGTTTGTCGCTGATCGTAACTTTTTATATTCTATATTCACGGTTCAAAATTAATGTTGTTTTCATGTCGTAAATATTTTATTCTCGATCGACCGTCACGGAAACTTCCTTCTGCTCTTTCTAAAAACTGTGTATCATAGTTATTTGCTTTTTCATCAATATTTGTTTTGCATAAAGCAAGCTAACAAAATCTGTACCTTGCTGAGTTCGCATTTGTTAGCGTTAATAGTATTTTCGGTCAGATGCTTCTGTTTTTATGAGAGGTTTATTGTTTTGGTCTCCCATCCTAACACTAACCCCGAGGAACAGGGCTTGACTTCAGTGAAATTTAGTATTACAAAGCTGTCAGATGCTCAGAGGGCACACTTGTGGTGAAACGAAGTTGTGTGGGAACTTGAAAATTATCAACATGTCAGCCCAGAAGTTAATGTTTCTCGCTTCTCTTTTATTTGTTATTCTTCAGAGACTGGAATGCTGTATTTCAATACCACACAATTCAGTGCCTTCTGATTTTCTGTAGCATGTACCACAGGCACCCCAGTGTATGCTTCACGGAAGCATCTCGTTCTTATGAAAATTCATATGCAAAGTAGAGCAAATTACCATCACAAAAACTTCGCACTTAGACTCGCTTTGAAGAGAGGCAGATATGAACTCAGAAATGGCCTATTATCGCACAACTAACAATCAATTGTGGTGGTTATGCGTGTAAACTGACATAAAAATGCAAACTTCACCTTTTTGCTTATCCGTAGTTTGAGATATAGCAGCAATCACAGAGTTTAAGTCACCACTCAGTGTTTCCAGTTGTAAATTACGGTCTTCAAGAGAAACTTCCTCCAAAGCCTATAAGGGGCAAAATTAAGTATCTTATGTTCAGTCACAATAAAAACAATCTACAAATATTATTGAAGTAAAATCAGTAAAATATGAACAACAATGCAGGTCTTGGAGAATGTTTTCTGGAAAGGCCTTGATAATGGAGGCCTCTTGTGCGGGGGGATAGCTGCCCCCGGGGGGGAAGGGGGAAGAAATTATGACACCTGGGTAAATGCAGTTGTTTATCGTTAATTCAGGAGTAGTATTTGGGGGACACTTTGTGACGTTGATTGTCTGTATTCAGAGACACAACTGATGCTGAAGTAAGGGAGAAGAACAAGGAGACACTTCGTGACCCTTACTGAAATCTTCGCGTATCTCATTAGGAGCATTTGCACATGAAAAAGGCAAATTACTTAACAATAATTCTACGAGGGCGGGCTGGATATGAAGTGATAGATAACGCGCAGAGTTGGTTATAATCATTTTATAACCAGCAAGCCCGAGTAGAATAATTGTCTTAATAACAACTCCAGGATCAACGCTTTCTCCCTCGGTCAATTCCGGTCCAAAACGGCTTTTGTCTGCCATTTTTTCTCAGAGCTGCAAAAATGTTTTCAGCTCGCTTTATTGCTGACGCGTTCTTTGACCATATTAGGTACAACAGGTATATGAACTGATAGCCTGTGTCCAGCGAGCCAATGAAAATGCTGGAAATCTGATATCCATAGTTCAGTTTTTTAATAATAATTATTAGTAATATTTGCCAACAGACCTGTTTCAGTTCATCTCTCTTTCTCTTTAGATTGTTGTTCAGCACATTTTCCAAAGTGTTCTTCTTGGCTTCCAACTGAAATTATCATAACATAACATGAATTTGCATAAAGCAAGATACCATGAGAGCATACGCCAATTTCAATTTTTGAGTATTTTACCTTTGTTCTGTTTGAGAGAGAAGATTTTAATCTCTCTTGAAGCGTCATAATTTCACTATTCAAGTCATCAACCTGAAAATGATGAATTTCATTACTGAAAAATGTCATTATAACAATTATTATTTAACAATTATTCGCCAAAGGCGACGTGAACATCCGTGAATAAAAACCGAGTCGAAGTTTTCATTCACCAATATTCACGGAGCCCCTTAAATTATTGTTTTAGTACAATTACATAAATGTAGGTGATAATCTGAAAAATGTGCATATTTTTTTTAACAATTAATTTCTTCGTCTGTCACCTCGACAAAACGGCTTGCCGCCATTTTGAAAAAAAGAAACCACTTAGATGATTATCGTGTAATAATCACCTTACGTGCAACCAATCAGCGCAGAGAATTTTCAATAATCAACTAATTAAATTAAATTAAACTAACTAAATTAACTAAATTATTGTTTTAGTATAATTACATAAATGTAGGTGATTATCTGAAAAAGTTGCATATTTTTTTTAACAATTAATTTCTTCGTCTGTCACCTCGACAAAACGGCTTGCGGCCATTTTGAAAAAAAAAACACCCTTAGATGATAATCACCTTAAGTGCAACCAATCAGCGCAGAGAATTTTCAATAATCAACTAAGTAATTATACTAATATTAACATGGCTCATACAGAATTTTGGGGGGAAAATTCAAGGACTTTTCAAGGTCGTACCAAACTCATTTTTTTAAGGACTTATTTTCCCCACAATTTGACATAAAATAACACGAAATACAATCACAAACCTCTTGAAGATGTTCAGATTATTGCTATTATTTGAGCTTTATTAAAGTGGCATTTATGTTTGCTTCCAAATCAGCTAACTCTTGCACTTTTTCCTTTGCTGTTTTTTCACGAGTTTTTTTAAGTGAATTAGCTTGCGTCACAAACGATAATTTGCCTGTTGCGTCTGCTTTCAAGCAAAGTGCATCCGCTGTTTCATTGAGAGACTTTATATAAGAACCAACTCTCGCCTTTTTCTTTTTCATTTCCTCGATGTCCTCTAACACAGACTTTCGTTTCGACTGTTCTTGTTCAGTTTTTTTCTTCCTTCTCTAATCCTTCAGGTATTTTCCGTACCTCTGCCTTCAATGCTTCACTGAAAGCAACAAGGGTTTGCTGAGTTCTACATTTAGAATCCCCCCAACATGTTTGACATGGTCACAAATATGTCTTTCAGCAACAAGTGTTTATTCTTTCAGCTCCTCTATTTCCATTTCCTTGTTGATGCTGAACCCTCTCTCCACGGATGATTGTCCATGTGACAAATCAGAAGAATCTTCACAACCACAAAGAGGCCTTTGTAACTTTCTCCTGCCATACATTCTGTAAAAAGAGTGTCTAATCTGTCTGCCCTCGAGGTGAAATCAGCAAACCTGTGGGTTCCAAAAACTGGGATATTGTCTGAGAACATCCCATACTGTTGCAATAGTGAATCACAATATTCAATTTCAATGCCCTTTCACACACTGGTACCTTTTCCAGCCACCGGTGGTTGAAAAAAAAGAGGCATCAAAGTACTTCCTCCATTCCCCTCTTAAAGCTGTTGTGTACCACATGAAGGCCACATGATCCAATATTGATGAGGGTGTTACCATAATCGTTGGTGACTTTCTCTTCGAACTCTCCGAAAAATTTCCAGTTTACATTTGGACCATCCATGCTAACTTGGATTATGTCCTTGATTGATAATCCACATTCTAAAACACTGTTGCTAAAATGTTCCATCAGGTCATCAGCTGTTCCATGACCTGCAGTCAGCAATAGCAGGCTTCAGCAAACAACAAATAAGCATACAGTAAAAAAAGTTCAGCAGAGACATTTTGCCATTGTCTATGCATCATACACAGATCATCAAAGACCAGTAAATCCA
>NC_090885.1:69457434-69482434 GCF_036669925.1 Montipora capricornis
CCTGATCCCCTGCGGGCAGAACCATAGGTAATCAAACATAATAGGGACATGCCTTCACGGGTCACAACAGTTGAATTGAAAGTGTGATTTTTGGGCAAGGATCTCATGGATATACACACCAACCATAACTCTAAAAAATGACCATTCTAAATCAGTTTCTAGAACTAAATATTGCTATAGCAATAAGATAAACAAAAGTTTAGACCTAATCACTGAAATGGGCACTTAGACTTAATCTGTAAAATACATGTAAGAGCTTAACCTAGGGGACCCGTGGTGGATACCATATATCCGTGAGATCTTTCCCGATTTTTGGCCTAGGGAATGGAGAAAAATGATGAGGTAACCAGCAATGACATGATCACAGATAAGAAAAAAAATCAATAATGGTAACGAATCTGATCCCAATCAATGTGTCGGCAATAATTATTCTCATTGCTTGACATCATGGTTCTTATTGGCAGTGTGTCGGCCGACGTGTTGGTTGTGAGTCAGCCAACACGTTGGTCATGTGTGTTCGCTGACGCTTTAGTGTTGTGTTGGCTGACGTGTCAGTCACTTGTCAGTGACATGTCGGTGGCTGCATTGACAGACATATCAGCCGATGACTTGATGGCATCGGATTCGTTACCTTACCCAAGAAATTTTTCTTTTCCTGACAGGAATTGAACCTATGACCTCCAAATCACTTGTTTGCAAGGTCCATCCCCAAGATAACCTGACCAAAATTACCAGGCCATGACAAGATTCCAATGCCTTTAACCAATTTCTGGGGAAAGGGAATGTGTCACATTAGTAAGAGTAAGTTATGTGTTATTCTTGATGACTGCTAGCAGATTGTTATGAAATTTTCATTGCTTTCTTAGCAACCCAAAGTAGTTTGACCAGGATTACAGTGACACCTGTCCATTCATAATGGGATGGCTTCAAATATCAAAATAATTATTGTTGTGTTTTTACAGTCTCAAGTGCTAAGCTTTCTAGCATTCACATTTTTTTTATTGATGTTCAACCTACCCTGTACCTGATTTTATTGATAATAAATTACGTACCATCTAACGTTATACAGTCAAGGTTCTCGCTTTTGGAAAACTGCGAGGCCACCTCCATGTTCCGACAAATGAGGGTCTTGCCAAAAACAAGGTTCATGGCAGGCCTGAATGTTTCATCGAACCGTAACTTGCTAATCATTGGGAGGGCATCCTACAAAGTTAACGTAATTGTCACAATAAATAAATTAACCTTTCACTTTCTGTACCAGACTAGACGTGTACAACAGAACAGACTATCTCTAAATCTCCACCCTGGGCGTAAAGTGATGATCACATGATCACCATGCAAATTCTCACAAACATGGCCAACAATTATTCTGACACCTTCAATGATGCACACAAAAATCGCTTCAATTAAAGGTGCATTTAATAATCATTCCACTTCGGAGCCCCCTGCTACCTGAAGTGAGGTTGAAACTGACTGCAGCTTTTCAGAATGTTCCCCGGGTTTCAAGTTTACAATGCAAATGGGCGAGGAGAGTGTTGTTCACGTGCATTGCCCCTGAAACCACTCATGCTTTATTGACTTCAATGTCCCAACAATAATCATTTTGTCCAGGATTGTAGGTTGATATCGCAGTATTAACCACCATGTTGTGAAACCATAATTTACACGACTGCTGGCTCATAAAACTTTTTTAGAGAGGAACCTGGCAGAATAATATTTTTTCAGAGGCATGCACTTTGTTTGCAATATTTTTACCATCGGTTTCACAACTCATTTTCAGATGGTCAACAAACAAACAATATTTTAAGCTTTGTTGAATATCAAAATTAATAATTTATGACGTAATGAGTAACATCAAAGACCTTCAGTGTTGAATCACAAAATTAATTGGGTGAAACGTGTAGGGTAGAACATGTATTTTTTGGTCGTGTTTTGTTTGAGAGCAAGAATTGGCTTGAAATAAATTAAATTATTCTTAATTTACATGCTTCAATTAAGTCTCAAAGAATTACCAACCGGTGAAGAAGGGTACTCTTGTTCTTTGCTCTGTAGTCTGTTCAGGGGCATAAATGTCACTTCACCTGGAAGTTTTTGCTTATTCATGATGGACAAGATATGTGCTGCTGTTTTGTCAGAATCCACTATGATGTGAAAAAGCCTGCAATTTGAATTGTTAAAAAAAAAGTTTGAAATTACAATAACGTTGATATACAAGCCATACATGTGATGTTGTTGCTTTTGGTGAAAAACAGAGTAAGTCAGGCAGTGAAACTTGGATTTAGCAAACCTGTACAGTATGTCTAAAAAGAGAACTCCTGAGTACTGTCTTAGAACAAAAATATTTCATTTTAGAGGAATATTTAAAAAAGAACATTTTTATCAGGTCTAAAAACACTGATGGTCGTTTTTTAACAGTATGTAACATTCTAATGGTCAACTACAACTTCTAAGTTGTCCTATTTTAATGTTGTTACCATGCATCTTTAGGAACAGTTCATTAGCTGAGAAAATTAAGCCTTAATTTGGATGTAAAGGAAAGGAAAGGAAAGAAAGGAAAGGAACTTTATTTAAGTGTCTAGTCGTTCTAGCGCTGGAGCACTAATTGGGGACACTGTAAACTGAAAATAACAATGAAAGCAAATCAAGTCAAAGGTTGGCTTTTGAGGAGAGGCGAAACTGGAGTACCTCGAGAAAAACCTCTTGGAGCAGAGTAGAGAACCAACAAACTCAACCCACATATGACACCGAATCTGGGAATCGAACCCGGGCCACATTAGTGGGAGGTGAGTGTTCTCACCACTCCACCATACCTGCATCCCAGCAAGCTGTACAGTAAGCTTTCATTCACAAAGAAATAGGAGTTTTAAGGATTGCAAAGAAAGTGTTGGAAAATTAAATTGTTATATTAATCAAGAAGTAATGTTTAAAAAACAAACAGCAGTGTTTTATCGGAGTTTAAAGACACCAGGTGTAGCCGAGTGTTTTTAGACCCAATAAAACACATGCTCCAAGTTTTTTAAACATTACTTCTTAACTTGATTTATAACGATTTAATTTTCCAACAACTTCTTTGCAAAAACATTCCACAAAAAGCAGGTTCCTCTTGAATCAGAACAATGGTTCAAATTGAAAGAGGAGAATATTTAGCATATCAGAAAAACAAGCTATGCCTCATTAGTATTCTTTATATCTAACAAGGAGTGTTTTATCAGGATACAAAGCTCACACATGTGACGTTTTATCCATGTTCTGATAGCCTGTTAGGCTCATGAATCGTGAATGAGTTTTTGAATTTCATATAAAAGCACTCACACAACACGACTTACTTGCTTCCAGCAGTGACTTCAACAGCAGTAAAAAACTGTTTATCACACTGAAAGTTCTCAATAAGTGGGCCGTGAACTCCATCGATGCCTCTTTCTTGAACAATCTTCTTTACTGTGTCAATACCATAGCCCACATGCTATAAGAAACAAAAATTACACAGCTATGTGATACAAGAATGAAGGGGGTAGTTTCTAAAGAAACTGTGGTGCTGCGTCGGTGGGGAAGTAGTATACAAAAATATGGTTTTATCAACAGAGTTGATGATGTAAATTGGCCACCGTACAGAGATTCTAAAAGCTGACGTTTCGAGCGTTAGCCCTTCGTCAGAGCGAATCGAGGAATTATGGGTTACGTGTAGTTTCCAAAAAACACATGGCTATCTGCTGCCTTTCCCTACATCTACATGTAGGTACGACGGAAAGCCGCAAGAATCTAGAACAAAAATTCATTTTCCAAATCGGCACCCTTAATCCTCACGGTCTTAACGAACGCTTTTCATTTAACTAAGATATTCCTATTTTTCACATTGCCATGTTACCACCTACAGAGTAGCTCCTACTCTACTATAAAAACTACACGTAACCCATAATTCCTCGATTCGCTCTGACGAAGGCCTAACGCTCAAAACGTCAGCTTTTAGAATCTCTGTACGGTGGCCAATTTACATTATCGACTCCGTTGATAAAACCAAATTTTTGTATGTGATACTTAAACATGTATATGTTACATTTTAGATATTTTACACAGAGTATCTTTTTGTAAATACTGTATGATATACAATTCTTAGCTATTTTTTGTTTCTATTACATTTTTATTTCGGGGGGTTTTTATTAACGGGGCCCACCTCTAAGACTCCCTTTTCAGCAAGTTCTTTTATTTGGTGTATTATTTTTTAAAATGCTATGAAAAATTTATGTCCTTTGTATTTTTTTGTATTTCAGTGTAAGTATATAGTAAAACAATGGATAGTGTTGAAGGCGTGCTCTGATTGGCTACTCAAACTCAGAATATCTTTTGTTATTCACCTTCAAGCAACTCATGCAGGATTTGCACCTGACAACATACACCTTATTCCAAAATGGCCGCTGATTTATGCGGATACAAACTGGCCCTTGTTGCCTCGTTCAAGATAAAATATTCTTTTGAATTTTAAGCTTAAGAACGAGGCATCAAGGTTTAATTCAAATTAAAACAAAAGAATATTTAAGTGGCGGCCATTTTGGAATAAGGTGTATTATACCGCACTAACCCACAAATAAGCTGCCAGAAATCGGGGGTGCAGTTTATCTGCGGGAACATTCTAAAAAGGTGCCATGAATTTCAATGCCAATTTCCGTTAACTGCGTGACACTTTCATGGAAAAGTATGTAAATTAATGTCACACAAACCTACAGGGGAGTACTGGTCATTGCTTTTGTACAGTAAGTTTGTTGGCTTTTAAAAGAGCCGTTGTTCATGTAAGAGTAAGCTTTAATAGTACAGCGCTTACAATTACCACCCCTAAAAGCGTTAAACCGTCTTTGTTAACAGATCCGTTATTAAAGCCATGGTGTATGGTTGCTTTTCTCCAAAAGGAATTCCAGAAGTGGTTGCAACGGGCAGAGCTTACGAAAACGCTCGTCGAGAATAAACTCTACAGTTTACCACTCCCTAGCAGCATGCAATTATCTAAAAATCCCACTCCTAAAAACCTATGCAAAGAAACCTTCACTCTAATTTGTTTCCAGTAGTCCCACATTCAACTCTACCATTGCCTCCTGCCAGTTGGGGTTCTTAAACAATGTATCTGTTAAGTTTGCACTGTTTCTCTCAGATTATTAAAAGTGGGGTCCCTGTGAACTACAGCTTGATAGCTAAGTGCACTTGTATATATTGTATATTTTTGAAGTGTGGGTTATAGACAAAATAGAGAAGGTACTCTCACACTTACATGTACCTGGAACATTTAAGCAATAATATTGTCTCCTTTAGACACCTGAAAATTTGAGGAAGCTTCAACAGTATTATTTTGAACCCATGAGCTCTGCGATGCCGATGCAATGCTCTACCAACTCAACTATGAAGCTACTCAGTTGAACACCTAAACACATGAACCCAACAAATTGAACCTGCTCCAAAATGCGTGGCTTCATAGCTCAGTTGGCAGATCATTACACCAGCTTCGCAGAGGTCACGGGTTTGAATCCCATTGGAGTCACCTGAATTTTTCATGTGTCTAAAGAGTCAATTATTATTATTGCTTAATTAAATTGTCCAAATAAGTGAGAGGATCATTTCCCTATTTCGACACAATAGCATAATGGAAATAACTAACAGTGACAGATGAATGACTAGCAATAAAGGCTGGCACCAGCATCAAAACAATCCAATTATTGGATAAAACATCAAACAACAACACAATACACATACTTTGCTTGCTGTGCTCCTTAAATTCCTTTCTGTTTTACTTAACTCTTCTCTCATATTTTGAAGGCTTTGTTCAATCGCTGCTTCTTCTCTCCAAAGCTCTCTGTCAGAATACAAAGACAAAAGAGTGCCGTCATTACACAAATTAAAACAAAAGAATATTTAAGTGGCGGCCATTTTGGAATAAGGTGTATTATACCGCACTAACCCACAAAAGTTTGTAAGAGCAAGTGCTTTCCCAAATATTTGTCGCGCATAATTATTTCGGGTAAAAAAAAAGAAAGCAATGCTACTGAAGAGTTTTTGTAACATCTCAAGTTTTTCGCGAACTTTAAATACTGTTGATGGTGCGACAGAGGTCATCATGAGGCTCTGATTACTGAAAGTAAACATGCGGTTCCAGGCTCTTAAACAAAAGATGATGGTAAAAGCATCATCCATTTGAACAAACAATACTCTATTTTGCACGCATAACTGAAAGAAATTAAAACAGCCGGCACTGAATTGAATTCATTGGGTGTTTTCTGTCACACATGGTTTCGAATTCGATGTCACGCTTTGAACTTTCACTCCATGTGCCTCCAGCCAACCCGCGGTAATTGTCCTCCGTAAAACTAAACTAAAGAAAGCAATTGATGCAGCAGATATCGTAAAGCATTTGTTTTCAACTCCGAACGCATTCCAATGAATCTTACAGTAAACTGGCCTCGTTGGTCAAAAGGACACTGCCGGTATTCAAGACGCCTTTGCGTTGCAATTTTGTCAAACTCTTCACTGTTTACACCGCTATTGTGTTGTGCCGAAACTAACAAAACGTAAACAATGGAAAGACAATGGGCCAAGTCATACATACTAATTATCTTTGATGAAGGCGCGTTTTTGATGCGCGTGTTATAAACGCAGACGTGTGTGCGCAATTTTCTTGTGCTCGTTTCACATGCGTTTTTTGGGACGCTTATTTCTGGTCTGCACTGTACGTTTCACTCAGGTACACGTAACATACACTCAGGTAATTACCGTATACTGTATTGACAGGTTTTGACAAACGGTTCTTGTGAGCATTCCTTGCGGCTAGAACAGCTTTTTTCCAATGGCTATTTTTGAGGCCTTCAACAGGTAAGGGAAAAAACCCAACGGCTTTTTCCAACACTACCAACGCTTTGGGACAAATGTTCCAACGGCTTTTCTCAACGCCTCTAACAGGTAAAGAAAAAATCCCAACGTCTTTCTCAACGCCTCCAACACTTTAGTAAATGTTTTCAACAGGTACCCAACTGCTTCAGCCATTTAACTGGAAACCATTAGTGTACGTTTTCGCGTGAGAGGTCACTTATTATTGCAACAACCACCTTTGATGAGTACTTTACTCCATTGTCGAGTTTATTGCACCTTAATTTGCTTGACTTTCAATGTGTTCTGGATTTCTTATTCCGGATTCTGGATTCCGATCCCGGATTCTGGATTTTAGGTAAACCCCTGCAAAGTACCTGAGTGAAAACCAGCAAGAAAGGCTTGTTTACTCCATTATTTGATATTTTGATCTCCTAACTTACTTTCTGCTGTTTGTGGTGTTGTCTCTTGTCTTCTTTAACTCAGAGTGTCTCTTATTGGCTTTTTCAATATCTTGCCTTCTTTTGTCTGCATTGTCTGTTCTCTCCTGTATAAAACCACACAAAAATCAAAATTTATGATGACTGAGAGATTTAGGACTCAAAAGATCACAACCAGCAGAAATATTATTATAGATACATGTATACTAACAGTACTAATAAATTAAAGATGCAAAATTATGATGAGGTTAAACGAAGTTTAACCAAGTAAACAACTAGGAGCGACTGCAGCCAATTGGTCAGTGGTTGTAGTATACTGGCGCATGCGTGGAATACCTCGTGCTTTGGGCTGTATCGCTTATTTATCAGTGTGGCGGGAAGTAGGAGCATTGTGTGTGGAGCGTTTAGCGGTTTTTGTTCCCTCCCTCCCTACCCTCTGCTTTCCACTGTGTATCAGTGTGACGGGTGCCCATTCTTCTCGGGGACGTGGGGGCTCATGGCTGGGTTGTCAGGTTTTGCCTGCCATAGGTGCAGTCTCCATCTTAGCTTGGAGCTGGCTGCCAATAGTAGAAGCTCCAGGATGTTTCGGGCACCCAACCTCCAAAGAGCGACGATGTTGTTTATGAAATTTATGCTTTTTTTGCAGCAGGGACACTTTGTCCCCTTCGCTACAATTGTGCGGGACATTTTCATTTTCAGGGGGACAGTCGATTCTACTTGTAATTTAAAAAAATAATACATACAAGAAAAGCCTTGCAATGCTAACTCTGCCTTTTATGGGGTCAAAATGTAAATTGACTGTTGCAAATCAAGCTTAAGCACCTGTATCTCATCTGTCAGTTCTTGAACCACCCCTCTCAGCTTTTGAACATCAGCTCGAATGGCAGCAATCTGTTAAAAAAAAAAAAAAAGAACTCAATTCAGTTATTCACACAATTGGTTAAGCCAACAAAATGATATTAATAGTATTACATTTAATTAACATAAACCATCTCTACCTACCTGTGACTCCTTGTTTGCAATGGATACCGAGAGAGACCCTTTCTCCTGTAAAATTAAATTTGACAAAAATTTACATCCTTTTTGGTCAGTTCATGGGAAGTTCATCCAAAATGGCAATGATCACAGTCATGGTTACAATCATGATAGCGCATGCCTATTTTGCAGCTGAAAAGCTTATATTTAAATAAGGAAATCCTTACAACTGAAGGGCTGGATGCAAAAACCTAGTACTGTAAGTGACAATGTCCAGCCGATTTTAGCTTTGCTCAAAACTAGCCCAAATTTTGCAAGGTGACTGGAAATGAACTTATGAACAATGCCCGGGTATTTTTTTTTTATCCGATTTGAGCTTTATTTTTTCGAGAAATAAGCTATGCAAATATACTAATGGCTTCACGTTTGAAAACAACATTCCTTACTAAAAAAGTTTGCAACCAAAAGAAATCAAGCCCACATGATAATTAAGCTTACTTGCAAAGAGGATAACATTATAAGTGCTGCTGCCACAGAATCAAGCACCAATTACCACAAAAATAACGCTCCATAGAAAACTAATAATATTACAGAAAATTAGAAAATACAGCAAGGATACCAGTACTTAACACTGACTGATATAAAAAGGTCATTTTTATCATAACTGATTTTTGGTTCACAAATTTTGTCTAGTATTGTGGTGAAATGCACAGTAATGCAATGTCTTTTAGATAAAAAATGACATTAATACATGTATAGTCTTTACCACAACAGAAGATGCATGGCTTCAACGATAACAACTGCTCTTTATTTGGAAACACCAGTTCCAGTGTGTTTTGATCTTTTTCTCATTGAATAACGTACTGTACACTCACAAGTCAAAAGATTGCTTTTAACCTTTTGATGTCCAAACCAGCCTAAACCGGCCAGACTTGGTATCTTACTCTGTCTAACGCCAGATGATTTTACTCGTCAATGGGGAACCCCTGGGAGTCAATGGGTTAAAGGTCACCTCTGTAATCCATTTGTCTCTGGCCTCTGCTGATGTAAACTGATTCTTGCGACCTTGCTTGGCATACAATTCTGTGCGTCTTCTCTCACACATTTTCATCCTGAAAGTTTGCAATGACTCTTCTCAAACTCATTAATAATTCATATGCCAAAAACAAAACAAATCACTATTGTGGAGGAAATCTGGATATGTGACCTTATTTAGGACAAGGGGGATTAAGGTGAATAACAAAAAAACGCGTTTTCTATCGTTTTAAACGCAAACGCGTTAAAACACCGTTTAAACGCATTTAAACAACGTTTAAACGCGAAAAAAACGCGTGCGTAAGATTTCATGTCGGAAAAGCTTTACACAAACGACGCGTTTAAACGCTGTTAATTTACCTCAAGTGAGCGCATAATTAAATGGCTGCTTGCTATAATATTATTATTGGGTGTCATCTGGGGTTAACTGTGATTTATTTAAACAGTGCAGCTCGACAAACCATCGAAATCTTGATTGTTTTAGTCGCTGCAAGTACTCGGAAAAGAGAAGAAATGCGAATTAGTCCAACCTAAACATGCCTAAATTGGCGGCGTTCTCTGAGGAAAAAACAAAACACTCACTTAGCGACTCTAACGGTAAATCATGAGCATAAACAATAGAAATTTGTTTCAAATGAAGTGAGGAATGTACAAATGAATTTTCAAGATGGTGTTAAGCACAAGTTTGCTTTGATGTGTACCCTGTGATTAGCGAGGGTCGTCAGTAGGTTTCTCTTGTCATGTGCGATCCTGTTTTAGAAATGTACAACAGAACGTTGATTGTTGAATGCTGTTCATGTTGGTCTTAGTAGAGTCGCAAACACTTATAAATCAATCAAATAAAATTCTGCATTGGGGTTACCAGCTGAGGCATTCTTCACATGCAAAACTTACTACCATTTTTCCTTTATTCATGTTTGATCAAGGCAGTTGACATAGCGGCTGTCTTCCGACTCTGAGCGACGACCCCGACGACCAAGGCCCAAGTAACCGAACGAAGATAAAACAACTCGTACCATCATGACAGGGCTCAACTAAAGCTGCATTTAAGAGTTACGTTCAAGCCATTAGAAAAGAAATTGATCGACGACTCGCTGTTTACCGCTCAAAAGAAATAAACTGATCCACATATTTGTCGCGATCAGTCACGCAACCTTCCGAAATTTTAGACTTTTTGGTCATTTAGTACTTGTCAAAAGGAGACATCAGTTTGTTTAATTTCCTGTTTGTTTATGATTTGCGATAATGAAAAGGGGTTGAATAGGCAGATAGTGAAGCGCCAAGACACAAGCACGATAACTTGCAACAATATGATAGCGCTTTCAATTAAACCTCTGAAATAACAAAAAAAGCAAAGCTCTGAAAGAAATGGATCATACTTCTCTGAACCCATCCAACCTTCCCGAAACATTCGCGGGTAATTTGCATTTGGCAGAGGAAACCTATTTCATGAGCGAACGAGAGCAGATATATTCAGCGTCTTCGGCCAAAGCTTCAACTTCGAGCCATTAATCACACCGGAAGGTACCGGTCATAAAGATAGCGAAAAACGGCTCTTGCTTTCGTTAAATCGTTCGCTACTTCTCTCACAGTCCCACAATAATTATATTATTATAGCGACAACTGAAAGAATCCGTAACAAATAAATTAAGACTATCCGATGGAAAGCCTGTTCGTGAACACCAAGGAAGTTCCGAAAAAATCAATTCGCTGATCAGAAAAACCGGTAAATACTTGCGATACTACCAAATGTTCGCGAATCTAAAAACGTTCCCAGTTTCACTGAATCGCTCCCTACTTCTCTCGCAACTGGATATTTAGGTTTCTGTTTCCCCACGATAACAATGGAGAGAATTACACAACCCAGAAGTATTTGGTCAAGTCAATGCGATGTTTACTTTGTCACATTTCGATGAAATGTTTATGTGATTCGCTCATTCTTTGAATTACGTCCTTCTGAAGGTGGTTAAATGTTGACAGCCTGTTTTCTGTAATTTCTATTTTCTCGAGGCATTATCAATAATGGTACAAACAATCCAATTTTTTCGTCGCTATGGGGCGAAAACCTGATTTTTCAGTTGTTGCGGGGCGAGCGTCACGACATCGTGACCAGTCTACTCGAGTGATAACATATGACACATCCCGAAGGCTAGCGGCGTCATCACTTCGATTCTGCTTCATTCTGGCGACGTGCTCTTTTTGTCGCCAAAAATTCCGAAGAGGAAAACACGAAGGAGGAGAATGTGAAAATTTTAAAGAGTTTAAAAATATTAAAACAAGCTTGAGACAAATGATTGACCAGCCTCTTGGTGAAACCTGATGCGCTAATGGAAACATTTTTGAAGCGTCGTTCAGTGGTTCGCGTTTCTTTGAGCAATATCGTTGGCTCTTGTCTGCAGAATCCGTAGGCTCAAATGCGACGGCTTGCTCCATTCTTAGGAAGACTCGAAAACCGAATCTTCTTTCCTGCGTGTGCTAATTGTCTGGTTGCCGTTGTTGATAGCACGAGATTCGTGCACTGCAAGTGGGCTAAAGTCGGTGCGCATGAGGCGCTCACAGAAAAAAGGATAGTAAATTATTATAGACGGAATGTGATTCTTACTGCAATGTAAAAAGGAAAGGCAAAAGGTAAGTTTGCTGATGAATTGATCATTTTGACACAGTGGGTTGGAAGACATGCACTCTAATCTCCGCATTTCATATTATAGAACAGGTAATTTATTCATTCAAATACAACTAAATTAGCGTACTTTTCAGCATACGAAATGCAGTAATTGAAGCGCAACAGAGCCGTTTGTTTAAACGCGTTAAAAATCTGTTTAAACGCACAAAAAATGCGTTTCCACGCGTTTCGACGAACGCGATTAAACGCGTTAAAACGTTGTTTTCTAAATTCACCTTAATCCCCCTTTTCCCAAATAGGGTCACATATGTGGTATTAAATAATATAAAATTTCACCAACATTGATCCCAAATATCTCTTAAAATACTGATCAATTCCTTTGAGAAGTAATATTAAACACTCAAAAGAGTGTTTCATCAGATAACGAAACAACTCGAATTCGGTTTAAAAAAAACTCGCCTTTCAGTGTTTGGATATCCTATGAAACACTCCTTCTCACGCATTACATTACATGTACTTCTCACTTTATTGTAATAAATTATAAACGACAAAGTAATAAGAGCATGCATGTTAAAAAAATAATTGTGTACCTTGAAGTGCATTCATTTTCTTCAGTTTTGAGTCTATTATAATTCGGCAGTAAGTCACCCAATTCCTCTTCTTTCGAGCAGATTTTTTGCTCTAGACTTTGCAGTTGATCTTGGTGTTGAACCTGTACATAGCAAAATGTGAAAACTGCGGTTTCAACAAACAAGTTGATATAGGAAAGTTAATGATCGTGAGAAAGTTTAGTGAGCTGACATCATTAATTCATGGCGGCATGAGTATTCCAGGGGTGGGGGTAGGGGTAAGGGGTGTTAAGACTAAGGTTAGTATTTTTTAAAAGGTTTGGGTTGTTTCAGCCATGGTACTCTTCATCCCCTACCCCTCACTCCCTACCCCCTACCCCCTACCCCCACCCCCGGATTACTCATCCTGTTTCGAGCAGTAGGTGCATAATTATGTCAATTTGCTATGACAAAAGGCTAAGGTTCAAAACTTCAGGGGGGATGGGGACATTTCTCAAAAGTCCTGTAACCGTCCGAAAGACACAAAACACTTTGTTTCTTCAAAAGGAAAACCTTGCGAGTCATGGAACTTTGCAATTATTGTTTTGTTTTCACTGTCTTGAAAACATGTTGAAAGATTAATTTTTCAGAAGCAGCAGTTCATATTATTAGGTTCACAAATCACTTTTTGGGCTTGAAAAGTTTTAGGGGCTTTTGAGAGAGAAGCGCAGCTCACAAATCTTAATTTATCTTTATCAGCTTGTTTGACAAAACCAAACTTTTTGCTTGACTCACTAGTGACGTAGCACCATAGTGCACATCTTCAATGTGAAAGACACTCTCCAAAGCCCCATTAACACCACAAAAAACCATCCATATTGCTAAATGTATGTGACGCTACAATAATTATTTTCCTGGTAATACCTTACCTTCAGAGCACTATCTTCTCTTACAGTTCTTTCAAGGTCCTTGATGTCAAGTTCAAGCTTTGTCCTCTCTTTTATGTGGTCCTGACACTCTTCATCCAATTGTCGTCTCTCTGAATTGGCAGCAGTTATGCGATCCATTACTTCACGAAGACTCTGGGTCAATGCCTACTTGGGACAGGAAATGTTTGTCCTTTTGAATCAGTTACTTTTGCAAATCGAAAACCCATAAAAAGCGAAGCAAACTATTGTGCCCACAAACCTGAACTCTATTGCTGGCCTCTTTGATTTCTTTTTGCAGCAAGGATGCTTTGTCTGTTTCTTGCTGCCTTGAGTTTTCCAGCTAAAGTGGAGATTAGCGACATGGTCAGCTTCTTCTATTTACAGTCAATGCGGCATTTACTCATTTTACTGAATCAACACAGACACATGATTCTGACTCGGATGTCATGCATATTTTTTGGCTGATCTTCTAAAGGATGGCTAACCTGTTCAAGCTTCTCTCTTGTGTCTCGCATTTCTTTATCGTGAATTGTATACTCAAGACATCTAAAAAGTAGAAAGTCAGTTTGTTGAATAAGCATTTCATTTATCAGGTCAGAATGAACAAAATAAAACAAAACAATGTTAAAAGCTGCCAAATGCGTCCACTCTATTCATTTGAAGAGTTTTGCTTGATACACTTAAAAATGCAACAAACCAGCACAAAGATTACCTTGGTAGACATTCAGTTATACAAAAATTGGAGGTGTTCACATCAATGAGCTGTTGTCAATGTGTTGTTGATCAAGAAAGTGCAAGAGTGTCTAACCTTCGTTCCTTGTCCCACTTCTGATATGCTTTTAGTTCCTCCTTTTCTTCATCTAGTGTCTCTAGTCTTTCATCTATGTCCTTTAGCAACTCATCTATCTTTTCTTTTTTACTCTCTACAAACCACAAAGAGACAAACTGAAACCAGTATTTCTGATCTGAGCACGACACGACTATATTGGAGGTTCTACATGTACATACAATTTTCCAGGACCAACACAATGTGACTGTCAAGAACCCACACCAAAAAAGTAAACAGAATTAAGATAGACGTGACCCTCACAGTTATCTGGACATTTTAATTAAGCAATTGTCTCTTATAGACACCTGAAAAATTCAGGTGGCTTCAGCAGGATTTGAGCCAATGACACAGAGCTGTGATGCCCGTGTATTGAAGCCCCCCGTAAGATCTAGAGTCAATTATTGTTTAAACTGATAAGTACGAAGATCACTTCTCTCTTTCGTCTATCACCTGCACTTCTATATACATTTCATTCCAAAAAGGTAAAGTTATGCAAATTTAAGAAAATAGCCATTTTCAGGCATGAAGACAAGGTTGTGTATTGGTCATTGCTCCAGACTTCTGCTTCTGTTGCTAGGGTCCCAGGTTCAAGGCCTGGCTCCTTGCTGTGTTGTTTCCTTAGACAAGAAACTTTGCTCCACACCAATTCTCTCTCTCCACCCAGGGCGTAGCAATACCTTTGAGTCACTCCATGTAATTTGAAACAAGGATAAGTTGCGGCATTGTGAGCCCCTGCATCCTGTGTGCAACTTACAGTGTACTTTATGACAAAGGGAGCACCATTGGCACAAGGGTGACTGAGCACTTGCCACCCACCAATGTGGCCCTAGTTCAATTGCCAGACTTAAAATAATTATCATAATTACGAGGGTGGAGTTTCTCTACTCTGCTCTGAGACAGGTCTGGAACTGAACCCTCGCCCGCTCGCTCAGACTAGTGTCAGAATAATTGTTTTGGCCAACTTACGATTTTCATGTATAGAATATAATATTATTCAAACTAACTGTAACTTTTTACTTTAAGCTTTAAAATAAGTACACTGTGCACAAGCAATATAGCTAACAACTCTAAAGTGCGTAAACAGACAAAAAATTACTTCCATTTTGGTGATTGTTACATGATGGATGTACTTGTAGAAAGTAATACCTCTAGTCATAAAATACACTGACTCGTGCAGGGAGACAAAAAGTGCTGGAAAATGGACATTTACCGCAGCTTTAACTGACATGGACTTTGCTTCAAGTTGTGAACATACAGTCACTGAGTTTCAAAAGTGGCTGTTTCAAAATTTGGAGATGTCTTAAGCTTCCTGTATTAAAAGTAAGTAGTATAATAAGAATACTGCTTGTGATAAGAATACCACTCCTCATCTGGACTATGAAACACGGACAATGAAAATAATTCTAGTGAAGAGGCAAGTCGGCCATCCATGGATGCAGAACGGCAAAAAAGGTATGACTTGTATGTGGTAACAGAAAAGTGTTAGAAACGCAGGACGTTCCCACCTTGAGTAAATTTATTGACGGGGGCAGGACATTTCTAAACAACGAAACAGCGAACCGAAGCACCAAAATACCATGTATGACTCCACCATACATTGAATACTAACTGGCAAAGGTTGGATTTGAGATTAAATATCGAAACGTTATTGTTCCTAATCTCAGTCTTAATCTGAATCCTAATCTTAATTTCAATGAATTAGGAGCAATAACGTTTTAGACCTAATTAGGCCTAAAACGATATTATTAATCTCAAATCCAACCTTTGTCGATTAGTATTCAATGTACGTATGGTGGGGTCATACAAGTACATTGTGTTTTGGTGCTTCGTTTCGCTGTTTCACTGTTTCGTGGTTTAGTATTATGCCAATGGGTGCACAAGCTACAGAGCAGAATCAATTTTTAATCATGAGAACAGTGTCACAGAAAAAAACCCCACCCAGAAAAGATGCCCAGAGCATCAAAATTAATGTAAATGGCTGCATACTTTATTATTCATGGGAGAGGGAAGGGAGCAGTTTTTTAATTGATGACTTCAAGGTCACTCGCCCAGATGGCAAGTGTTACGAAATTTTAGTTTCCAACCAAGTGATAGCAGAAACCCATAAGGGTTGAAACGTGTAACAGCCCCTTGTGTGCTGGGAAACAAGCTTCTGAATATTCAATTTGCTAAGTACCATATTTGGAACAACAAGAGCAAGGGGTTTCCAAATATGGTAATTACAGTGTAGCACTGAAACATTCAACCAATCAGTTCGTACTGAATATTCGGAAGCTGTAAACGCGCGTTACACATTTCAACCCTTATGGGTTTCTGGTGATAGGTCTCAGGGTACTCTGGTTTTCCCCTCTCCTTAAAAACCAACTTACGATTTGATATGATATGATTTGATTTTATTTGATTTCTATACAGTGTCCCCAATAAGACCCGAGTGCCAAATTATTAGAAGACTGAATGTTCTGAACATAATTTTCCAGGACCAAAATAATGCGAATTTCACAGACTCGTGCGAAAAAAGTCGAGTTATGCAGGTGCAAGAAATTAATCCTTTTCAGGCATGTTTTAATATAGGGGATCTTAAATTTTATTAGTAATACCAGTGTCCTTAAGAATGGTCTTGCTTTCTTCCTTCCTTTCATCGTACACTCTTGTTCCTGCTACCTCCCGTAACAGCTTCAGTCTTTCATGGTTTTTTGCTACAGCAAGTTGGTTTATCTAAAATAATGCCAAAAGAAAAGATAAAAGGAACTGATCTGTATAATTATTATTGTTTTTAAAATCAGTCGCCAGTCACCATTAGTCCAACAGCAACAGCCCTCTTCAGTTACGCTTAGCTATCAGCAGTAACACAATCTAAGTCAGCCTTATACCGTAAATTCAAATTCTAAATATTATGCACTTGAGAAAAGATCAAAACCTCCTAACCTAGTGCACATGTTCAGAACTAAAACACTTTTTCTCGTCGTTGGAATCATGACACCTGCTATAATATTACAGTAAAGGTACAGTAAAGCCACTTTATACAACATTACAGCGCAGTAAGCTGTGGTTTTCATCCAACAACAACTAATGAAACGTAAAGCCCCATAAAGAATAATCTGAATGTAAGCGAAACCTACAAGTAATTGCAAAACTTCAGAACAATTAGTTCTTGATTGGCACATGACTTACCCTTCCCTGTTTGACAATGTAGTATGGATTGCTGCGAGAAAACCCAGCACTCTCCAGCAAGTTCATTACATCACTTTTGGTCACATTCTTTTTATCCAAGAAGTATTGATCCTTCTTGGAGCCAATAACACGGCGCAAGGATACTTCATCTTTCTCAATCTACAATAATAATACATTTAATTATTCTTGATAAAAACACTATAATTAATGATTTGCACATCTTAACCCTTGGCACATGGGCAAGGTTCCATGAATACACTGTATGTTCTTGGTGGAAAGCCAAATCACAGATAAACTTGAATGCCAAAGAAATAAAGTTCTTAACAGTTAGTCATCCGATGGATGGGCTTTTTGCATAAATTTAATACCCATGCTAACAAAGTTAAAAGTCTCAGGCATCATGGGTCACATCTGACCCAAACTCAAAATCTGAGAACTTTATCCATTGCTTTAGGCGATTAACATACAGTGCAGCTCAGAGATAGGTGAACCAAAATATACGCATAAAAACGCGCATACGTAAAACGCGCAAACACGTCAAAAAAAACGCAGATGTGCATCAAGACATACGCAAAAAGGCTCATTAGTATTTATGAGCTCTCCTTTTGTCTTTCTTTTGTTGCCTTGTCTTTGTTTTTTCTCAATCGTTTCCGGTGTGGTGAATGTGAAAATAATTTGCATGTTCGCTGGTCAGTGCGTCACTAAAACAGCAAAAAATCTCACCATATATGCTTATTCTAATGGCGCAAAGTCCTTCTGGCTAGATATTTGTGTGTTAAAGCCCCCCCCCCCAAAAAAATGACCAAGCTTACTTTTGGAGAAATATAAACCCATCGACAAACGGCACACAAGAACCTTTTTAACATCAAAATTTACATGAAAGCGTTGACAGGGATAACATCAAAACAAACTTCGTATCGGTGCATCCATTTAGTCGTAAACTAAAAAACACTACTCGTAAGCAAAGGGATTATCAGTAGCAGTTTTGTACAGCCATTCATCATTTAAAATTGAGTATTTAACTCCTTCTGTCGTTTTGGATGTGAATACTTAAGTAAAGCGTGACGCTCACCGATAGCTGAAAAAATACAAAAAACTTTGGTGTCCAAGGCCGGTGCGTCTGTTACTCGTTACATTTAAAAGCACAACTCTTTAACAAAGGGCTCATCATTAGCAGTTTTGTACAGAAATTCATCGTAAGGCTGAGAATTTTGCAGCTTGAATTGTTTTGTTGTAAATGCAGCCGCAAAGAATGATTTTTTGGCGTGGATTTTCAGCGCGACAGTGAAGTCAAACACGGTTGCCGACACGTGACAAATACGATTTTAATTCATGTAATATCCACATCTTCAGCTCTGTTGGGAATGATTTTCTGATTTCAACGGGTACAATGCTTTCACTTCAGACGCAAAATTTTTCTTCAAAGGCTCAATGGATGCGCTGATCACATTTATTTGGTTTTTCTGTAAGGAAAAGTATTGGGTTAAATTTGGGCACGCGCCGGCGAGAGCTAGGCCATCGTGATGTGATTCGGGGCATAGTTCGCTGATTCAAACGGTGAAATGCTCTCAGTTCAAAGAAAATAATATTATTTAAAAAAAACTTTTTATGATATGCCAATCGCATTTATTTGATTTTTCTGCATGGAAAAATTGGACTTTTTTTGCACGCGTTGGTGTTATCGTGAAATGACTGTAACCGTGTGACGGCAAACACTGACAAAAATCATGGCTTCAGTTTTTCGGGGCATAATTTGCTGATTTAATCTCGCTTGTCTTTCGAGACCTTTGTTGCATTTAAAAGGTATTAAACTTCGATATAATGCCCTGTGGATGTTTTCATCGGCGGCATTTGCAGATCGAAATTGATTAGTAATCAAAGCAACAACATGCATATGTAAATTTTCGACTTGTCGGCAGTCACGCAATTTTTTCTTTTGTCTTCGTACACAATAACAGGAAAAGCAAAGTTACGGTTATGAATAAGAAAGGCACAAACGCGTATACGATACGCAATTTTAGACTCGTAAAAAAAAACGCGTATACGCGTATTGCGTGCATTTATTTTGCATCTGCGTTGTTCCGAGCGGCACTGTACATGTAATATGGGGTATTCACAATTGCCCTACAGTTGTATCTTCTCCCCTTCAGCAGCCAAACAGTAAATAACGCAATATCATTGAGTAAATTTAATGTCAAACTTACAGGAATCCTATTGTCACTGTTGTCAAAGATCAGCTCCACATAAGCTGAAAGGACACGTGGCCCTGTGCCTTCCTACAATCAAAATAGTTTTTGCCTGAGGAGAATGATCAAACAGTGCTTAACTAAAACCTACACTACCCTGAGGTGCGATAGACTGACGGTAACTGTGTTTTAGGAAAAAAAAACCTTTGCTCTTCTTTCTATTAAGTACAGTTCTGTCAACATAGCAACTGCACAATTAACATCACTAGTTAACTGCCATATATACTGTATAGGAAACAATAGTAAAATAGCCTACTACAGGACACACTACCGAATGGCAGAGCATCCTTACTTCCCAAAGAAGCTCAATGACTTACATGGAGAAGTGCTTGTCGTTCCTCTTGTCGCAGATTACTGAATTCATCAGCACTAAGTACAAACTGGATAGCTGGAAAAGGGATCATTGCCTCTCATAAAATTACGTGCACAAGAGCCAAGATAGGTTTGACATAAGAAAATTCATATGAGGATCAAGTAATATTTTATCTTAGTTTGGAACCTAAAACTAGTTTCTTTAGAGTTCTTTATTATTGTCTGACAAACACCAATGATAGTTAACAATCTAGCAGCAGGCTCCAAAAAAAAATTGAACCATCAAAAAATTTGTACCACAACATGTTCGAAAATTAACAATAATCATAATTATTGTTCAAAAAAAGTCTGTTCAATGAAAACACTGCTGACATTTACTCACATGATCACTGGCAAGGTTCTTTCACCGAAACAAAAGAAAATCTTTGCATAAGAATAAAGTTCAAATGAAAGGTTTTTTAGAAAGAGTTTCAAAAATGGCGGTCATGACATTGTGTGCAAGTCAACAAATAAGTAAACATTGAACTCACCAAAAAAGAAATTGCTTTTCCCAGATCCATTCCTACCAACTAAAAAAAAACTTGAACTATTGATATTCATTGATATTACCTACTATTAATAATGTGCCAACCATAGAGCTCTATTTATTGGTTGCAGTATAATACAATGTATTCTTCACTTGTTTTAGTGGTTGGCACATTGAATTTTGAATGACAAAAATATTGTTAGTATTTACGTATCATTCTTTTGGGCCATGACGTAGTCACTTCCGATGTAAATCACAATGTATCAACTGCATAAAGCTAGTCTTCTTCAGGCAATAAGGTAGACTGAATGTGTCCCCTTAATTGAAGCACTACATGTATGCTCCACTGTGATTGGCGCATTTAAAAAACATTTGTTCTCTCAGTCACATTATTTCCAGGATTTCTCTTCTCCCCAACTTCAACACCACTAGTGTCTCGGAATTATAAAGACAATTTTCTTAACGTCACAAAGTGTCCCCCAAATGATGATCCTCAAGTAAAGTTGAACAGCTGATTTTATCCTAAGCCAGACATAACACTAACCTTTATACTTACCTTATTGTTGGAAATATGTAGCAAATGCTTAGACTTAAGGACGGTCCCTACTATTGTTATTGTGCATAATGTTCTGCACATCTCCAGATACTTGGATTTCCTATCGGTAGTGCTTACTAATGCAGGGGTATTTTTGTGCGGTTTAAATTTACACGGAGAAAGCAGAACTTAGCAAGTGCTCTTGGTATCCAAAAAGAAAATTGGGGGTAACCATACATTTTTCATAGATAATTAAGCTTTAATTTGGAAAGGAACGCCATACATTGCTTTGTATTTCAAAGATTTTTGCTAATATTGTTGATTAATTATCTTTGAAAAATGCGTCATTACCCCCAATTTTCTTTTTGAATTTTAATAACACTTGTTGAGATCTGTTTTTCCCGCACAAAAATAACTTTGAATTAGTAGGCACTGTCCTTAAGTTGGATGTCAAAATTGGGCATGTATCGATTTAGGGTCATTTCTGGACATAAGTGCTCTCAATGCTTTAAAAACAAGTTCCCTCAACGGTCCATGGATGTTTGCCTGTTTGTAAATAGATGTCTTCCTCATGATATTTGACCTACCAATGATGTTATGCTTGGGACTGAATGGTTCTATGATTGTCTGATCTCTATAACTTCTGAAGCCTTGAATGATAACCTAAACATAAGATAAAATACATGTATGTTCGTCTACATTATGGCAGATCAGAGTTGCAGAATTATATTTCACTGAATGTCAGAGCCACTAGATCATTTTAAAATATTATCTTTTTGAGAATCACAAGGCAAAATGTCTACCTTGTATTTTCTCAAGGCTACCCTGCTTAGCTTGAAAGAGGTTTCCAAGATTTCACTCCCCGGCAAGAAGGAAAGGAAACCCCTGCTTGGATCTCCTCGATGTTGTCCAGACATTTGGACCAAAAATTAAACTCTTAACCGGTTAAAAACAGGCTAAAAACCAGTTTGAATTTTGACACCTGCCTAATGGCAGAAGAGTGGAAGTGACATTGCATTGACATTATGTCATACAGGCGTGACAGAACATTGAGGAGACTCATGCAGAGGTTTCATTTCCTTCTCGTAGAGAAGCAGGGTATCTCAACGCAAACATGCAATTACCTTTGTCCTTGCAACTGGTGTTTCAGTCACCAAGTTAAGGACGGTACCTACTATTGTTATTGCGCATTATCGGCATACGTTCTGCGCATCTTGAGATACTCGGATTTCCTATTGGTGATGCTTACTAATACTGGGATATTTTTGTGTGGTTTAAAACTATCCAGAGAAAGTTAGATCTTAGTAAGTACTCTTGGTATCCAAAAAGAAAATTGGGGGTAACCATGCATTTTTGAGAGATAATTAAGTTTCAATTTGAGAAAGAACGCCATACATTGCTTTGTATTTTAAAGCTTTTTACAAATATTATTCATGAATTATCTTTGAAAAATGAATGGTTACCCCCAATTTTCTTTTTGGATTTTAATAACACTTGTTAAGATCTACATTTCCTGCATAATCACACACCGGGGCAAAAATATTGTTAATTAGTAGGCACTGTCCTTAAAAATTAGAAAAATCCATGAGGATGACAGACAGATCTTTATTTACTAAACAAACTGCTAATTATTATAGATATATGTACTAACACAAGAACTGTCTATTGACACATATAACTACACTTTAACAAAATTCTTAAGCAATCCCCTTGAACCACAATTCCAATTATTATTAATTACAATGCCTCTGGGACTTGAACGTTTGTTCAAGAAATCAATACAAGTTCTATGAAAAGCAGAATCCAGAAAAAAACAGATAACTTTCTAACTATCAGCTCATGGTTTTCTGACAGTTAAGAGAAACAAAATCAAGCCTTGCAATTGCAAACAACTTACGTTTATGTCAATTTTAAAACAACGGGCGGTGATCGATGAGAACCACCGACATATTTGTTAGGCTTGATAAAGTTTAAACATGTTACAATAAAGTACACGTCTTTGAATTCATTACATTTTTAGAAATCAAAAGAAAATTCAGTCATTGAAAATTCGAAATATATACTGCACACACAAAACAACGTACACAATAAACCTTAGCAACGTTACAAAGCTTTATTACACACAGATATGGTCTTCAGATAGAAATGATTTCATTAATAATTCTTAAAGCATTTTATATGAAAGAGAATTGTCAGAAAACGAACATATAATAAAAGCATGTTACCTGTTTAATATACATGGTTTTTTTCTTGCTTGTTTCAAAGCTTCCAGAAGGAATTTTTGCCAGAAAAATACAAGCAAATCTACACGAAACAAATGGCGGACATTAACACATTTTGGCGCGAACGGATGCAGCTGGCGTCTGATTGGTCAATACCACACTCCCATCAACCATCGTAAAAATTGTACATTGTGTAAGCAACATTGTAAGTGACACGATTTTCGCAGTGAACTGTCACACAAGGCGCCGTGACGTGCCGCCACTTTAAAACTCCAAAAGTTGATGAAATGAAAGATATTGTAATTTTTAACGCTGGTAAATGAAATGACGAGATGATTTCTTTCAATGGTCACTCTAGGCTACTTGATAAAAACCTGAGTGCTCCCTTTGGAACAGTTTCCGATAATATACTGGTCTGGAGCACTCGTATTTTCTCTGGCTATCCTAAAGTCACCACTGTCACCGGAAACAGCATCATAACTATGAAATCATAATGCACCATTTGGACAATTCCAGTCCAAGCAGTCTGGCGGGTACATAAGACCCTATCGTAGTTTAATTAGCTCAGTGGTAGAGTATCTGAACCAGTAATCGAAAAGCCTGCAAAGAAGCATTCCCCTTTTTTTTTCCGAGTACCATGTATATTAGCCTGAGACACCAATGAAAACAGGTTTAAAATTTCATCTCTTCATTCCAAAAGCTAAATCACGTCAAGGTTCCAGAGCTTTACATTCTCTAATACAAGTACATGTACATCACTGTCCACCTTTTGAAGAACCAAGATGGTGGAGAAACGTTCAAACAGTCAATTCACTATGGGTAATATTCCAGGTGTATCTACATGAGACAGTATCTCCACTAATTTAGTTTAGTATCACCCAACTAGTGGACTAAATGCAAATCCTGCATTTTCATTGGCTACGCTACTAGAGGACTATTATTAATAGTCCTCGAGTGGCGAAAAGCGTGACACTTTCTTTCCTTTTATTCCCAAATAAATATTTCTTTAACTTGCATTTGCTAACTTTATTATTGCCTTTTCTGTCCGACTAGTTGGGTAATACTAAAACAATTAGACCCAGTTCACCCTCAAGGGCCACGGGTCAATAGCCCATTCGGCTTCACCTCATGGGCTTTTGAGCCGGAACTAATGCAGGTATTTGTAAACGGTAAGGGGCATTTTAATTCTTTCATATAATTCTTTGTGATACGCGTAAAAAACCAAGACGTAAAAATTTGATCATAGTGGCACTTTAAATGGCACTTGTATCTCAACGTTTCAAAAATGTTGAAAGTCAAACAAAATGTTCCTTGTTTTAAAGCTTTTAATCGTTGTTAGTCTTACTCAAAAAAATTTCCTGTTAAAAAACAACAAAAGGTTCGATGATGCAAAAAAAAACAATAGATTAAGATACACAACCTTTCTTTTACAACAATATGTCACGGTTTTTTCAAGTGGTCTATGTAGCTGTGAATGGCTAATACAAAATCTGTTAAGTACAGTTTAATTTTGTTTACAAAAAAAGGCTCACATCTTCCAATTGTCTCTCTCATGAAAGTATTCAGATCGGTGAGGGAAAAAACAATTAAAGGTAATTAATGATAAATTCAATCAAGGAAGCATAAAACTGATGTTTTGAGAATTCAAGATATTTTCATGAAATCAAGTTACAGACTTGCTTTTTTTGCACAGAATGATAACTCTCAGAGCAAATTAAAGCCAGTATCTAATGGCTTAATTTTTAGTCAGTACATTACATACTGCA
>NC_090885.1:69489934-69507434 GCF_036669925.1 Montipora capricornis
TCAGAGTGTGCAAAAATAATGGTTATAGTATTTTCGACCTTCATTATCTTTTTAACTCTCTTATTATGTCACTCTTTACTTACTGTATCCGAGTTTGGGGTGTTGCTACTTATAGTAAGTATTTGAGTCAAATTGATAGGCTACAGAAAAGGGCATAGAGATTTGGATACATACAGTTTATAACATCTATCAAACAGATTATCTAAGATAGGGATTTGAGCCTATGGAGTGGTATTGTGGATAATCCCTCGCACCCTCTGCAGGATCTTCTTCCCCCACGTAAAACTGAGCTCTGAGTAGTGGATCCCATCCCTACCACATCCCAAGTGTCAAAACGGAGAGGTTTAAGAAATGCTTTGTTAATAGATGCCTTTTCTACTTTTAAATGAATCCTAATTTAGTACTTTGCATTTTAAGTCCTAACGTATGTTTGATGACTTCAATAAAGACCTTATTATTATTATTATTATTAATATTATTATTATTGTTATTGTTATTGTTATTATTATTATTATTATTATTATTATTATTTCGTTCATTCACACGATATGATGTTAACGTGGTTTGTAAACTAGGCAGCAAGCCACAACCTATGGCCTTAAGTGTCTAGTGTTCTTCTCAAGATTCTTGCCGTTCCCAACAAGGAGGCTTTTTGTGAATAACGTGCAATCTAGTCCAATTTTCTTCAACGATGTTTTCAAATTTTTGCTGAACGTCCCTAGTGCACCAATGACAATTGGTGCGACAATTAATTTTCGGCAGCTCCAGATTTCCCAATCTCTCTTTTTAATTCTTGGTATTTTTCCATTTTCTCTTGTTCTTTTTCCAGCACTCTTGTATCAAAAGGGCACGCGATATCTATCACATGACATGATCTTTCTATCTTATCAAGAACAACTACATCAGGTCTATTATGCTCAATTTGATGGTCTGTTTGAATTCGGAAGTCCCATAACACCTTTACTTGATCGTTTTCTATAACTCCTTCAGGATCATGAACATACCACTTGTCTTTGCATGGGATGTTGAATTTCTGACAGAATTTCCAATGGATAACTTGGACTTGGCCTACCTTATCATGTCGCCACATTTTATACTCTCTTTGCGCCAATTTCTTACATTCCGCTACAATATGACTTACGGTCTCTTCTCGTTCTCCACATAACCGACACATCGGAGACACATCCTCTTTATCAATCCTGTTTTTAATGCTATTCGTCCGTAATGCTTGGTATTGTGCAGCGGTTAGCAGTCCTTCAGTTTCTTTTTTTAGTATTCCCCTTTTTAACCGCCCCCAGGATTCTGGGTCCCTTACTTGTTCTGCAGCTGTTCCAAATTGCCCATGTAATGCTTTGTTTTTGTATTTAGACATTCTCTCTTCAGACACTTCTATTTTTGTAGGCCCCTCCTCCATAATATTTTCATCCGATACGAAACGAAGTAATCTTTCCTTACTTTCTCCAATGTATTTAAACAGACTGCCCACTTCAATGTTCACACAATCTTCTGCACTTAATAATCCACGCCCTCCCGCTGCTCTTTTCAGATACAGTCTATCAACGTCGGCTTGCGGATGGAAGGCTCTGTTTATTGTCAGCAACTTCCTGGTTTTGCCATCCAATTTCCTCAGTTCATCTTTAGTCCACTCGACAATTCCTGCACTATATCTGATTATTGAGACAGCTCTTGAGTTCATTGCATTTACCACATTTCCACCATGTAACTTTGACTTTAGACTTTTCCTTGTCCGTCTGAAGTATTCCTTACATGTCACTTCTTTCATGGCTGCATGTTTTAAATCGTCTGCTTCTAGTACTCCAAGATATTTATATCCTGATTCTTCTACTTCTCTACTTCTCTTCTTCTATTCTTCTCTTATTATTATTATTATTATTATTATTATTATTATTATTATTATTATTATTATTATTATTATTATTATTATTATTATTATTATTATTATTATGATGGTACCCTTCATACCGATACGAAAGGGTCAGGGGGGTTAGGATTCAGTGAAGGCGCTACAACACGTGAACGATAGTGTGTATAACTACTGAGAGATCACTCGCGTTTGTGATATTTTCGCAGAGGCTACAGCTATCTTTAAAATAAACATGAAATTCTCGGAAGATCATTTGCCTTCTGTGGACACCGAGTTTTCCTGGTAGCATAAACCCTTTACATAAGGGATGCAACTGATATAGCGAAAAAACAACTTGAAGCCGATATGGAGGTGTTGAACCCCGTA
Source organism: Montipora capricornis (assembly GCF_036669925.1). NCBI lineage: Eukaryota > Metazoa > Cnidaria > Anthozoa > Scleractinia > Acroporidae > Montipora > Montipora capricornis. Next base: position 69,492,186 of record NC_090885.1, read on the forward strand.
AAACAGAACAATACTTAACAAAAACACTGTTGCACATACGAAAACAAATAAAAGCCGAAAGAACATCGTTTTGCGCTTAAAAACAAGCGGAGCCCACAATATCAATGCGAAAAGAAAGCCGTACAATACACCGGCTATCAGCGCAAAATTGTTTATATGGGGGAGCGTTCCAACTGTGAACAGCAAGGACAAACATGCCATCAACATAGCGAGTCTTCGTCTCGGTGCCTTGATTGAGGGCCAGAAAATCACGTGCTCGACTAGTGCCAGGCCTATAATACCGCCCACAGAAGGACTTGCACCGGCTTGAGGCGAGTCGGGCTCCGTAAACAGCGAGCCAATCTGAAAGTACATTTAAACCTGAGATTTTAGTGAGCAGCGAGTGTACTATGCCTGACCCAGATAACTTCCATAACTAATGTTACTGACCAAATGTCCCACTACTCCAGAGGTGTGATGTAACAACGCCATTCGCAGCAAGCCCTGAGAGCTTTCCTGGCTCCAAGAAACCCATATTTGGAAAGACGTGATAAGAAGGCAATCCAGAACGCCTTGATGCAGATAGATGGACGTCAAAAATCTCCACCACTGATTTGGTTTTCGCGGTGAGAACTCGGTGACATGTTCATCAGGCACGTCATTTGCTGATTCCACGAAACAAAGCTCTTGGAGACAGTTTATCTGAATGAGAAATGAAGGTTCTTCGTGTTATCTCCTTTTGTTAAGTGTCAGATGTCTCTTTGCCCCACCCTTCCGTGGGGTGGGGTACAGGCCACTCCCTTGATTAGTGAGGCAAAGGGAGGACCGTAACCTCACTTTGAGGTTGTTGTAACCCTTAGCACATTGAAGAGATGATACTTTTCCAATGTGGACTCGTGGACACTCGGGAAAAATCCAAGTGGTTCTTCGTAGGGGTCGGATCTACAACCTTCCGACTGACTAGTTCGGAGCTAGGCCACGAAACTATGTTTAGGGGACGATAATCCCGGCGCTATACCTCTAGGATTGAAATTGTCGAAAAAGTAAATTCTCGCTCTTGAAACCCTCGATTTACCATTGAAATAAAATTATGTAATCTTTTCTTTTCACCTGCCGTTGTGTAGAGTTTGCCCGCATCCGAGATTTCCCTAGCGCGGGAAATCGGTAGTGCGCAAGAGTGTGTTGTGTGTAACCAGGCCTGGTGTAACAGCGACTACTAGTGAAACGAATGTCCATTAGTGTTTCTCGAGTTTCTGGCCTTATGGCATTGCCCCTTAAAAATGCTATAGGTAGGGATTCGAACGGAAAACTTTAAACTTGCTCACCACATATACCAGGTTAAGAAACCGAAAGTCACATTGATTCCCCAGCTAATAAAGCCCGTAGCCTTTTGCATTGTTTTCGTTTGGGAAAGAAAATATGAAAAAATAATTCTCGCCAATGGTCAGTAAAAGAAACATCAGTACCTGAGTGCAATGCTCCGCATGAAGATGAAACCGGCCCTTCATAAACAAACAATGCTCTGGACTCGTTAGTGTACACTGTCCATTGAGCTCTCCACAACAAGGGCGTAACACATGCAGCACAGAAGATTGTGACGAAGATCGTTGACTACACTTGGTTGCTCTCCATTTAGCTCGACTGTTCGAAAGAACATGACACTCTACCTATCAAACACCAAAAAGCATACCAATACTCTGACGCTGGGATTGATCCAATTTTTTTGATACGCTTACACTGTAACAAACTTTTCGTATCTTATTGGAGGACGATCCGCTCGACGGCGACGATAGTGATGATTTATGTTTAAAAAAACCCCGACCCGATGCTCTTTGGATTTAATTTTCTGAGGGGATTGCCAAGGTCACTTCCGAGTTAGGGTGATGTCCGGATACCCGACGGAATCCTGACACAAAATGTTTGCTTTGTCTCAGAGAAATTGAAAACTTGGTTATTTTGAAAGGGAATCATTGTGTCGACACATTGATCTTCCTTGTCTTAGTGGGTGAATTATAAATGGCCTTAGCCATAAGGGGTGGCGTGGATTTTAAATGCAATGACCCGTCCCCTGAGATGTTCAAAACAATGTTGCCGTGTTGTGGCCAAGGGCAGGAGTTCATTAAGGGGAGTCTCTATCTCCCATACTTAGCTTAGAAGTCAACCCTTTCCCCAGTAGATTTTTTATAGAACGCTCACCTTGGGAAATTCAGCATGTCAACTGTTGTAAAAACCAATCTCCCTTGGGAGATTTAGCACGCCCGCTGTTGTAAAAGCAAGCCAATCAAATTAAAGCTCTTTAAGCGTCAAAGGAAATATGATACTTTTCGTGGGAAAAACCTGTTCCTAAAAGTTAAATTTACTCGGGAAAGGGTTGACTCAAGGAATAACTGGAGATAGAGGCTTCCCTTGATTATGATCCACTGCCAAGGGATAGTGATAGAAAAAGTAAATGCTCGCTAATGAAGATAACCTCCCACCATCTCATTTGAAGCGGATAGTAGAAAAAAAAATTGCGCTTGTTAGTAGTCGTAACAGAAATAGTAAAGAGCGGCGTTTACCTACCTCCGTTGCTGTCCCTGCTATATTCAATTTTCGAAACTCGCAGCAACCCAGTTCTTCTCCATCCTGCCCGAGGTGTGGATACAGACCTTGAACTTGTTGAACGTTGAGCGCGTGATCTTCTCTGACGCAAAGCGGGAAAAGCGCTCCAAAGGCCACCAGTACTTTTCTCGTCGGACCAATCAGAGGGTTTGGGTGTTCAATATGTACAACTGTAACGTTGCCACGAAAAGTCAAAGGCTCTGAAGAAAGAACTAACGTTTGATCATCATAAGATACCGCGACAGGTTTCAGCGAAAAATTCGCTTCCTGTGCATAACTTCCAAAACCGTTGCTTGTTTAGTGTCTCCTTGACACCGGACCTTTTTTTCACTTTTTCTTGAGTTTAAGATAAGTTCTACCAGGAGCTGTAAACGAAGACCCAACAAAGTTATGGCTCAGGCCACCAGTTCAGGAACAAACGAGTTAAGGTCTGGTTCGGCACGTGGCATATATTGCCAGGAGCCCATTATCCGGGGTGCCCGTCACCAGCCCGTCTCCAGCGGGATTTCGTTGAAAGCCCAAAAAGACTCTGGCAGTAGTTCGGACGACATAATTCACTCTAATTAAAGTTTCAAAGGAAGACAATGTAAGGAATGAAATTTTGGAATTGCAGCGGTCTTTTCCTTATTTTGAAAACACACTATACATTTTTAGAATACGCAAAATAATGAAATTTACCTATTCGACGATGTACCGTGGGTGACAATCCAATTTCAGCAAACGTTGATACGCAGCACATCAAGATGAGTATGGACAACTGTGCCATAGCAACAGCGCATGTGAAATACGGACGGAAGCCGCTTGACGGTGATTGTACTTGGTTCAAGTTATGTCGTCGTTCATTTGGTACCTGAAAATGTTCTAAAAGAGAAAGTGTCTTTAGAACATCGACCTAGTAAACGATTGGTTGATTTATATCTTTCTAACTCCAACAGATCGCCTCCAAAGTCGCGCCCACTCGGGGCTTTGTTTTCTCGAAAGTCTCAAAACTTTTGGGATGTCACAAATACCTACGTATGTTAAAGAAGGAAGTGGTTTTAAGTCATCAATTTTTACCAGTCAATTTGCTTTTAGCTGTCTCGACAACATAGTAAAAGAGTACCATTTTAAAACAAGCAGATGACAATTTACAAATGACTCAGAAAAGTTATTGTGACATTTGTGAAACTGGTCCCCGCGGTTTACAATCGACAGTCCGAAAAAACTCTATTCCAAATGGTTGTGACTGAAATAAATCCGCCAAAACCAGAATGGTCACCTTTCACATATATATATATATATATATATATATATAACTTCAGGTGAGTTCCACACTGATAAATCCAGAATAGTGCTCAACAATAATGGAGCGGTGGAGCGGATAATGGAGCGGTTAAAGTCCATATGAAACCATATTGAGTAGAAAAACATTGTTATATATATATATATATATATATATATATAGATATAGCTCTTTGGCATTACAAAGCTTTTGCTTTCATGTTCAAATTGAGCACTCTACTAGGATGAGTCATTGCCGCTAGCAATTGCGCATGCTCACTAGCTCGCTAGTTTGAGCACTCTGGCATGACTTGGATGTACCACATGCGTGGGACATCTGGGGTGGCTTTATAGCTTAACCTCCATCCTAGACATCAGCACTGCACTGATGAGGCCCAGAAGGCCGAAACAGTACTGTATAAAAATATATAGAGGATATTACACAGTGGCGAGAAGATATGAATTTTATGTTCGAGTGGCATTCTACGGTCAGCCTTCGCCGCGTGCACAAGTCCTGTTTCGTTTTTTGTCCTATCGAGCTGAATTAGTGTTTTATGCCTTCGTTAGGCGGTATATGATAGCGTTCACTTACAGTGTAAGTAGTGTCTTTCCAAGTAGAATAGATGGTTTTCACCTGAAGTCACAGCGGCCACGTTGGTGTACAGTAGAGAAAAAAGTAATTTGAATCTATTGCTATTGTTTTGTACACCAACATGGCCGTCGCGTCATGTGATTGAAAACCATCTATACCCTAGAACCCCGAGAGTCGCACCACTGCCTTGGTCGGGTGTACACGTTCCCCGCTTTTTTCGACCTGCTGTTTTTTTTAAGGGGTTTTCGTGTCCGGCTCTGGTGCATTGCTTTTCTCTTTATTTTAGAATTGATGTATTAATAATTTTTGTACCGATTCTAATGCTTAATAAACTGCACAGTGGCTTGGCTGGCCAACGCGCCCATATATCACCCAGCTTGCATGAGTGTCCGGTTGAGAAGTGGAGGCAAAATCAGTTGGGAAATCCTAAGAAGCACTCGTACTGGATCGTGACTAAAACACCAGACGAGTACATACGAGTAACATGTAAAAAGTGAAAAGTGCAGTTAACCAAACCGTAAATTGAAAAGCTGAGGGTGCGTTTGATTGGGAAATCTGGATTTAGATCTTAAAATCTGGATCTTCGGATTTCCAATCGAACACAAAATCCAAAAACGGATTTCGCGACAGATTTTGTTAATTGAAATCCTTACCCGACATGGATTTCCGATTAGTGAATCTGCGACAAAATCCGTTTTCAGATTTTGTGTTCGATTGGAAATCCGAAGATCCAGATTTTAAGATCTAAATCCGGATTTCCCAATCGAACGCACCCTAAAATTTGCCACTTGCGCCATTAAATTTCACTTTGGCGTTTCTCTCAAAAGACTTAAAAGAGTTAAAAGGCGCTGTTACACTGTGCAATTGTGCTTGCAACGTGACTCGCAATTTTGTTGCGAGGTTAGGGTTAGGGTTTGTAAACGTTTTCACATTGCGAAACAAGTTGCTCGATGAGTGTTACCGTAGGCAACGTTTCTTGTAACTGGTGACGATCTCATGAGGTTAAAGAAGTAGTTTCATTTAGATAACTGTTGCTACTCTGGACAGATGTTACACGGCTGCGCAATCCTTGAAAAATTTGTTGAAGCGTTGCGGAAAGTAGACCTAAATTTTACTTTACGCAACGGTTTCTGCAATTTTTCTCACAACGTTTTCGGCTGTTGCACGGTACAGTTAGTTGCCCTATTTCAGGACACTTTTGCAGAACTGTAATATCTTACCGCAAAACAGTACTAACGATCTAACGCTGGTAAGTAGGGCGTAAAGTTTCACCGCTTGAAGCTGTTTGGTTTCTTTCAGTACTTGTGGACATACTTCGAAGCGCAATAAAATCGTATTTAATTAGAGACAGATTTTACTTACCACAACGAAAACTTAAATCTTCCCATCTAAATGGAGCGTAGCTTGGTTACGAAATGAATAAATGCATGCAGACTAATCAATAAGTCATCTGAACTTTAATATCGTTCGGATTTGCTTCGTTTTCACAACAAAATACAGAATCGTGAAGTCCGGAAATAGGGGTGTCCGCAGGGAAATAGGGCAACGTACTGTAGTATATCGCATTGGCCAATGTTTCGTGCAACTTGTATCGCCATGGCGTTGCGAGACAAGTTGCACGAAAAATTGCAGTGTAACAGCGCCTGAGGAACGACGACGGCTACGTCAACAAATGCTATAATTTACTCAATTGGTTCGGGCGCTTTTAAGTAAAAATACAGATTAAAAGATTCTCTGGTGCATGATCCAGTGTTGTAGTCAAAACCTTAAATTTGGTTATTTTACTTTGTTTTGCAGAGTACGACAAGGAACTGTACTAAAATACAATATCATTGATTCCCACAATCCCATTCCTCACTCATTGCAAACTAAAGTAGAAGGTAGCTGTTAAAGGCAAGATTATATTTCGATGATTACCTTCGCCGCCTATTTGGTCTTCAGAGTCATGTGTCATTGACTGCACTGGAAATAACCTCAGGCGGCTTAAAAAGAATGCTTAAAGAATCTCTCAGCAATTGTTTTGTGTCATTCTTTATTACATCATCAACTGGATTTTACGTGAACATTCCAGAACGCTAGGAACATGCGCATGCATCGATCGACTGCACTCTGCACGTGGGTATGCGAGAGTTCCTTCTTTTCTCTTAATTTACTTTTCCTAACATTCTTCAGGTTTGAGAACCTTTCATTGGCCGTTTTTATAATAGAGACGCATAATCCGTCCAGACGAATTATGCTTCTCTCATGTTATCCGTCTTGTGTAAAGACGGGACGAACTATATGAGACGCATAACTCGTCTGGGACGAATTTAGGCAAACATTTTTTCTGCGTCTGTTAAATTCGTCTAGTATAAAGACGGGCGCAAGACGCATAATTCGTCTGGACGAACTATCCAGTTTAGTGCGTCTTCGAAGACGCATTAAAGTAGATACTTCGTCCAGACGCATAATGCGTCCCGTGCCCGTCTTTACACTAGACGAATTTAACAGACGCAGAAAAAATGTTTGCGCAAGTTCGTCCCAGACGAATTATGCGTCTCTAGTATAAAAACGGCCATTCTGAGTTTGCTTCAGCTTTCATTCAACGAGCGAATCTCACGTCGAGTCCCTATTAAAAGAAATCAATTTTCCCGAATCGCGTGGGCCCGGTTGTTCGAAAGACGATTTTCTTAATCCGGTCTAGGATTAGCGTAAACTATAATGTTTCATGTTTTCAACTTTTGGTGAACGTTTCTTTTGCTTATTTTTGTTTTTCAAGATTGACTTCTTCTAATGTAAAGTTTTGCCGAGTATCAGCGATGAACATCATTTAGGAGTAGAGAAATAAATTCCTTAGTTAATTTTTGATCTGGTTTAGCGTTAACCGGCTTTTGAACAACCAGAACCTGGACACGACACCATACCACTTAGGCTAATCAAAGAATTTGCAGCGGTTATGGAGTTTTGTAAAGCCATTTACAGGCCATAACTGTGCTCCCTGCTCTATCTGTCATTCCGGCTTAAGAAAAATAGTCTTTACCGCGAGAGCAACGCTGGCGCAGTGGAAGCCCTTCTTATATATCGCTGTGATAAAAACACCTGAAGACAGGGGTGGCAATTAAACTTTTTGTCATTCCGGCCTAATTTTACACGCTTGTTGCATGCATATTATAAAGAAAATCTAACGACCAGATTTTCTGCAAAGAAACAAAACCGATTTTAAAGACCTGTTTATATTTATTCATGTTGTCATGGCAACGGCAATACGTCAGATAACTAGCAAAAAACCTAAGTTCGTGTTTTTAACTTGCTCAGCTACCATTTTCGGTCGCCCAAAGGAACAAGGGTTTTATAGAAAAGGTTAAATGAAACGTATGCATCAAAAACTGTGTTCAGCCACCCTAAGTGAAAGCGGTCTTTAACTATCACTGGACTAGTTAAAATGTTTATTTTGAAAAAATATATCCATCTGCCTTTAAAGTTTTTTTTTTTAAAGTACATTGAAAGTTTCACTCTTCTAAATTATAGGGAAACATGTACGTACGTGTCTGGAAAATTGCTGTAAATAACTTTTTAAAGGCTAAAATAGCCTTAATGCTGGATTAACGAAGTCGGTGTTTCCAAAAAGCCCGAATATAACACTCATGGAAACTGGGAGAACAAAAAAAAATTTCAGAAAAGCGAACTTAATGGTTGCTTTCGCCATGTCTTGAATCATAGAACCATATCCAGCCATTTCACAATCCGGAAGAAGAAGGACGAAACTTGTCAATTAACAGAGATGGACTTTCAAAGGAGTTTCATGATAAATCAACTTGATTTGACTTGACTAATGAAAGCCTCGAATCGCCGGGAAGTCCCAAACATGTTCACTGTCAATCTCACGTAAGCATCACAATTTGAACACAGTTTCCTGTGCCACCAATGACCAACCGCCGTCCATCTTGTGACACATCTAAAGCTTGGACGGGTTTGCTTTCATTCTCAACACTGGAAACTACCTGTTAATGAATAGAAAATAGCGAATAATTAAATCGCTTGTTATTGGCCTAAAGGCCTGGGCAAACAGTTTCAACATTTGCTTCAACATCCGTTTGATTTTGTTGAACGATGTTGACTGTTGGAGACTGGGGTGGACAACAAAAGCCTTGCATTCAGTCCAGGTTACAGCTGCGGTTGCTTCTATGGATACGGATACGGACACGTCATTGACAGCCTGATCAGTGCGCACGCGCATACCCATCAATGTTGAAACATGGGGGAAACCGGCCTCAACTTCATTAAACATTCGCGATAACAAAAGAAATGTTGCAAACTTTGAAAGACCCCGGAAAACAGCTTCAACATTCGTTCGATTTTGTTGAACCGTTTGCCCAGCCCTTTCCGTGTTGAAACATGTTGAATCGATGATGTTGAATCAGTTTAAAAGCGTTTACACTTTCCTTCAACAAATCATTTCTTTTGTTATCGCGAATGACATCGCGAATGTTGAATGAAATTGAAGCCGCTGACAAAATGGACCGACCTGCAGATTACTGGTCTGCAAAGGCCAGTCTGCACTTTCGACTTTCCGGTCGAGCAATTAGTAAAACTTCACAAAATAAACTTCTCTTAAGTGACAGAACCCCTTTAAACATTTGTTTTGTTTGTACCTACAGTCCATTGTTTTTTTGTCTTTATTTTTTGTTCTTATTGACATATGAATCCTTTACACAATCGAGTGTACATTTGACCTGACGGTGAGGGCACTCGCTTCCCACCGATGTGGCTTGGGCTCGATCCCCACACTTGACGTCATGATCATATGTCACTTCAGTTTGTTGATTCGCTACTTTGCTCTGAGAGCTTTTTTTCTCTGGGTAATCCCCTCTCCTAAAGAAAACAACCTAAAATTTGATTTGACTTGATTCGATTTCTTTACAGTGTCATCAATTAGTGTTCCAGCGCTAAATACAGTTGACACTTACATAAAGCTTACCCCTCTCCTCAAAAGCAAACCCCTGACTTGATTGCAGTTGATTAAAATTTGTGGAGGGCGATAAGTTAGAAAATAGACATCAGTTAGTTAGGCTACCCTCCTTAAACAAAGCTCGTTTATCTTATTCCTGACTTCCTGGAGCGGAAATAAAAATTGCCTCGAGGGCTTTTACGTCAACTGAAGACGAATCCTCGAATCAACCCACGGCAGTATCAAAGGTAATATTTCTTGGTCGGGTAACTGACGCTCAAACAGATTGTTACAAAAGGTCTAATTATCACCCGTCTGATGAGGAAATGGAGACATTATAGGTTTCACAGAGGTCATAGTTATTACTTAGACAGATAAAATTAAAATTAAAATGTCCTTGATGGCCTTTGAACAAAGGCATTGAAGAGGCTCGACATAGAGCGAAATTAATCTGCCAAAACTTTTTTAATACTTCTTCTTCTTACCGAAGTTTTAAAGAACATTTTAAAAGAAATTTTAGAAGATCTTCACAGGAGCCAAGAGTTTGGAGTGTCGAAGAGATAAACACAAGGTTAAAACATGGTTTCGTTGACAAAATCCTTCCTGACATCAGCGCATAAAATTAGTAGAAAGAGTAAAATGTCCTTATTCTTACCTTAAATTCAATAAAATCAACAATTTGGTATGGGAGAGGCGTATTAGAAATTCTAGAAAATTATGGAAACATATGATCATAATGATCTTGATTTTCTCATGTTTTATTGCTGCAGCAGTGCTACTGATATCAGCCACACCGAAAATAATTTCATTTGAAATTGACAGTATTCTCCAAAAACTGAACAACAGTCGGCAATTTGAAAGAGCATTCATATTCGCGAATGCAACTGTCTTTTATAACACAATAAAAAAAGACACTTACAAGCTTTGGAAATCAATCTCATGGAAATAAGTTCTCTACCACGATGGTAGGGGCCTTGTACTCGTCAAACATCGCCAACATTGTCTTGAACGTCGTATTGTGCTTCTTTGCCATAACGTTGAATGGTGCCACAATCTACGCCTTGAGAAAAACTCCCTCTGTACCAAAGCCTTTGAAAGCATTGCTACTGAGTTTGGCCGTTTCTGATCTTGGTGTCGGCATACTGGGCCATCCATTGTACATCACACGTCTCGCCCTAGAGTTGCAAGCAGATCTCACAAGCTTTCCAACTTTTTACACAGTTTATATAACTGTGAGCAGTCAGTTCGCTTATGCTTCGTTCTTCGGTGTTCTGTCTTTAAGCTTGGACAGATTCTTGGCGATCCATCTACACCTCAGGTACCAGGAACTTGTGACTTACCAACGAGTCGTAACAGCTGTGATCTCGGTTTGGGTCTTGAGCGGACTTATCCCGTTAATTTGGCCGCAGATCCCGATCCATATCGCATATGTGTTGTTTGCCATCGTCGTAGTATCGTGTTTCGTTGTCTGTGGAGTTCTAAACTCCAAGATATACGCAACCGTACGACGCCACGCTCATCAAATCCATTCCCTTCAAGTGCAGCCCACAATACAAGAAAACGCGCCTAATGTGACGAACGCCAGAAGGCTGAGGACATCTGCCTTCATGACAATTCACGTCTACGTCTTGTTTTTGGTGTGCTATCTGCCAAACATTTGTGTTCTGGGGTTTATCAGCGTTTATCCTAGTCTCGCTGCGCTGAAGGCAGTTCACCAATACACTTTAACTGTGTTGTTGTTAAATTCATCTCTGAACCCACTAATTTACTGCTGGAAATTGAAAGGTGTTCAACAAACTATAATGAACACGCTGGTAAACGCAATTTCCAGCCAAAACTGAAGCTCTGACATCTACAGAACTATTCAGACTCGGAACGGAACCCATTCGATATTCGAGGATGATGACATCAAGCAAAAAGGGAACGATAAAATCCGACACGACACCATTGTCAAAGTGACTTATGCTATCAGTATTGTAACAAGTATTTTTAAGGGGTGTAAGCCCTCGAAGAAAGCTCTTGTTCGTATCTTTAACAACTGGTAAGAAAGACAATTATCGTGTAAATAAAAATGGTATTTGTATTAGTAGTGGTAAATTATAGGACTGAGTGGAGTCCAATTCGGTCTGTAATCGTACGAGTGAAAACAAAATCGGACGACCGCGCAGCGGGAATCCGATTTGTTTATCACGAATATGATTACAGACCGAATTGGACGACACGAAGTCCTTTTACCAATTAATCATAAAAATTACAATTTCGGAGAAAAGAAGAAGAGCCAAGTTATAAAAGAAATGGAAAATTTGCATTAAAAGACTGACAAAGGAGCCGTAAGTTGTTTAATATCGATCTGAAAGAAAGAACAAAAAAGAAAGAAATAGAGCCCCAATTTAGGGGTCTGTACACTGTTTCTATGGTGATTGAAACCAAGGACCAAGGTTGTGTTTGGTTGATTTAAACTACAATTTTGAATGTGATTGGTTGATTTAAACTACAACTTTGAATGTGATTGGCTTATTAAACTGTCCGATAACAAAATGTCTGACAACAACTTGGAAAGTGAATTAGTGGGAAATAGGAGTTTTTTAAACCAATCACAGTCGAGGAAATTACAATTATTATGATTAAACACGAAACACACTTTCATGAAGTACGCACAACGTTTCATGACATATAGTTCAAGTCGAGGATTGACATAATAACCCACTGAAATTAGAACTATGGAAACTCGCCGTTTTGAGTTAAAACTCTCAAAACGCTGGTACGAATTTAAAAAGTGTTAGTGTATGTTAGAAAGAAAAATCCAGAGCCATTTGTCTTAAAATTTAAGGTTTTTTGGTTTTGCTCATGGGATTTATAGTTCACAAAGGAGCACGTGAGCGGTTGGAACGCATTGTACTAAATCAAAAATTAAAGTAAGTTACTAAAGAAATAAAAAAAGGGCAGAGGCCCCAAATCACAGTAAATAATGGTAATAGGACTGAAACTCGCCGTTTTGGGTAAAAACTCTCAAAACGCTGGTACGACTTTAAAAAGTGTTTGGCCATGTTAGACAGAAAAATCGACAGCCATTTGTCTTAAAATTTAAGGTTTTTTGGTTTTGTTCATGGGATTTATAGTTCACAGAGGAGCACGTGAACGGTTGCAACGTATTGTACTAAATCAAAAATTAAAGTAAGTTACTAAAGAAATAAAAAAAGGCCAGAGGCCCAAATCACAGTAAATAATGGTAATAGGAATGAGTGGAGTCCAACTGGGTCTGTAATCATACTGACGAGTGATTAACAAAATCAGAGAGCCTGGTTGAAACATGTTGAAACGAAGTTGATTCAATGTTGAATGAGTTTAAAAGCGTTTAAACTTTGCTTCAACAACCATTCAACACTTCCTTCTGCTCTTCTTTTGAGTCCTGCAATTTTCTTTAATTTGTATAGATAATCAAATGGTGACAAGTGAAAATAGGGATTATATAGGTTCGGGAAATTATTTGATTTTGGACACCATTTGATTAGCTATTAAATATCATGGGTGACAAATTACGTTCATAAGACGCCATTTTGCCACTGTAGGAAAAGTTGCCATGGCAGCATTGTAATTTAACAAGTGAAATCATCAATTAACGCTGAAATTTCGCGCCAAAAATAAGGAGTAATTTGACACCCATGTTATTAAAAGAGTAAACGCCCGTAAAAACTTCCTTGTTTTTAATAGAAGGTTAACCACTTTAGTTTCTAATGACTCTAATGGCTAGATAGCCTCCCACGCGTTCCTCCCCCACAAGCATCTGCTGAAACGAGCCGCACATTCCTTTCCCTTTCAGTGAGAAACTGTCATCTGGAAATCACGTGCGGGTTACTTATGAGCCAATCAGCGCTCTGTAGATCTCCACTGGGAGCGTCAATGCGTCAACTTCTTCTGAAAGGGACGAAGCCTTTTTAAAATATTCCACAGAAACATTAATTTTGTTTCCTCGGTGGGTTATGCATTTGCACTCTCGCGAGTCAAAATGCGAGTGCTTAGTAATGGTATGGTGTCGTTTCATCGACTAGTAAAATTGAAGGCGCCGTGGAAATATATAAATACGAATACAAATATTAAATATGGAAAGAACTCAAGTGAGGCCATCGCTACTGTGTGCATGTGATAGATGAAGAACCTTCGCTGATCCACAGCATCATGAACTTCTTATGCAACAACCAAGAACAGAGAAAAATCTCTGACCCGGGTGGGAATCGAACCCACGACCTCCGGATTAGATCTCCGTTGCTCTACCTACTGAGCTACAAGGACAGACGGGAGCAGGTCGTGGGATATATGCATACCACATATACATACACACGCTACTTGGGACAACACGCACTTGCACTTAGTACTTGGCTTGGGCCGAGACGATTTGTCCTCAAACTCCCACGGCCTGCTCCCGTCTGGCCTAACAATTGAATTAATGTGTTTGTGTTGCGAACCAATCGTTCGTACTCAGTGTTTCTTCGATTTGAAAAATAAAGCAAACCTTAAATCAGTTGAACCGAAGGACTACAAGAAATGGGGTTATTCAAACGAAACAGCGCGGAAAGAAATGTAAATATGATATCAATCCCAAGCGAACGCCACAAATAGGTTTGAATCACACGAGAGCAAAATGTTTCAACCATAAGAATTTTACCGTACTCATTCTGTGAAGGGCCGCAAACATCTAAGTCAAAGCATGAAATTTATACGCTCCAGTTTCCCTTTGATAAGAACCAGTAAGTCAGCCCAATGCACGAAGCCTATCTTCTTGCAGTTTTCTCAAGGGAACAAAGTGCACTTCCAGAATCTGGAAGTCCGTTGTGATTGGTCTACGTAAATTCCGGCTCGTGGGGGAGCATTTCGTTCCCAGAGCGATCCAAGAGGATCCCAGAGCTGACCGACTGTCGAGCTGACCATCCAGGACAGTCACCATCCAGAGCTTTCGATCCGCGGCGCTGGCCAAAAGGATCGCAGCTCTGGGAACGAAAATGCTCCCCCACGAGCCGGAATTTAGTAGACCAATCACAACGGACTTCCAGATTCTGGGATTCTGGAGTGCAATTTAGACCCTTAAAAAACTGCAAAAAGATAGGCTTCGTGCATTGGGCTGACTTACTGATTCTTATCAAAGGGGAACTGGAGCGTATAAATTTCATGCTTTGGCTTAGATGTTTGCGGCCGTTCACAGAATGAGTTCGGTAGAATTCGTATGGTTGAAACATTTTGCTCCGTGCGATTCAAACCTATTTGTGGCGTTCGCTTGAGATTGATATCATATTTACATTTCCTGTTTCGCTGATAACCCCATTTCTTGTAGTCCTTCGATTCAACTGATTTAAGGTTTGCTTTATTTTTCAAATCAAAGAAACATTGAGTACGAACTATCGGTTCGCAACACAAAAACATTAAGTCAGTTGTTGGAAACGACCATCAACAAAAACAGCCTGAAAATTTTAAGCTTAACCCTAATGGATTTTTTTTTTCAAGCTTACTTTTCGCTACTACCTAGTGGTGTTCATTGCGCTTGAAGGTAATGGTTCTCGTGCAGTTCAAATACACTCGCAGCACTTTAATATTTGTATTCGTATTTATATATTTCCACGGCGCCTTCAATTTTACTAGTCGATCAAACGACACCATACCCTTACTAAGCACTCACATTTTGACTCGCGGGAGTGCAAATGCATAACCCACCGAGGAAACAAAATTAATGTTTCTGTGGAATATTTTAAGAAGGCTTCGTCCTTTCAGAAGAAGTTGATTGGTTCATAAGTAACCCGCACGTGATTTCCAGATGACAGTTTCTTACTGAAAGGGAAAGGTCAGCAGACGCTCGTGGGGGGAGGAACGCGTGGGCGGCTATCTAGCCATCATGAGGAGC
>NC_090885.1:69509934-69522434 GCF_036669925.1 Montipora capricornis
GAGAAGGACTGTTTGAGATGACATTGACTGACGTTTCGACAATCTGAAGATGACTTCCGCTCAGGTTGTCGAAACGTCAGTCAATGTCATCTCAAACAGTCCTTCTCAGGACTACACCCACCCGGACGATCGTACTTTACTTAATGATATGACTCCTGGGTTCAAACCATTTACAACTTAAAAATGGATTGCTTTAAAATCAGAAAAGAACCAATTCACCTTTGCTGTTGAGAAAAGTGTATGCCAGGCAAAACAAGTTGCATCTCGGTAGTCTGAAAGTTAACTGACATATTAATTTGCCTGTGTTTAAATAATTAACAAATACACCAATACATCACTAACGTTTCATGTTTAACCGGAAAATAATGTTCGAAGGTGTAATAGCTGTTGAGTTTTATTCCTCAGTTATCGAGTTCCATAAGTATAAAACTTAAAAATGGTTTGCTTTAAAATCAGAAAAGAACCAATTCACTGCAGCGTTGCTGTTGAGAAAAGTGTATGCCAGGCAAAACAAGTTGCATCTCGGCAGCCTGAAAGTTAAGAAATAATTTGCCTGTGTTTAAATTAACAAATACACCAATTCATGTACATCACTAACGTTTCATGTTTAACCGGAGAATTAGGGAATCAGATGTTCGAAGGTGTAATAGCTGTTGAGTTTTATTCCTCAGTTATCGAGTTCCATAAGTATAAAACTTAAAAATGGTTTGCTTTAAAATCAGAAAAGAACCAATTCACTGCAGCGTTGCTGTTGAGAAAAGTGTATTCCAGGCAAAACAAGTTGCGTCTCGGCAGCCTGAAAGTTAAGAAATAATTTGCCTGTGTTTAAATTAACAAATACACCAATACATCGATCAAGAACGTTTCATGTTTAACCGGAGAATTAGGGAAGCAGATGTTCGAAGGTGTAATAGCTGTTGAGTTTTATTCCTCAGTTATCGAGTTCCATAAGTATAAAACTTAAAAATGGATTGCTTTAAAATCAGAAAAGAACCAATTCACCGTTGCTGTTGAGAAAAGTGTATGCCGGGCAAAACAAGTTGCATCTCGGTACAGTGAAAGTTAAGATATAATTTGCCTGTGTTTAAATTAATTTGAAATAAAGAGAATGAAGAAATAATTTTCCATTTTTTAATTGCATGATGCTGGCCGTTGTAAACCGTGTTTTAGAAAATTTTTCAGATTGATTTACTGTGCCTCTGGACTATTTTGACGCATCACTCACAATTAATTTAAAGTAATTTGAGTTATTTGTCGTCATTAAAACTTTATGACGAAGTCGGCCCAACAAATGTGTCGAGATTAACACCTCTCTCTCCCTTTGTCTCTCGCTCTGCCTTTTAGTGTGAGTCTTGTTACAACTCCCACTGAGATTTTGGTAATTTTTTTTTACCTAAACAGCGGGGACCCACATTCCTGACCCAAGTTAAGCTCCTCATGGAGTTATTAGAAACTTAATAACATGGGTGTCAAATTCTCCTTATTTTTGGCGGGAAATTTCAGCGTTGATTAATGATTTCACATGTTTCCTACAGTGGCAAAATGGGTAGTAGCCAAAACGCGGGGCCGGGGCCGGGGCCGGGGCCGGGGCCGGGGCCGGGGCCGGGGTCGGGGTCGGGGTCGGGGTCGGGGTCGGGGTCGGGGTCGGGGTCGGGGTAGGGGTGTCTTTTTTTTTCAATTTTTTTTTGTTTCAATTTTTGACGTTATTCTACTGTAATGTTATATTCGAATGTTTGGCATCTTTCTTTCATTTATACGGAATCTACGAAAGAGACATCTTTGTTTTTCGAAATTAAGAGAATTTCAGACTGAGATTGGAATTTTTGTGGGGAATATACACTAACTCCTTGAGACACTGAAGATCCGCTGAGCTCCACATTTTAAAAGCACATTTTAATGTTTACTTCGTAAAAACCTCCGCAATACAATTAAAACGAAACAGAACATAGCCACAGTTCCACGATAGTCGTCACACAACGTTATCATTTGCTTGTTTTTGCAAAATTGTTTTCAATGTTGTTCTGTTTTTTATAGTGATATTGGATTCGATCCCGTGACGTCCGAATAGAATTGACTAGCAATTTCCCGTGCGACTCTGGCTTTACTACAAACCGTTTCTAGTAAAGACAGACAACAACATGACAGCAACACGAGCAACGAGGAAATTTAAACTTTGCGTGACTGCGTGACGATCACTTTTTTTTATTTTTCTCAAGAAGTAAACATTGCAATGCTGTTTTTAAGTGTGGAGATCAGCGAGTCTTCAGTGTTTTTGGCAGTTGGGGTATATTTCATTAACTCCAATTTCAGCATTTCCGGAAATGATCTTAACTTCCAAAAACAAACTCCGATTTTCGAAAAGACTAAGTCAGGTTATCGCAAAAACCAACAGGAGAATAACGATAAAAATTGAAACAAAAAAAAATGGGAAAAAGAAAAGGCACCCCGACCCCGACCCCGACCCCGACCCTGACCCCGGCCCCGGCCCCGCGTTTTGGCTACTACCGGCAAAATGGCGTCTTATGAACGTAATTTGTCACCCATGATATTTAATAGATCGTTTTCACGTGACGTCATCATTTTCTAAAATCCAAAACTAAAGAGCCACGAAAGTTTTTATCCTCATTAGGCATAAGAGGCGGTAAATTTGTATCCATTTGCAATTTTAAAGCTCAATAGCGTGCTTCGTTTGGAAACCAGAGCATTTTGAATTTCTGAGTTATAGCGGTGCGTGACACGAGGCGACGATCAAGTTTATTGAGAAATATGTATTTATCTCAGGGTTTTGAGCCTTTTTAGAATTGAAAGCATTAGGAAAAGTGCTTAAGTAAATAGCTGTCTGTTCAGTACAGATGATCACTCGCCTAGATAGCCAAAGTAAGTAACAGATGTTGACACTATTTTCCGGCCGCCATATTGGTGCACCACAGATGTGCACCAACATGGCGTTTTCATACTGGGCTCTGTAAATTTCTGCGAAACATTTCGACGAATATCTGAAGTTTGGGGAAACGCACGGGCCTAAAACTTGGAGAAATGTCTTCTTCATTTATCTTCTACAACATTACGAATTCTTGACTTTTTCCACTGGATGGTTTTCGATTTATTTTTTTATTGCGTGACAGTGAAAACGATCTATAGCTAATCAAAAGGTCTACTCGTGAAATAAGGTAATAATTTCACGCGTGTTTTGTCCAAAATCAAATAATTTCCCGAACCTTTATATTCCCTAATTTCACTTGTCACCATTTGATTATCGACACAAATTAAACACAATTGCAGGACGTAAAAATTAAGAACGTTTAAGGAACATTTGTATTCTAGCGAAAAAGCGACAGCGACATTTATCTCTAGGCAAATAGGCGACAGGTGGGCTGGAAAATGAACGACAAAGCGACATTAGAACCCCCCTTGGAAGGCCTCATTGGAGACTTGAGCGGTCTTTGCACAACACTTCAAGAAAACGAAACTCAAAAGCTTTGGAAAATAAGCTTTCCACAACGATGGAAGCGGCATTGTACTGGTCAACCATCCCCAACATTGTTTTCAACGCCGTATTGTGTTTCACTGCCTTAACGTTGAATGGTGTCACAATCTACGCCTTGAGAAAAGCTCCGTCTGTTCCAAAGCCCTTGAAAGCATTGCTACTGAGTTTGGCCGTTTCTGATCTTGGTGTCGGCATACTGGTTCATCCACTGTTCATCACACGTCTCGCCCTAGAGTCACGGTTGCAAGCAGATCTCCGCACAAGCTTTCCAACTTTTCACATGGTTTATAAATTTGTGACTATGCAATTCAATTGTGCTTCGTTCTTCGGTGTTCTGTCTCTAAGCTTGGACAGATTCTTGGCGATCCATCTACACCTCAGGTACCAGGAACTTGTGACTTACCAACGAGTCGTAACAGCTGTGATCTCGGTTTGGGTCTTAAGCGGACTTATCTCGTTAATTCCCCAGCAAATCCCGATCCATATCGCATATGTGTTGCTTGCCGTCATCGTAGTATCGTGTTTCGTTGTCTCGGGAGTTCTTAACTCCATGATATACGCCACCGTGCGACGCCACGCTCATCAAATCCATTCCCTTCAAGTGCAGCCCACAGTTCAAGGAAACGCGTCTAATGTGACGAACGCCAGCACGCTGAGGAAATCTACCTTCATGACAATTCACGTCTACGTCTTGTTTTTGGTATGCTATCTGCCATGGTTTTGTGCTCTGTGCGTTATCAGGTTTTATCCTCGTCTCGCTATACTGTGGGCAGTTTACCCATACACTGCTACTCTGTTGTTCTTAAATTCATCTCTGAACCCACTAATTTACTGCTGGAAATTGAGAGGTGTTCGACAAACTATAATGAACATGCACGCTGCTAAACGCACTTTCCAGCCAAAACTGAAGCTCTGACTTCTACAGAGCTGTTCAGACAAATACCACCCAATGGATGATGACATAAAGCAAACTGAAAGGAACGATAAAATCCGACTCGACACCATTGTCAAATTGACTTATGCTATCAGTATTGTAACAAGTATTTTTAAGGGGTGTAAGCCCTCGAAGAAATCTCTTGTTCGTATCTTTATCAACTGGTAAGAGAGAAAATTATCGTGTCAATAAGAATGGTATTTGTATTAGTAGTGTTAATAGGACTGAGTGGAGTCCAACTCGGTCTGTAATCATACGAGTGAAAACAAAATCGTACGTCGACCGCGCAGCGGGAATCTGATTTGTTTATCGCGAATATGATTACAGACCGAATCGGACGACACGAAGTCTTTTTACCAATTAATCATAAATATTACAATTTCGGAGAAAAGAAGAAGAGCCAAGTTATGAAAGAAATGGAAAATTTACAATTAAAGACTGACAAAGGAGGCGTAAATTGTTCAATGCCGCTCTGAAGGAAAGAAAGAAAGAAAGCTCCAATTTAGGAGTCTGTACACTGTTTCTATGGTGATTGAAACCAAGGACCAAGGTTGTGCTTGGTTGATTTAAACTACAATTTTGAATTAATGTGATTGGTTGATTTAAACTACAGCTTTGAATGTGATTGGCTTATTAAACTGTCCGATAACAAACTGTCTGACAACAACTTGGAACGTGAATTAGTGGGAAATAGGAGTTTTTTAAACCAATCACAATCGAGGAAATTACAATTGTTATGATTAAACACGAAACACACTTTCATGAAGTACGTACAACGTTTCACGACATATAGTTCAAGTCGAGGATTGACATAATAACCCACTGAAATTACAACAATGGAAACTCGCCGTTTTGGGTAAAAACTCTCAAAACGCTGGTACGACTTTAAAAAGTGTTTGGCCATGTTAGACAGAAAAATCGACAGCCATTTGTCTTAAAATTTAAGGTTTTTTGGTTTTGCTCATGGGATTTATAGTTCACAAAGGAGCACGTGAGCGGTTGGAACGCATTGTACTAAATCAAAAAATAAAGTAAGTTACTAAATAAATAAAAAAGGCCAGAGGCCCAAATCACAGTAAATAATGGTAATAGGAATGAGTGGAGTCCAACTGGGTCTGTAATCATACTGACGAGTGATTAACAAAATCAGAGATCCTGGTTGAAACATGTTGAAACGAAGTTGATTCGATGTTGAATGAGTTTAAAAGCGTTTAAACTTTGCTTCAATAATCATTCAACATTTCTTTTGTTTTCGCGAATGCTGAATGAGTTGAAGCTGTTTGACCCCAGGCTCTTTCAACATTGTTCGGTAAGCGCGTGCGCACTAATCGGCCTCTCAATGACGTATCCATACCCGTATCCATAGTAACAACCCCGGCTGCAGCTTGGGACTAAATGCAAGGCCTTGTTGAATCAAATGTTGATGATGTGTTAAAACCGTTCGCCCACTCCAGCGGTCAACATCGTTCAACAAAATCAAACAGATGTTGAAGTCGTTGGCTCGAGCCTTAGGAGATGACAACGGCATCGGCAACGAAAACGTCTCTCCAAAATACAACGTAGCATTATTGCAAGTATTTCGCGATTTAATGTTCCGTCTTGTTAACAACCACACCGTTCGTACAAATTTTATTTCTGAAATGTTAACACACACTTTCCATGCCGAGCGACTTGGAGAAATCGCGAAATTATTACAAATATAGCGGAAAATAATAGTTTTTGAAGACGTTTTCGTAGCTCTCGTCGTCGTCGTTCTTGCGTAAGGTCCCTTTTGTCCCTCGTACTGCACAAGCAACGCTGACACAGTGGAAGCCCTTCTTACAAGACAGGGTTGCAATTCCGGCTTAAAGAAAAAGAGTCTATTGCAAGAGTAACGGTGACACAATGGAAGCCCTTCTTATATGTATCGCTGTGATAAAAACACAAGTAAAGAGGGGTTGAATTTGTCATTCCGGCTTAAGTAAAAGAGTCTATCACTGGAGTGGTTAAAATGTTTATTTTTAAAAATATATATCCATCTGCCTTTAACGTTTCTTTCAACGTACATTGAAAGTTTCACTCTTTTAAAATATAGGGAAACATGTACGTACGTGTCTGGAAAATTGCTGTAAATAACTTTTTAAAGGCCAAAACACCTTTAATGCTGGATCAACGAAGTCGGTGTTTCGAAAAAGCCCGAATATGACACTAATGGAAATTGGAAAAAAAACCGAACCTAAAGGTTACTTTCGGCAAAAAACACCTTAATTAAATTTGTGTCTTGAATCATAGAATCATATCCACCCATTTTACAATCCCGAAGAAGAAGGAAGAAACTTCTCAATTAACAGAGATCTATTTTCAAAGGAGTTTCATGATAACTCAATAAACTTGATTTGACTCGACTAATGAAAGCCTCCAGTGGACGGGAAGTCCCAAACATGTTCACTGTCGTCTTCACGTAAGCGTCACAATTTGAACACGGTTTCCTGTACCACCAATGACCAACCTCCGTCCATCTTGTGACACATCTAAAGCTTGGACGGGTTTGCTTTCAATCTCAACACTGGAAACTACCTGTTAATGAATATAAAATAGCGAATAATTAAATCGCTTGTTATTGGCCTAAAGGCCTGGGCAAACAGTTTCAACATTTGCTTCAACATCCGTTCCATTTTGTTGTAGTAGTTGTATAAAGTAAAAAAAACAAAAACAGCAGTAGACTAGCAACCTTTGTGGCATGATTATGGTGCTGAAGCAAGAATCCCCTTACAAGAAGGGGTTCCTCTCCACTAACTGAGATAATAATCTCTAGTAAAGTGGGTAAGTGTGGGGAAAATACTGTGTGTGTGGATGGTGAGTTGAGGGAAAATCATAACCAAAAATTAGTCTGTAAAATGAGGAAGAGAAATTCACAAACCAAACTCTCAACCTCACGGTGGAGTTAGCAAAACAAAACAAACTCTGTGTGAAAATAAAACCTTTAATTTCAGAAACAGCCAGATAGTACATGTATAAGAAACTAAATAAAGTAAGGGGGATAAACAAATATTTGAACATGAAAATTATTCGTTCTTAAAAAATAAGAATAATAAATAAGAAACAATCCCTACACAAACCCTTCGTTCTTAAAAACAGGAAAGGGCAGTTCCAAAACCCAAAGAAATCCCATGCAAAATGAAACACAGGCGTATTAAATGAGGCAAACAACTCAAAGGGAAAGAAAAGCTGACTGTGACACCATTAGGCTCGTAAATGGCTGCGAATCTTCAGGGGTAGAGCGCAACCGAGCAAGGGGGTTTCTAGTCCAGCGCTGGACCTCTACCCGACCCCCTTGTGCCGAGTCAAGAAAGGAAAAAGAAAGGAACAAACGGAAAACCAGGAGAAAACAACACCAAAACCATGGACAGACTAACACGACCAAAACTGCAAAACCAATCAAGCAAAACTGGGACTGATAACATGAACCAAGGACATACTTACCAGATGTATAACATGATTACTGAAGCAAGATTATAGTTCAAAATAAAGAAAAATGGATACCTGGTTACTTAAATGGAAGAAAAAGCTGGCACAAATGTCCCTACTCACCAAACATTTGCAAAGTCTCCAGCAAACGTCAGCTGTGCTTACGACAAAAGAATTCAAATGTGACCCAAACTGCACACATGGCCTGGGCACGAGATATGAGAAGGAGTCGATCTGGGAACCAGCATGACAGGGAAAATGCCCAATGCAGTAAAGTACTACTACGAAATGGGGATTAGGAAGCTAAAAAAGGGGCAGATTGACCCAGAAAAACATGGAGGCCCAAAGAAAAAGAGTCTATTGCAAGAGTAACGCTGACACAATGGAAGCCCTTCTTATGTATCGCTGTGATAAAAACACAAGTAAAGACAGGGGTTGAAATTTGTCATTCCGGCTTAAGTAAAAGAGTCTCTATCACTGGAGGTGATAAAATGTTTATTTTTAAAAATATATATCCATCTTTATAGGGAAACATGTACGTGTCTGGAAAATTGCTGTAAATAACTTTTTAAAGGCCAAAACACCCTTAATGCTGGATCAACGAAGTCGGTGTTTCGAAAAAGCCCGAATTTGACACTAATGGAAATTGGAAAAAAAACCAAACCTAAAGGTTACTTTCGGCAAAAAAAACACCTTAATTAAATTTGTGTCTTGAATCATAGAACCATATCCACCCATTTTACAATCCCGAAAAAGAAGGAAGAAACTTCTCAATTAACAGAGATCGATTTTCAAAGGAGTTTCATGATAAATCAATAAACTTGATTTGACTTGACTAATGAAAGCCTCCAATGGCCGGGAAGTCCCAAACATGTTCACCGTCATCTTCACGTAAGCGTCACAATTTGAACACGGTTTCCTGTGCCACCAATGACCAACCGCTGTCCATCTTGTGACACATCTAAAGCTTGGACGGGTTTGCTTTCATTCTCAACACTGGAAACTACCTGTTAATGAATATAAAATAGCAAATAATTAAATCGCTTGTTATTGTCCTAAAGGCCAGGGCAAACAGTTTCAACATTTGCTTTAACATCCGTTTGATTTTGTTGAACGATGTTGACTGTTGGAGACTGGGGTGGACAAACAGTTTCAACACGTCAACATTTGCTTCAACAAAACCTTGCATTCGGTCCCAGGTTACAGTCGCGGTTGTTACTATGGATACGGATATGGATATGTCATTGAGAGACCGATTAGTGCGCACGCGCATACCCAACAATGTTGAAACATGGGGGAAACGGCTTCAACTTCATTAAACATTCGCGACAACAAAATAAATGTTGCAAACTTTTAAAGACCCCGGAAAACAGCTTCAACATTTGTTTCAACATTCGTTCGATTTTGATGAACCGTTTGCCCAGCCCTTTCCGTGTTGAAACATGTTGAATCGATGTTGAATCAGTTTAAAAGCGTTTACACTTTCCTTCAACAAATCATTTCTTTTGTTATCGCGAATGACATCGCGAATGTTGAATGAAATTGAAGCCGCTGACAAAATGGACCGGCCTGCAGATTACTGGTCTGCAAGGGCCAGTCTGCACTTTCGACTTTCCGGTCGAGCAATTAGTAAAACTTCACAAAATAAACTTCTCTTAAGTGACAGAACCCCTTTAAACATTTGTTTTGTTTGTACCTACAGTCCATTGTTTTTTTGTCTTTATTTTTTGTTCTTATTGACATATGAATCCTTTACACAATCGAGTATACATTTGACCTGACGGTGAGGGCACTCGCTTCCCACCGATGTGGCTTGGGCTCGATCCCCAGACTTGACGTCATATATGACTTGAGTTTGTTGATTCGCTACTTTGCTCCGAGAGCTTTTTTTCTCTGGGTTCTCCGGTTTTTCCCATCTCCTAAAAAAAACAACCTAAAATTTGATTTGACTTGATTTGATTTCTTTACAGTGTCATCAATTAGTGTTCCAACGCTAAATACAGTTGACACTTACATAAAGTCCATTATCATTAATTAATAATTACTCCAGCTTACCCCTCTCCTCAAAAGCAAACCCCTGACTTGATTACAGTTGATTAAAATTTGTGGAGGGCGATAAGTTAGAAAATAGACATCATTTCGTTAGGCTACCCTCCTTAAACAAAGCTCGTTTATCTTATTCCTGACTTGCTGGAGCGGAAATAAAAATTATTTCGAGGGCTTTTACGTCAACTGAAGACGAATCCTCGAATCAACCCACGGTAGTATCAAAGGTAACATTTCTTGGTCGGGTAACAGACGCTCAAACAGATTGTTACAAAAGGTCTAATTATCACCCGTCTGATGAGGAAATGGAGACAATCTTATAGGTTTCACAGAGGTCATAGTTATTACTTAGACAGATAAAATTAAAATTAAAATGTCCTTATTCTTACCTTAAATTCAATAAAATCAACGATTTGGTATGGGAGAGGCGTATTAGAAATTCTAGAAAATTATGGAAACATATGATCATAATGATCTTGATTTTCTCATGTTTTATTGCTGCAGTAGTGCTACTGATATCAGCCACACCGGAAATAATTTCATTTGAAATTGACAGTATTCTCCTAAAACTGAATAACAGTCGGCAATGTGAAAGAGCATTCATATTCGGGAATGCAGCTGTCTTTTATAACACAATAAAAAAAGAAACTTACAAGCTTTGGAAATCAATCTCATGGAAATAAGTTCTCTACCACGATGGTAGGGGCCTTGTACTCGTCAAACATCGCCAACATTGTCTTGAACGCCGTATTGTGCTTCTTTGCCATAACGTTGAATGGTGCCACAATCTACGCCTTGAGAAAAACTCCCTCTGTACCAAAGCCTTTGAAAGCATTGCTACTGAGTTTGGCCGTTTCTGATCTTGGTGTCGGCATACTGGGCCATCCATTGTACATCACACGTCTCGCCCTAGAGTTGCAAGCAGATCTCACAAGCTTTCCAACTTTTTACACAGTTTATATAACTGTGAGCAGTCAGTTCGCTTATGCTTCGTTCTTCGGTGTTCTGTCTTTAAGCTTGGACAGATTCTTGGCGATCCATCTACACCTCAGGTACCAGGAACTTGTGACTTACCAACGAGTCGTAACAGCTGTGATCTCGGTTTGGGTGTTGAGCGGACTTATCCCCTTAATTTGGCCGCAGATCCCGATCCATATCGCATATGTGTTGTTTGCCATCGTCGTAGTATCGTGTTTCGTTGTCTCGGGAGTTCTAAACTCCAAGATATACGCAACCGTACGACGCCACGCTCATCAAATCCATTCCCTTCAAGTCCAGCCCACAATACAAGAAAACGCGCCTAATGTGACGAACGCTAGAAGGCTGAGGAAATCTGCCTTCATGACAATTCGCGTCTACGTCTTGTTTTTGGTGTGCTATCTGCCAAACATTTGAGGTCTGGGGTTTATCAGCGTTTATCCTAGTCTCGCTGCACTGAAGGCAGTTCACCAATACACTTTAACTGTGTTGTTGTTAAATTCATCTCTGAACCCACTAATTTACTGCTGGAAATTGAAAGGTGTTCGACAAACTATAATGAACACGCTGGTAAACGCAATTTCCAGCCAAAACTGAAGCTCTGACTTCTACAGAGCTGTTCAGACTCGAAACGGAACCCATTCGATATTCGAGGATGATGACATAAAGCAAAAAGGGAACGATAAAATCCGACACGACACCATTGTCAAAGTGACTTATGCTATCAGTATTGTAACAAGTATTTTAAGGGGTGTAAGTCCTCGAAGAAAGCTCTTGTTCGTATCTTTAACAACTGGTAAGAAAGACAATTATCGTGTGAATAAAAATGGTATTTGCATTAGTAGTGGTAAATTATAGGACTGAGTGGAGTCCAATTCGATCTGTAATCGTACGAGTGAAAACAAAATCGGACGACCGCGCAGCGGGAATCCGATTTGTTTATCACGAATATGATTACAGACCGAATTGGACGACACGAAGTCCTTTTACCAATTAATCATAAAAATTACAATTTCGGAGAAAAGAAGAAGAGCCAAGTTATGAAAGAAATGGAAAATTTGTATTAATAGACTGACAAAGGAGCCGTAAGTTGTTTTATATCGATCTGAAAGAAAGAACAAAAAAGAAGGAAAGAGAGCCCCAATTTAGGGGTCTGTACACTGTTTCTATGGTGATTGAAACCAAGGACCAAGGTTGTGTTTGGTTGATTTAAACTACAATTTTGAAGGTGATTGGTTGATTTAAACTACAACTTTGAATGTGATTGGCTTATTAAACTGTCCGATAACAAACTGTCTGACAACAACTTGGAAAGTGAATTAGTGGGAAATAGGAGTTTTTTAAACCAATCACAGTCGAGGAAATTACAATTATTATGATTAAACACGAAACACACTTTCATGAAGTACGCACAACGTTTCATGACATATAGTTCAAGTCGAGGATTGATATAATAATCCACTGAAATTACAACTATGGAAACTGGCCGTTTTGAGTTAAAACTCTCAAAACGCTGGTACGACTTTAAAAAGTGTTAGTGTATGTTAGAAAGAAAAATCCAGAGCCATTTGTCTTAAAATTTAAGGTTTTTTGGTTTTGTTCATGGGA
>NC_090885.1:69539934-69542434 GCF_036669925.1 Montipora capricornis
GTTTCGCCCGAAAGCCTGTTCGCCCGACGGAGATTCGCCCGGAACTACAGATGATTCGCCCGACGATATTTAATTGACTTAAACTATGGGTACATAACAACAATCATAACGTGAAACCAATAAATAAAGGAGAATTTTACAGTGAGGACACTCGAACCATGAACACTTGATATTTTTTTGTACATTTTTTTAGTGACTATAGAATGTGGGCTCGTCCTTTTGACAAGAGTATTTAATGTTTTTACACTTACAAAGTGCTATACATGTAACACTATACATCATAAGAAGAGCCTTTATTTCTTCGTCGTCGAAAAAAATAATGTACACAAAAATGTCAAGTGTTCACGGTTCAAGTGTCCCTACTGTAAACTACCTACCATAGTTCGAGAAATACACGCAACTTCGTAACGTTGACCGTCTCAAACTATTCTGTAAAACTCGTAACTATTTCTCCGCCTCGGTGTGATAAGGCCGCTGAATTTAAACGAAGCCTGGCTGCAAGTTAGCATGCGTTTTGTGTCGGAGAGCATTTTGCAAATAAATGGCAAGAAATAAAGCACTTAAAATAGTAGTGTAAAATGGGTTTTACACTACGTCTATACATTGTAGCATGAAAAATGAATGTGAATTGCAGTGGAAAACTTGAAAACGCGACCAAATTTGAATTGCAATGGAAAAAAATTAACAAAAAGAAATGTGATGCATTGTTTGTAGCGCGCTTTGCTTTAAGTATAGGATGTGAAACAGTTTACAGGAAATTATGGATTGGTTGAGTCGACTAAAATAATGTAAACTAACAGAATTTTAAAAAAAACTTGCAACCACGTTAAGGGTTACACTCGCGGCATTTTTTCACTGTGCTTTGAATTATGTAACAATGGAATCAGCATTCATTGTAGATGTGATTTTTTTTATTGGTTTTATGGTTTCAATGATAACAATGGATGGTAAGCAACATTAGCATTCACCAATCAAATGGTTGCAAGTCTGAGAAAAATCTATTGTTTTCGCTCAAAACGTCCGTCAGAGCAATTTGCAGTTAGTTTTTTGCAGACTTATAGTATTTATTCAAAGAAGAAACGAGTGACTTTGGCTCAAGAGCGTGTTTTGTTATCTTTAAACTGAATTTATAACCAAAGCTTAAAAAACTAAAAGACCTCAAAATGGGACAGGACATTACAAAATATGGGGTGTGAACGTAAAGGGCCTCTCCTGGCGCGACGTGTGGGTGACCCTCAAATGGTCTTAGAGATCCCCCACTTGAAAAAAATTAACTGGAAAGCTGCAGTGCCTTCTGTTTTTGTGTAACACGTACCACAGGCAACCCAGTGTACGCTGCTTAATTCCATCGTCAGTCGCAGCTTAATTCCATCGTCAGTTGTGAATGCTGAAAACGTAGATTCAGCGAAATTACCGAAGGACCTCCTCGGAACTAGCTTGGTATTGATAATATATTGATAATGAACCAAGACATCGCATGATGAGTTTGCAAGTTGTATGGAACCTTCGAAAAGCAACCTGTGCCCCTAACGGAAAGTAGGTTGGAGAACTTGTCCCCTCTGTTAGAAAGCGGACACCAGCAAAATTGACTACACAAGGTATTTAATAAATGGAGATAAATATTGGTAGAAAATACTTTAAGAAACCAACATCTTCTGATTCTAGAGGCTGAAAAAGTGTTGACGGGCCTGCGCGACTCCTGCCGTTTGCAAACGATTCTAAAATCTGTGCCTTCAAAGTTTAGCTCTTCTTCGAGGTCAGAATTCTGTGACACAGTCGGTCTAGCGCTCGACCGAGCGTCAAACTTGTGAGCCAGCGCTTCAAAACTTGATGACAAGGCATCCAGTTTGGCTTCCAAGCTAGAGAAACGCGTCTCTTGATCGGTTGGAGCCGAAGGATCTTCTTCTTCATTCGACATAGCGAACACGTGTACGAATAACCGCGGCCTGGAAAAATGCACGCGAAAAGACACTTGTCACGCTTCACACTGCCCTTTTATAAGGGGGGAAATTTGCATAACAATTGCTTTGAACCGTGATGGCCTGGAAACTAGTGGCGAAAATGTGCATAATGAATCCTGCCGTGCGTAGCATTATACGACGGAGAATTAACAAGCGACATTCACGTTCCTTGTCCTAATTTTGTTAGTATCATTCATTGGTATCATCGGGCGAATCATCTTTAGCTTCGGGCGAATCTGCGTCGGGCGAACAGGCTTTCGGGCGAAACAACCGTAGTTCAACCCCATTAATAGGAATACACTATACTTTTTTAGCAGCGAAAAGAAAGCTTGAAAAAAATCCATTACGTTTAAGCTTAAAATTTTCAGGCTGTTTTTGAAGTGTTGCGAACCGATCGTTCGTACTCAGTGTTTCTTCGATTTGAAAAATAAAGCAAACCTTAAATCAGTTGAATCGAAGGACTACAAGAAATGGGGTTATTCAAACGAAACAGCGCGGAAAGAAATGTAAGTATGATATCAATCACAAGCGAACGCCAC
>NC_090885.1:69547434-69552434 GCF_036669925.1 Montipora capricornis
AGATCTTGCCTCGTCATGTTATTCCTCTTGGTTATGGGTTCAATGATTCTGTAGATAAGGGCAGAATGTTTAGGATACTTTCTGTATTGGTGAAACAATGACCTGCAACCTGTGACCTGCGACCTGCAGTATACTCGCCGTCCGAAATTCTGGTAAAAACGTGGACGAATTTTACGGAATAACTTTGGTTGGCCTCTATGGGGGGATTAATTGAGCAGTCTTCGTCTGAATGTCATGGATTTCTGTATTCATGTTTTCAAACGAGTTATGGAGGCAGTAAACAATGTTGACGTCGGGGAATTCGGTGCTGGAAGCCTTCCCGGTATAATACAGGCTCACGCTCAAACGTTGAGGTAAAATCATTGCTGTTAGGTTCAATTTTATGATATCAGGATATCATGATAGCAGCTAGGAAATTAATATTAAATGTGCCTCCCTGTGACATGCTGGGAAATCAATTAGCCCGGAATGAAATGTTACCCAGCTACAATTGGGCATTCTAAATTTCCCAGTTCCTCAGTTATCGAGTTCCATAAGTATAAAATTTAAAAATGGTTTCCTTTAAAATCAGAAAAGAACCAAGTCACCGTTGCTGTTGAGAAAAGTGTATGCCAGGCAAAACAAGTTGCATCTCGATAGTCTGAAAGTTAACTGACAAAATAATTTGCCTGTGTTTAAATTAACAAATACACCAATACATCACTAACGCTTCATGTTTAACCGGAAAATAATGTTCGAAGGTGTAATAGCTGTTAAGTTTTATTCCTCAGTTATCGAGTTCCATAAGTATAAAACTTAAAAATGGTTTGCTGTAAAATCTGAAAAGAACCAATTCACCGTTGCTGTTGAGAAAAGTGTATGCCAGGCAAAACAAGTTGCATCTCGGTAGCCTGACAGTTAAGAAATAATTTTTGCCTATGTTTAAATTAACAAATACACCAATACATCGCTAACGTTTCATGTTTAACCGGAGAATTAGGGAAGCAGATGTTCGAAAGTGTAATGGAGACGTTGAGTTTTATTCCTCAGTTATCGAGTTCCATAAGTAGAAAACTTAAAAATGGATTGCTTTAAAATCAGAAAAGAACCAATTTACCGTTGCTGTTGAGAAAAGTGTATGCCAGGCAAAACAAGTTGCATCTCGGTAGCCTGACAGTTAAGAAATAATTTTTGCCTATGTTTAAATTAACAAATACACCAATACATCGCTAACGTTTCATGTTTAACCGGAGAATTAGGGAAGCAGATGTTCGAAAGTGTAATGGAGACGTTGAGTTTTATTCCTCAGTTATCGAGTTCCATAAGTAGAAAACTTAAAAATGGATTGCTTTAAAATCAGAAAAGAACCAATTTACCGTTGCTGTTGAGAAAAGTGTATGCCAGGCAAAACAAGTTGCATCTCGATAGTCTGAAAGTTAACTGACAAAATAATTTGCCTGTGTTTAAATTAACAAATACACCAATACATCACTAACGCTTCATGTTTAACCGGAAAATAATGTTCGAAGGTGTAATAGCTGTTAAGTTTTATTCCTCAGTTATCGAGTTCCATAAGTATAAAACTTAAAAATGGTTTGCTGTAAAATCTGAAAAGAACCAATTCACCGTTGCTGTTGAGAAAAGTGTATGCCAGGCAAAACAAGTTGCATCTCGGTAGCCTGACAGTTAAGAAATAATTTTTGCCTATGTTTAAATTAACAAATACACCAATACATCGCTAACGTTTCATGTTTAACCGGAGAATTAGGGAAGCAGATGTTCGAAAGTGTAATGGAGACGTTGAGTTTTATTCCTCAGTTATCGAGTTCCATAAGTAGAAAACTTAAAAATGGATTGCTTTAAAATCAGAAAAGAACCAATTTACCGTTGCTGTTGAGAAAAGTGTATGCCAGGCAAAACAAGTTGCATCTCGGTAGCCTGACAGTTAAGAAATAATTTTTGCCTATGTTTAAATTAACAAATACACCAATACATCGCTAACGTTTCATGTTTAACCGGAGAATTAGGGAAGCAGATGTTCGAAAGTGTAATGGAGACGTTGAGTTTTATTCCTCAGTTATCGAGTTCCATAAGTAGAAAACTTAAAAATGGATTGCTTTAAAATCAGAAAAGAACCAATTTACCGTTGCTGTTGAGAAAAGTGTATGCCAGGCAAAACAAGTTGCATCTCGGTAGCCTGACAGTTAAGAAATAATTTGCTTGTGTTTAAAATAACAAATACACCAATACATCGATCACTAACGTTTCATGTTTGACCGGAGAATTAGGGAAGCAGATGTTCGAAGGTGTAATAGCTGTTGAGTTTTATTCCTTAGGGCCACCACAGACTAGGGATTTAGCTGTCGACAACTATTTGTGATCGACACCTAAAAGTTATCGACAACTAAATAAGTCCGATAAAGGAATTCCACACACTAGCGCTCAAATACTGATTTAGCAACCGATACGCAGGGAGGTTGGGCACCAAGAGCTTACTACACATGCTCACGTGTTCGTGCATTCAAAATGGCGGCACAAGCTGCCGCAATAATGACATCGTTAGTGTCGTTTCCACCTCCAAGAATGGGATGTGAAGAAGGAAGATCAAAAAGAATGTTTTCTTTACCAAGTATTTTGCTTCTGCAATCCTCCATGTTTTAGCCGGCGGGGAAAGCCGCTGACACAATAGCGCAGAGATCTAAAAGTAGTCGACAACTAAAACAAAAGTGTTCACACAATAGGAAAATGCCAAAAAATGAGGCCGTCGACAACTATTAGTTGTCGACCACAAAGCAGTTTCCCTTTTCGAAAAGGGAAACTGCTTAGTTGAAGACAACTAATAATTTGGGGTTTAGTTGTCGACAACTTGCGCCACAGACTACGTTTTTCAGTTGTCGATAACTTTTAGATGTCGATCACAAATAGTTGTCGACAACTAAATCCCTAGTCTGTGGAGGCCCTGTCAGTTATCGAGTTCCATAAGTATAAAACTTAAAAATGGATTGCTTTAAAATCAGAAAAGAACCAATTCACCGTTGCTGTTGAGAAAAGTGTATGCCGGGCAAAACAAGTTTCATCTTGGTAGCCTGAAAGTTAAGATATAATTTGCCTGTGTTTAAATTAATTTGAAATAAAGAGAATGAAGAAATAATTTTCCATTTTTTAATTGCATGATGCTGGCCGTTGTAAACTGTGTTTTAGAAAATATTTCAGATTGATTTACTGTGCCTCTGGACTATTTTGACAAATCAATCAAAATTAATTTAAAGTAAGTTGAGTTATTTGTCGTCATTAAAACTTTATGACGAAGTCGGCCCAACAAATGTGACGAGATTAACACCTCTCTCTCCCTTTGTCTCTCGCTCTGCCTTTTAGTGTGAGTCTTATTACAACTACCACTGAGATTTTGGTAATTTTTTTTTACCTAAACAGCGGGGACCCACATTCCTGACCCAAGCTCCTCATAGAGTTATTAGAAACTAAAGTGGTTGATCTTCTATTAAAAACAAGGAAGTTTTTACGGGCGCTTACTCTTTTAATAACATGGGTGTCAAATTACTCCTTATTTTTGGCGCGAAATTTCAGCGTTAATTAATGATTTCACATGTGAAACTTTTCCTACAGTGGCAAAATGGCGTCTTATGAACGTAATTTGTCACCCATGATATTTAATAGCTAATCAAAAGGTTTACTCGTGAAATTAGGTAATAATTTCACGCGTGTTTTGTCCAAAATCAAATAATTTCCCGAACTTTTATATTCCCTAATTTCACTTGTCACCATTTGATTATCGATACAAATTAAACAAAACTACAGGACGCAAAAATTAAGAACGTTTAGGAAACATTTGTATTCTAGCGAAAAAACGACAGCGACATTTATCTCTAGCTAAATAGGCGACAGGTGGGCTGGAAAATGAGCGACAAAGCGACATCAGAACCCCCCTTGGAAGACCTCATTGGAGACTTGTGCGGTCTTTGCACAACACTTCAAGAAAAAGAACTCAAAAGCTTTGGAAAATAAGCTTTCCACCACGATGGAAGCTGCATTGTACTGGTCAACCATCCCCAACATTGTCGTCAACGCCGTATTGTGTTTCACTGCCTCAACGTTGAATGGTGTCACAATCTACGCCTTGAGAAAAACTCCGTCTGTTCCAAAGCCCTTGAAAGCATTGCTACTGAGTTTGGCCGTTTCTGATCTTGGTGTCGGCATACTGGGTCATCCATTGTACATCACACGTCTCGCCCTAGATCCACGGTTGCAAGCAGATCTCCGCACAAGCTTTCCAACTTTTCACATGGTTTATAAATTTGTGATCAATCCATTCGCTTGTGCTTCGTTCTTCGGTGTTCTGTCTCTAAGCTTGGACAGATTCTTGGCTATCCATCTACACCTCAGGTACCAGGAACTTGTGACTTACCAACGAGTCGTAACAGCTGTGATCTCTGTTTGGGTCTTGAGCGGACTTATCCCGTTAATTTCCCAGCAAATCCCGATCCATATCGCATATGTGTTCCTTGCCGTTATCGCAGTATCGTGTTTCGTTGTCTCGGGCGTTCTAAACTCCATGATATACGCCACCGTGCGACGCCACGCTCATCAAATCCATTCCCTTCAAGTGCAGCCCACAGTACAAGAAAACGCGCCTAATGTGACGAACGCCAGCAGGCTGAGGAAATCTACCTTCATAACAATTCACGTCTACGTCTTGTTTTTGGTATGCTATCTGCCATGTTTTTGTGCTCTGGGGTTTATCAGGTTTTATCCTCGTCTCGCTATACTGAAGGCAGTTTACCAATACACTGTTACTCTGTTGTTCTTAAATTCATCTCTGAACCCACTAATTTACTGTTGGAAATTGAGAGGTGTTCGACAAACTATAATGAACATGCACGCTGCTAAACGCACTTTCCAGCCAAAACTGAAGCTCTGACTTCTACGGAGCTGTTCAGACAAATACCACCCAATGGATGATGACATAAAGCAAACTCAAAGGAACGATAAAGTCCGACTCGACA
>NC_090885.1:69559934-69569934 GCF_036669925.1 Montipora capricornis
CCCCTCTCCTAAAAAAAACCAACCTAAAATTTGATTTGACTTGATTTGATTTCTTTACAGTGTCATCAATTAGTGTTCCAGCGCTAAATACAGTTGACACTTACATAAAGTCCATTATCATTAATTAATAATTACTCCAACTTACCCCTCTTCTCAAAAGCAAACCCCTGACTTGATTACAGTTGATTAAAATTTGTGGAGGGCGATAAGTTAGAAAATAGACATCAGTTAGTTAGGCTACCCTCCTTAAACAAAGCTCGTTTATCTTATTCCTGACTTCCTGGAGTGGAAATAAAAATTGTTTCGAGGGCTTTTACGTCAACTGAAGACGAATCCTCGAATCAACCCACGGCAGTATCAAAGGTAACATTTCTTGGTCGGGTAACTGACGCTCGAACAGATTGTTACAAAAGGTCTAATTATCACCCGTCTGATGAGGAAATGGAGACAATCTTATAGGTTTCACAGAGATCATAGTTATTACTTAGACAGATAAAATTAAAATTAAAATGTCCTTATTCTTACCTTAAATTCAATAAAATCAACAATTTGGCATGGGAGAGGCGTATTAGAAATTGTAGAAAATTATGGAAACATATGATCATAATGATCTTGATTTTCTCATGTTTTATTGCTGCAGTAGTGCTACTGATATCAGCCACACCGGAAATAATTTCATTTGAAATTGACAGTATTCTCCAAAAATTGAATAACAGTCGGCAATGTGAAAGAGCATTCATATTCGGGAATGCAGCTGTCTTTTATAACACAATAAAAAAAAGAAACTTACAAGCTTTGGAAATCCATCTCATGGAAATAAGTTCTCTACCACGATGGTAGGGGCCTTGTACTCGTCAAACATCGCCAACATTGTCCTGAACGCCGGATTGTGCTTCTTTGCCATAACGTTGAATGGTGCCACAATCTACGCCTTGAGAAAAACTCCCTCTTTACCAAAGCCTTTGAAAGCATTGCTACTGAGTTTGGCCGTTTCTGATCTTGGTGTCGGCATACTGGGTCATCCATTGTACATCACACGTCTCGCCCTAGAGTTAAAAGCAGATCTCACAAGCTTTCCAACTTTTTACACGGTTTATACATTTGTGACCAGTCCACTCGCTTCTGCTTCGTTCTTCGGTGTTCTGTCTCTAAGCTTGGACAGATTCTTGGCGATCCATCTACCCCTCAGGTACCAGGAACTTGTGACTTACCAACGAGTCGTAACAGCTGTGATCTCGGTTTGGGTCTTAAGCGGACTTATCCCGTTAATTTGGCCGCAGATCCCGATCCATATCGCATATGTGTTGTTTGCCATCGTCGTAGTATCGTGTTTCGTTGTCTCGGGAGTTCTAAACTCCATGATATACTCCAAGATCTAGATATACGCAACCGTACGACGCCACGCTCATCAAATCCATTCCCTTCAAGTGCAGCCCACAATACAAGAAAACGCGCCTAATGTGACGAACGCCAGAAGGCTGAGGAAATCTGCCTTCATGACAATTCACGTCTACGTCTTGTTTTTGGTGTGCTATTTGCCAAACATTTGTGTTCTGGGGTTTATCAGCGTTTATCCTAGTCTCGCTGCACTGAAGGCAGTTCACCAATACACTTTAACTGTGTTGTTGTTAAATTCATCTCTGAACCCACTAATTTACTGCTGGAAATTGAAATTGAAAGGTGTTCGACAAACTATGATGAACACGCTGGTAAACGCAATTTCCAGCCAAAACTGAAGCTCTGACTTCTACAGAGCTGTTCAGACTTGAAACGGAACCCATTCGATAGTCGAGGATGATGACATCAAGCAAAAACCGACACGACACAATTGTCAAAGTGACTTATGCTATCAGTATCGTAACAAGTATTTTTAAGGGGTGTAAGCCCTCGAAGAAAGCTCTTGTTCGTATCTTTAACAACTGGTAAGAAAGACAATTATCGTGTAAATAAAAATGGTATTTGTATTAGTAGTGGTAAATTATAGGACTGAGTGGAGTCCAATTCGGTCTGTAATCGTACGAGTGAAAACAAAATCGGACGACCGCGCAGCGAGAATCCGATTTGTTTGTCACGAATATGATTACAGACCGAATTGAACGACACGAAGTCATTTTACCAATTAATCATAAAAATTACAATTTTGGAGAAAAGAGGAAGAGCCAAGTTATGAAAGAAATGGAAAATTTGCATTAAAAGACTGACAAAGGAGCCGTAAGTTGTTTTATATCGATCATTCTGAAAGAAAGAACAAAAAAGAAAGAAAGGAAGCCCCAATTTAGGGGTCTGTACACTGCTTCTATGGTGATTGAAACCAAGGACCAAGGTTGTGTTTGGTTGATTTAAACTACAATTTTGAATGTGATTGGTTGATTTAAACTACAACTTTGAATGTGATTGGCTAATTAAACTGTCCGATAACAAACTGTCTGACAACAACTTGGAAAGTGAATTAGTGGGAAATAGGAGTTTTTTTAAACCAATCACAGTCGAGGAAATTACAATTATTATGATTAAACACGGAACACACTTTCATGAAGTACGCACAACGTTTCATGACATATAGTTCAAGTCGAGGATTGACATAATAACCCACTGAAATTACAACTATGGAAACTCGCCGTTTTGAGTTAAAACTCTCAAAACGCTGGTACGACTTTAAAAAGTGTTAGTGTATGTTAGAAAGAAAAATCCAGAGCCATTTGTCTTAAAATTTAAGGTTTTTCGGTTTTGCTCATGGGATTTATAGTTCACAAAGGAGCACGTGAGCGGTTGGAACGCATTGTACTAAATCAAAAAATAAAGTAAGTTACTAAATAAATAAAAAAGGCCAGGCGCCCAAATCACAGTAAATAATGGTAATAGGAATGAGTGGAGTCCAACTGGGTCTGTAATCATACTGACGAGTGATTAACAAAATCAGAGAGCCTGGTTGAAACATGTTGAAACGAAGTTGATTCGATGCTAAATGAGTTTAAAAGCGTTTAAACTTTGCTTCAACAACCATTCAACACTTCCTTCTGCTCTTCTTTTGAGTCCTGCAATTTTGTTTAATTTGTATCGATAATCAAATGGTAACAAGTGAAATTAGGGAATATAAAGGTTCGGGAAATTATTTGATTTTGGACAAAACGCGCGTGAAATTATTACCTAATTTCACGAGTAGACCATTTGATTAGCTACTAAATATCATGGGTGACAAATTACGTTCATAAGACGCCATTTTGCCACTGTAGGAAAAGTTGCCATGGCAGCATTGTAATTTCACATGTGAAATCATTAATTAACGCTGAAACTTCGCGCCAAAAATAAGGAGTAATTTAACTCCCACGTTATTAAAAGAGTAAGCGCCCGTAAACACTTCCTTGTTTTTAATAGAAGATCAACCACTTTAGTTTCTAATGACTCTAATGGCTAGATAGCCTCCCACGCGTTCCTCCCCCACAAGCATCTGCTGAAACGAGCCGCACATTCCTTTCCCTTTCAGTAAGAAACTGTCATCTGGAAATCACGTGCGGGTTACTTATGAGCCAATCAGCGCTGTGTAGATCTCCCCTGGGAGCGTCAATGTGTCAACTTCTTCTGAAAGGGACGAAGCCTTTTTAAAATATTCCACAGAAACATTAATTTTGTTTCCTCGGTGGGTTATGCATTTGCACTCTCACGAGTCAAAATGTGAGTGCTTAGTAAGGGTATGGTGTCGTTTGATCGACTAGTAAAATTGAAGGCGCCGTGGAAATATATAAATACGAATACAAATATTAAATATGGAAAGAACTCAAGTGAGGCCATCGCTACTGTGTGCATGTGATAGATGAAGAACCTTCGCTGATCCACAGCATCAGGAACTTCTTATGCAACAACCAAGAACAGAGAAAAATCTCTGACCCGGGTGGGAATCAACGACCTCCGGATTAGATCTCCGTTTCTCTACCTACTGAGCTACAAGGACAGACGGGAGCAGGTCGTGGGATGTATGCATACCACATATACATACAAACGCTACTTGGGACAACACGCACTTGCACTTAGTACTTGGCTTGGGCCGAGACGATTTGTCCTCAAACTCCCACGGCCTGCTCCCATCTGGCCTATGTAGCTCAGTCGGTCCTCAGTCGGTAGAGCAACGGTGATCTAATTCGAAGGTCGTGGGTTCGATTCCCACCTGGGTCAGAAATTTTTCTCTGTTCTTGGATGTTGCATAAGAAGTTCCTGATGCTGTGGATCAGCGAAGGTTCTTCATCTATCACATGCACTGACAGTAGCGATGGCCTCACTTGAGTTCTTTTTCATATATACATACACACGCGGAGCAATTGCAGAATACCCCGCTACATCGAGCCCGTTACTGTAAAGGGCTGGCTACGCGGTACGCGGTACGCAGAAAGAATTAAATTCAAGATGGTAAGTATCTTAAGTAGCTAGCTACGCGGTACGCAGAAAGGATTAAATACAAGATGGCGAGGTATGTTAACTAGCTGGCTACGCGGTACAAGTACGCAATGTTAAAAGCGTGCTTAGACCTAATCACTGAGCGCTTAGGCTTAATCAATAAAGAGGGTTATTTTCTTCACATGATCTCTTGCAAAGTGTAGTTAGCCAAACCGTAAGTTGAAAGCTAAAATGTTAAAGGGGGTTTAGGCCTAATCCATGAAACGAACGCTTAGGCTTAATCAGTAAACGAGTGCTATTTTCTTCACACAATCTCGTGAAAAGTGTACTAAACCAAACCGTAAATTGAAAGCGAAAATGTTAAAGAGTGCGTAGACCTAATCACTGCAACGAGCGCTATTTGCTCGACACGATCTCGTGAAAAATGCAGTTAATCTAACCGTAAAATTCAAAATTGATCACTACTTAATTCGCGAGGTCAAGCCTTAAGAACGAGAAATACAGTTTTGAATAAATTTAATACATACTTCAACTTGAACTTATTGGTTTTTGCGTACCGCGTAGCCAGTTACGCAGAATTTTATTCGAGTGGCAGGGTATTCTGCAGTTAAACCCCATTAATAGGAATACTTCTAAAACAGTATATACACTATACTTTTTTAGCAGCGAAAAGAAGCTTGAAAAAAATCCATTACGTTTAAGCTTAACATTTTCAGGCTGTTTTTGGAGTGTTGCGAACCGATCGTTCGTACTCAGTGTTTCTTCGATTTGAAAAATAAAGCAAACCTTAAATCAGTTGAATCGAAGGACTACAAGAAATGGGGTTATTCAAACGAAACAGCGCGGAAAGAAATGTAAATATGATATCAATCCCAAGCGAACGCCACAAATAGGTTTGAATCACACGGGAGCAAAATGTTTCAACCGTACGAATTCTACCGTACTCATTCTGTGAAGGGGCACAAACATCTAAGTCAAAGCTTCCCTTTGATAAGAATCAGTAAGTCAGCCCAATACACGAAGCCTATCTTCTTGCAGTTTTCTCAGGGTTCAAAGTGCACTTCCAGAATCTGGAAGTCCGTTGTGATTGGTCTACGTAAATTCTAGTCCTGTTCCGGGACTCCCTCTTACCCCGCCCTGAAAATGGGTCTGGAACCCAGGCGGGAAAAGTCCTGTATTACTTGCAAGCGCATGCTCGGAACGACGCCATTTTCCCCCCCAAAACTGGGGGAAAAACCATATTTGGAAGGAGATTCCTAATTTGGGCATAGTTTATTTGGAGTGTTTTTCAGCAAACATGGTGGATGATGTGAAAGGAAATTTATGTTGCCAAGTTTCCGGAGGCATTTGATTTTGCATTTGAGAAATGTCAGTTTAAGTTTGTGCCCAAGGCGGAAAAAGCTTCAAGCCATCCATGCAGTCGTTATCGGTAATGATGTTTTTGTTAAAGAAGCAACAGGAGTTGGCAAGTCTGTTTGTTACGTTGAAGTTCCTGGGGACATTCCATTTATAATCCGAACCCCCCCTATGGATGATTAGATTCCTACTGGTCGGATTTTTGTCGGAACCCTTTGAAGAAACCTTTCCTACCCCTTCACTTTTTTGTCGGTGCCTTTGAAAAAGATTCCTACCGGTGGAATTCTGATGGACCTCATCCATAGGGGGGGGGGGGGGGGTCGGATTATAAATGGAATGTCCCCTTATGTTTGTGATTTTCTTCGATCCGAGTCCGATGTTACAATGTAGTTCTAAATCAGTCCTTCTAATCGTGAGTCCCTTAAAAGCACTTATGGAAGATCATATTTATGACATACTAAAGTGTGGAATTTCGCGCCTGAAACTTCATGGTGAATTCCCAACTGAACATGATTTTGGCGCAGAAAAATATCAAATTTTGATCTGCTCTCCCGAGAGTCTTTATGAAGAATCCGTGCGACAACAGCTGCTGAAATTGCAAAAAAATATCGTACGCATGGCTGTTAACGAGGTCCACTGTGTGTTACAGTTGTAAGTATAAAACTGTTGGTTGTGGATGCGAATCGCTCAGCAATGACTAATAAATCTCCTGCTGGAACTCTTGTTTATTGATCATCACTTCTGTCGATCTATAATTTCTAGTTATATGATGACCGCACTGATCCAGTGTATTGATATTTGAGGTGCACAGTAATTATATAAACTATGATTCCATATTGTCGTAGGAGTTTAGTTTGGATACCCTATGTAATTATATAAAACATCAGAACCAGATTTCTGGCCCACCATACAAATATTGACCATTGGAAATTTTTTTGACCAATTTTGTCATCCACCTCGTCAATTCTCCCATGTCAAGACACTCCAAGAGGTTTTGAGGGTGGTTAGGAAATGTACATAGAGTGACATTGTCCTGGAATTTTACTAAACACATCTCGCTGGGACAATTCCCTAAACATGATTTCAACATCATCAGCAGACCTCAGTGCACTTGTTTCATTTAGATTCTTTTGAAGCCTTGCAAAGTGCACAGTCTTTAATATCTCGAACCTCGTGCCCAACCCTCTGATCTATTGGAATGCATCCACCTGCCTTTCCAGTGTCATTGAAGTACTTGCCCCATTTTAACTTTGCATATTTTTCAAATATTCACTTATGTGATTATACTAGAACACTTATTTATCAATATTCACCTAACATTTGGCGAATAATCGTTAATTATTGGCTTCAAATAGTACTCAATCTATCAAACAGGATATCCATTCAGTTGCACTTTTCCAACTGATAATATTTTACACCTAAGTTAAGCAAATAGTTAATATCATTAACACTTCAGCTTTCAATAAATATGAAATACTCTAACTTGAAGCTCTAAAATATTGACAGTCTAGATAATACATGGTTAAACTACTGACATAATGACACTGGTTTCCACTTTTCAGTAATAATAATAATAATAATAATAATAATAATAATAATAATAATAATAATAATAATAATAATCCTCCCAGTCCTTTGTCCTTGAGTGGCTTTGTAGCTCAAGTGGCAGATCTCATTGAACCACCTGAATTTTTTAGGTGCCTGTAAACAACAATAATTATTTGCTTAATTGTCCAGATAAGTGTGAGGATCATTTCTCTCTTTTGTCTAAAACCCACAATTCAAATATACACTCTTTTCATTTATCACTGACAACTCTGTTCTCCAATTTTCAAGTTATAACTTTCTTACTTGATTGAAAATTATGATTTTACAAACTGTGCAGTAAGATTTACATGATAAGTAAACAAACATTATCTTTGTATAGAATGTATATTTTAACAAGACGCCTACAAGGGCGTATCCGTGGAATGCGCAAACAGTTAACACAAATTGTCCAGTTACAGTGAACTTCAAGTACAGGTAGACTTCGGAAAATGGCGAAAAATTACTAGATTGATACATCTGTAATATAACTTAAAGTTTTTTTGTTGTAAAAACTCATTACTAATGTTACTAAATTTGCAAATGCAAACAACGAAGCCCTATTAGCAGGTTATCAGGATACGAGATCTTTTATTTATTTATTTTTTGGATGGAGACTTAATTGAAATCCTACAGTTTTACTTGCTTCGTTAACTCCTTTCATCCAAAAATTACAGGATCAGCCTTAAATCATCCGAAAAACTTATTACAAATCACAGTTCAACAACTTATCATCCTGGGCCAGTTGTTCAGAAACTGGGTTTTAAAACGAGTTTTATCCTCTACTCCCAAATGCTGTTCAAGGCTGATATTCAGAAAAACTTTACATTAGAAGAAGTCAATCTTGAAAAACAAAAGTAAGCAAAGGAAACTGTGACCAAAAAGTTGAAAACATGAAACAAAAGTTTACGCTAATCCTGGATTAAGGTAATTGGCTTTCGAACAACCGGGCCCTGTAATCGACGTCTGGTTCTGTAATCCTGGTTTAGTTCCTTGCAAACTGTATATATTTGCCGTGGCGAAGACAAGAAGACAACATCCGTGCTCTATTTCTCTCAATGCTCATAAATTCCGTAATTGCGTG
The DNA here is from genome assembly GCF_036669925.1 of Montipora capricornis. NCBI lineage: Eukaryota > Metazoa > Cnidaria > Anthozoa > Scleractinia > Acroporidae > Montipora > Montipora capricornis. The sequence goes on from NC_090885.1 coordinate 69,568,348, forward strand.
TTGTATAGTCCAGTCCAAAGTTCTAATTTTACAATTCCATAATCTTGATTTCAGTAACTTGGTACCAAACGTTCCACAATAACTTGAAATCTCGTTAAGAAAAATCCTTAAATCCAGTAGTCCAGTCCGGATTGAGATCGCCAAAACTCTCTATCATCGAGTCAAAATTCAACAAAAGCTACAAGTAGTAAATAGTTATCAGAGACTACAACAGTTCGTCCTAATTCTACACTCGAGCTGAACAAAAAACCCAAAAAACCCTTGTCATCGTTTTCGAGAGAACAGACAAACAGCCGAAACTGTTCTGTGCCTGCCCCTTACGGCACTGAAAAAGTACCGTACGTTGTACAATAGTACTTGACCGTAGTCCTTGGCCAAGAAACTAATCTTAGCCAAAAGCCCGAGAAGCGATCAGGATACGGGATAATTAGGTAAAAAAATTGTGGGGATACGGGATTTTTAGTCTGGAGGTGGGGGGGGGGGGGGGGTAGAATTGAGGAGATACGGGATATTTTTTAAAGTAAGAACGCATTGCGTGTGGTAGTGCAGTAACTTGACAGTGTTTTTTTCCATAACTGTCAACTGATTTTTCCAGGAGATTCAAGTCCTTGCACAATATGTAGCTCTAATAGTACACGACATTGTTTGGTATCGTAAATCATTACGGTGCCATGGTAGACATCTTTGCTATATACCCTCTAAGAAGACATGTGGTTCAGTAAAATACTAAGCCCAGAACGATTGAAGAAAATAACAGGAAATCGAGAAACATTTGGCTTCAAAGCCGATATGTTGATCATTTACAACTTCTTTTTCACCACAAGCTTAAGTGTGTACTCTGAGCTTCTGACAACTTTCCAAGACCAATGTTACTAACGTTTTCCCTTTCCAGCGGGGTTAGTATCTGGATGGGGGACGTTAAAATATGCGACTTTTGCTGTCAGGAACATACGCCCAAAAATTCTATTTCAACGCTCAAAAATGCGAACAAAGCAAGGTACAGATTTTGCTAGCCTGCTTTATGCAAAACAAATATTGACGAAAAAGTAAATAAATATTAATATGTAGTTTTTAAGGAGAGCAGAAGGAACTTTTAGGAAGTGTCGATCGAGAATAAAACAATTTGCCATCAGCGAAAAACATTTCGGGAGATTTTTGTTACGTTCCATCAGAGTTCAATTTTTCTATCGTACTTTTGGTCATACAAGTAAAATCGCAAAATCGGAAGTGACATCGATTTTAGCGGCCGCCTATGATCAAGTTATACCTTGCGTGTTTACTGACAACTCACGAAACAAAGGATACATCTGTGACAAAATGACGGCATAACACCTGGTTTTTGTTAGTGCGTTTTTTTTTCTTTCAAGTGTTATAAAGTTCGACAAGATTTATGTGCGAATTTAAAATAAAGATCACAATCGTTGATGCTAGTCCAAGTGTCAGCTGAAGTTAAGCTCCTCCGAATGAGGTTAGTACTTGGATGGGGGACGGCTGCGAAGTCCCCGCGACGACGATAGCTGATTCATTTTTTTTAAACTTGATTTCATTTTTTATCTTGTTTGGCCGTTCAAAGCTATTTTCTTATTT
>NC_090885.1:69587434-69589934 GCF_036669925.1 Montipora capricornis
TTAGCCTGAAAGTTAAATGACAAAATAATTTGCCTGTCTTTAAATTAACAAATACACCAATACGTCACTATAACGTTTCATGTTTAACCGGAGAATTAGGGAAGCAAATGTTCGAAGGTGTAATAGCTGTTGAGTTTTATTCCTCAGTTATCGAGTTCCATAAGTATAAAACTTAAAAATGGATTGCTTTAAAATCAGAAAAGAACCAATTCACCTTTGCTGTTGAGAAAAGTGTATGCCAGGCAAAACAAGTTGCATCTCGGTAGTCTGAAAGTTAACTGACAAAATAATTTGCCTGTGTTTAAATTAACAAATACACCAATACATCACTAACGTTTCATGGTTAACCGGAAAATTATGTTCGAAGGTGTAATAGCTGTTGAGTTTTATTCCTCAGTTATCGAGTTCCATAAGTAAAAAACTTAAAAATGGTTTGCTTTAAAATCAGAAAAGAACCAATTCACCGTTGCTGTTGAGAAAAGTGTATGCCAGGCAAAACAAGTTGCATCTCGGCAGCCTGAAAGTTAAGAAATAATTTGCCTGTGTTTAAATTAACAAATACACCAATACATCACTAACATTTCATGTTTAACCGGAGAATTAGGGAATCAGATGTTCGAAGGTGTAACAGCTGTTGAGTTTTATTCCTCAGTTATCGAGTTCCATAAGTATAAAACTTAAAAATGGTTTGCTTTAAAATCAGAAAAGAACCACTTCACTGAATTCAGCGTTGCTGTTGGGAAAAGTGTATTCCAGGCAAAACAAGTTGCGTCTCGGCAGCCTGAAAGTTAAGAAATAATTTGCCTGTGTTTAAATTAACAAATACACCAATACATCGATCAATAACGTTTCATGTTTAACCGGAGAATTAGGGAAGCAGATGTTCGAAGGTGTTACAGCTGTTGAGTTTTATTCCTCAGTTATCAAGTTCCATAAGTATAAAACTTAAAAATGGATTGCTTTAAAATCAGAAAAGAACCAATTCATCGTTGCTGTTGAGAAAAGTGTATGCCGGGCAAAACAAGTTGCATCTCGGTACAGTGAAAGTTAAGATATAATTTGCCTGTGTTTAAATTAATTTGAAATAAAGAGAATGAAGAAATATTTTTCCATTTTTTAATTGCATGATGCTGGTTGTTGTAAACCGTGTTTTAGAAAATATTTCAGATTGATTTACTGTGCCTCTGGACTATTTTGACACATCACTCAAAATTAATTTTTTAATTTTGAGTTTGACGAAGTCGGCCCAACAAATGTGTCGAGATTAACACCTCTCTCTCCCTTTGTCTCTCGCTCTGCCTTTTAGTGTCAGTCTTGTTACAACTCCCACTGAGATTTTGGTAATTTTTTTTTACCTAAACAGCGGGGACCCATATTCCTGACCCAAGTTAAGCTCCTCATGGAGTTATTAGAAACTAAAGTGGTTGATCTTCTATTAAAAACAAGGAAGTTTTTACGGGCGCTTACTCTCTTAATAACATGGGTGTCAAATTCTCCTTATTTTTGGCGCGAAATTTCAGCGTTAATTAATGATTTCACATGTGAAACTTTTCCTTTTCCGTCTTATGAACGTAATTTGTCACCCATGATATTTAATAGCTAATCAAAAGGTCTACTCGTGAAATTAGGTAATAATTTCACCCCTGTTTTGTCCAAAATCAAATAATTTCCGGAACGTTTATATTCCCTAATTTCACTTGTCACCATTTGATTATCGATACAAAGTAAACAAAATTACAGGACGCAAAAATTAAGAACGTTTAAGGAACATTTGTATTCTAGCGAAAAAACGACAGCGACATTTATCTCTAGCCAAATAGGCGACAGGTGGACTGGAAAATGAGCAACAAAGCGACATCAGAACCCCCCTTGCAAGGCCTCATTGGAGACTTGAGCGGTCTTTGCACAACACTTCAAGAAAAAGAAACTCAAAAGCTTTGGAAAATAAGCTTTCCACCACGATGGTAGAGAACTTGTACGTCGCCAACATTGTCTTGAACGCCGTATTGTGTTTCACTTCCTTAACGTTGAATGGTGCCACAATCTACGCCTTGAGAAAAACTCCGTCTGTTCCAAAGCCCTTAAAAGTATTGCTACTGAGTTTGGCCGTTTCTGATCTTGGTGTCGGCATACTGGTTCATCCACTGTTCATCACACGTCTCGCCCTAGAGTCACGGTTGCAAGCAGCTCTCCGAACAAGCTTTCCAACTTTTTACAGGGTTTCTTTTTTTGTGATCTATCAATTAACTTTTGCTTCGTTCTTCGGTGTTCTGTCTCTAAGCTTGGACAGATTCTTGGCGATCCATCTGCACCTCAGGTACCAGGAACTTGTGACTTACCAACGAGTCGTAACAGCTGTGATCTCGGTTTGGGTCTTAAGCGGACTTATCCCGTTAATTTGGCTAATCCCGATTGATATCGCATACCGGTATGTGTTGTTAGCCATCATCTTAGTATCGTGTTTCGTTGTCTCGGGAGTTCTAAACTCCATGATATACGC
>NC_090885.1:69599934-69617434 GCF_036669925.1 Montipora capricornis
CCAGTCTGCACTTTCGACTTGCCGGTCTGCCCGGGTCTAATGGGGAAATGTAGCAAAGACCCTCAGCTGGGGCTCAGCACGAGAAACTGCGCACGCACAATTAATTTTCGTTTTACCTCATAGAACTGGGCGCAGGCTGTTATAAGGGTTCAAATTTTCAAAGATAGCACATTGTGCTTTCCACTTACAATATTCAGTACTTTAGTCTCGGCTGACTGATTAAGAATCGATAGCTTTGAATGTGTTAATGAAGCAAAAAATGTCAACAAAGATTGCCCTATATCATGGGGAATAAGGAAAAGTTAAATCAATCGTCTAATTACATAAATTCTCTTTATTCTGAATGTTCGAATAAGAATTGTGGACATGACTTTGACAATCAAATATTCATTTTGCCCGGTTCGTTGTCAATAAAATTTTTCCGTACTTTTTTTTCATGAAACAAGATCAACCGAGCTCTCGAATCATCACTAAATTATTATTCGGCTCCAGCCGTGCTGGAAAATTTTAGCAGACGGGACAAGCCCCAGGAAATGCGATTTTGGCTGTGTTACGAAATTTAGCCAAATTCAGCGACTGGGAACTGTAATTGTGGCAAGCAAATCAAGCGAAACGTAAAAATAACTACTGGTATTTAAAACATTGATACACTCATGGCAAGTATTTGGAAAATAAATAAGTAAACAAGCTTGCGTCATGAAGGCTCCTGTTTGCATTAAGGCCTGTTCAAACGCTCTATACACGCACTATACAACACTCGACTTTGTATGATCGACATTGTATAGCGTTGTTGGGTAAGGTGTTCAAACGTACTATACACGGACTATACAACCACTCTACAAGTATGACGAAACAGAGAATTGTGGGTTAAGATTACTGAACTCTTGTTTGTGTGTGATTTCGTCGACTTCGACTGCGCATGCTCGCATGCAGTATAATGCTCTACAAGTCGAGTAGTGAGTTCAAACGAGCTCGACTTTGTAGAGTATCGCTTCAGTGATCGCGAAACAAAGGAAAAGTCGAGTGGTTGTCGAGTAGAAGTTTGACCAGTTTCAAACATCGCTATACACGATTAGACTTGTCGAATCGTGTATAGTATCATGAATATCACAAACAACAAACATAACTTTGGTCGCTTAGTGTTTGTGATATTACAAACAATAAACATAACGCTAACATTAGCTATGATCGATAAAAAAAGTATCCAAGGTAATGATCGATAATATAGATAAGAGTGCCACCAGTTGAACTCTTCGTTTGATAACTTACCACTGTAACAGGCCTCTGAACTCGTTGGTTCAATTGGTGAACTCATTGCGTTGATTCGTTCATTCGATCGATGGCAAGAAACAGGTTCCCAGTTGGAAGCACACTCTATTCAAGTATCCACGGTTCAATACAACCAAAACACAGGGCTACTAATTCCATGAATTCAACCTCAATTGGAGAACTTTCAAAAACATTGCGAGAGTATTGTGCTTGAACAGCACTTCAGTGTCTACTCCTGATCTAGCACGTGATTCCCAGTTGGACTGGAACCAATGAAATCACACATAGTGTTAATCAACCCTGATCGAACCCTGATCTTGCACGTGATTCCACGGTGGACTGGAGTCAATGAAATCGCACAACAGAAAAACACGGCGATTTGTGACTACGATAAAAAAGAAAAATAAAACGAAATTCCTCCGAATATTTATCACGCGCTGCCTACGGCATCCCGTGTAATTATGTGTGCTCGACAGACATTTTGATTGTCACGAAGCTTTGATTTGTGTTTTTTAAGAGTAATTCCTGAGATAACCTTTACTTGCACAGCGAATAGAGTCGAGCAATTAGTAAAACTGCACAAAATGAACTGCACTTAAGTGACAGAGCCCCTTTATTAAACATTTGTTTTGTTCGTACCTACAGTCCATTGCTTTTTTGTCTTTATTGTTTGTTCTTATTGACATACGAATCCTTTACACAATCGAGAGGACATTTGACCTGACGGTGAGAGCACTCGCTTCCCACCGATGTGGCCTGGGCTCGATCCCCAGACTTGACGTCATATATGACTTGAGTTTGTTGATTCCCTACTTTGCTCCGAGAGCTTTTTACTGGGTTGCCAAACCCAGTCGGAAAATGGGTAGATTTCCGTTTTATTTTTTTTAGTATTTTTTTCCGTGTCGGTAAAAGTCTTGCCTGTCACTCCCCTGCTAAGTGGTGTCTTTGTGCATAGAGTCTTCTGTGCGTATTTTGTTAGGTTGAGGGGGCTGGGGTAATGCGTAGCTTGCTCTGCACAATTAACCTGTAATGGCGTCGAAAGTCATTGTAACGCGAATAGCTTTTTAGTACATCTTTAAAGAAAATATACCCACATGGAGCTCAAGAATGGAACGTCAAGACAGGCGGCGAGTAATGGACTTCGACAGCGTGAATCTTTCGCCCGTCGAGCCGAAATCAAAATATGCTGTACTTCTAATATTTCGCCAAGGTGGTGTTACGTACAACACTGAAACCAAATGGAAATTTCTCTGGTAACTTACGGGTTCAACAAAGACAGACAAGGAATCGAACACCACAAGTAGATCTGTGATCTCTGTTGTGTGTCTCACAGTGTTTACTGAAGTCGCATCTATTTAAAGTTTGCCTGTTTGTCTGGCAAGTAACATTCATTTTGTACTCAACTCTGCAAAGGTTAAAAAAAATTGTAAATGTGAAAGGGAAAAATTACTTGAATGAAAGCTTGTTGTCTCTTTTGTGCTTTATTATTTACGGTCAAGGTTCTTTCGAAAAGGGTTGAATGTGAACTGTCAGAAATTTATTTAATTGCATATGCTTTGTGATTGTGTGTTTCGCTTGCACGCACGCAACTGAAATAGGAAGGGTTTCTTGCCTCTTATAGCAAATATATTGCTTGTTTCAATAAATGTTTCGGTGGAAAATATTTCTGTGAAATTTCCAGCTTTTGTAAATTTATCATGTTGTGTAATTTTCGAGCTTAGCAAATTTGCATACATGTGTGGAAATGTGATACCGGGAGAATTTTTTTGGTAACGCTTAAGTCACGAAAATAAACAGGTCTGTTGGAAGCGTGCTTGAGTTTCAACAACCCCCAAAATCGGCAAAAGATTGTGACGCTGATGAATAATAAAGTAGCTGCTATTACCAAAATGATGAAATTACCTGGTGATAAATAACCTTGCCTTGGAGAGTAAATTTTTGATTTTCCAGAAACAATGGTCAACCTCTGAGAGTTGGGCGATTGTGATCTTTGTGTTGAATTCGCACATTTCTTGTCAAAATTTATAACAATCGAAAGAAAAGAAAACTAACAAAAACAAAGACCCGGTAGCTTGGCATCATTTGACACAGTTGCGTCACTGTTTCGCGAGTAAACATGCCGCGGTAAAATAACGCGGTAACTTGATCAGAGCACCCGCTGAATTCGACGTGCGATTTACTCGGTGCAGCCAAACTTGTACAATTACAACAAAACAACTAAAATCTCCCAAACTGTTTTTCGCTGATGGTAACTTTTTATATTCGTGGTTCAAATTTAATGTTGTTTTCATGTCGTAGATTTTGTTACCGATGGCAAAATATTTTATTCTCGATCGACCGTCCAGAAACTTCCTTCTGCTCTTCTTAAAAATTGTGTATCCATATTTATTTACTTTTACACAGAGTTTCCCTCTACTAACTCTGCTTTTACATCAATATTTGTTTTTCATAAAGCAGGCTAACAAAATCTGTATCTTGCTTGGTTCGCAGTTGATAGCATTAAAATAGAATTTTCGGTCCTATGCTTATGTTACTGAGTGGTATATTTCTTACTAACCCCGCCGAACAGGGGTGAAGTTTCAACTTCAGCTTTCAACATTTGTTTACAAAGCTGTCAGATGCTGTCAGTGCACGCTTACAATTGTGCTGGAAAGAAGTTGCATGATCAACATGTCAGCCCAGAAGCTAATGTCTCTCGATTCCCTTTTATTTTCTTCAATCTCTCTGGGTTCAGTACTTTGCTAGTAACCACATGTCTTCTCAAGGGGCTATTTATCTAAGACTTCTACCATGGCGCTACAATGATAGACAATACCAAAACAATATCGTGTACTGTTAGACCTACATATTACGCAAAGACAACTGTCAACATGTCATCCCAGAAGACAATGTTTTTCACTTCCCATTTATTTTCTTCAATCTTTCTGGGCTCAGTACTTTGCTAGTAACCACATGTCTTCTCAGGCTATTTACCCAAGACTTCTACCATGGCACTACAATGATAGACAATACCAAAACAATATCGTGCACTGTTAGAGCTACATATTACGCAAGGACAACTTGAATCTCCTGGAAGACAACACACAGCTTACTTGACATTATGGAATAAATCGCTGTGTTACATCACTACCACACGTAAGCAATGCGTGTCAATTTATTTTTTTAAGAGGACAGGAATTTCTTCTTTTTGACAAATGATTAATTAATTAATTAATAGGCCGGTAGCCAGGTTTTTAAAAAAAAAAAAAGGATCTGTTTCGTCGTACAAACGTGTGAGGACCTGTGAGCCAAAGGGCCTCTGCTGGTATGGCTTCTGGTATGACTTCTTCTCCCTTGAAACCAGGCGCTTCCATACAAAGGCTACCTTATAAAATCCTCAATGATCTATCTGCCCCCCAACTGAGTAACTCCTTTGTAAAGCTAAATGATACTAACATAAATTACAATCTTAGGAATATCGAGACTGATCTAGCTCTTCCAAGGCCATACACAAATTTTTTGAAGCGCAGCTTTAAGTATAGTGGTGCAATGCTCTGGAATAATCTTCCCTATGAGGCAAAGACCGCAAAATCGCTTTCTGATTTCAAACGCAAACTTGCGTCCTCGCCCTTCATGCTTTCTATTGGATCGCACTGATTCTATGTAATATACTTCTATTTTATATATATATATATATATATATATATATACTTTATTGTAACGTGTTTACCTACGCCCCACCTGGAAACCAGCTTTTGTTGTGTGTGGCTAGCGTAGTGAAATAAAGTTGTATTGATTATTGATTGACTTCTGGTATGACTTCTGGGTGACCTGTGACCCCCCCCCCCCCCCCCCAACTGGAAAAAAATTGCGTGGAACGCTGCACGTACCACAGGCAACCCAGTGTACCCTCACGGAGGGTCTAGTTTTCTCTGGGTTCTCCGCTTTTTTCCATCTCCTAAAAAAACCAACCTAAAATTTGATTTGACTTGATTTGATTTCTTTAGTGTCATCAATTAGTGTTCCAGCGCTAAGTACAGTAGACACTTAAATAAAGCCTCCATTGTCATTATTTAATAATTACTCCAGCTTTCCCCTCTCCTCAAAAGCAAACCCCTGACTTCATTACAGCTGATTAAATTTAATTTGTGGAGGGCGATAAGTTAGAAAATAGACATCATCTTATTCCTGACTTCCTGGAGCGGAAATAAAAATTGTTTCGAGGGCTTTTACGTCAATTGAAGACGAATCCTCGAATCAACCCACGGCAGTATGAAAGGTAACATTTCTTGGTCGGGTAACTGACGCTGAAACAGATTGTTCCAAAACGTCTAATTATCGCTCGTCTGATGGGGAAATAGAGACAATCTTATAGGTTTCACAGACGTCATAGTTATTACTTAGACAGATAAAATTAAATTTAAAATATCCTTCTTCTTAATTACCTTAAGTTCAATAAAATCAACGATTTGGTATGGGAGAGGGGTATTAGAAATTCTAGAAAATTATGGAAACATATGATCAAAATTCATAATGATCTTGATTTTCTCATCTTTTATTGCTGCAGCAGTGCTACTGATATCAGCCACACCGGAAATCACAGTTTCATTTGAAATTGAGCATTCATATTCGGGAATGCAGCTGTCTTTTATAACACAATAAAAAAGAGACTTACAAGCTCTGGAAAACCATCTCATGGAAGTAAGTTCTCTACCACGATGGTAGGGGCCTTGTACTCGTCAAACATCGCCAACATTGTCTTCAACGCCGTATTGTGCTTCTTTGCCATAACGTTGAATGGTGCCACAATCTACGCCTTGAGAAAAACTCCCTCTGTACCAAAGCCTTTGAAAGCATTGCTACTGAGTTTGGCCGTTTCCGATCTTGGTGTCGGCATACTGGGTCATCCATTGTACATCACACGTCTCGCCCTAGACTTGCAAGCAGATCTCACAAGTTTTCCAACGTTTTACGCAGTTTGTATATCTGTGAGCAGTCAGTTCGCTTATGCTTCGTTCTTCGGTGTTCTGTCTCTAAGCTTGGACAGATTCTTGGCGATCCATCTACACCTCAGGTACCAGGAACTTGTGACTTACCAACGAGTCGTAACAGCTGTGATCTCGGTTTGGGTCTTAAGCGGACTTATCCCGTTAATTTGGCCGCAAATCCCGATCCATATCGCATATGTGTTAATTGCCATCGTCTTAGTATCGTGTTTCGTTGTCTCGGGAGTTCTAACCTCCAAGATATACGCAACCGTGCGACGCCACGCTCATCAAATCCATTCCCTTCAAGTGCAGCCCACAGTCCAAGAAAACGCGCCTAATGTGACGAACGCCACCAGGCTGAAGAAATCTGCCTTCATGACAATTTACGTCTACGTCTTGTTTGTGGTATGCTATCTGCCATGTCTTTGTGCTGAGGGGTTTATCAGCTTACATCCGGATCTCGCTATACTGAAGGCAGTTCACCAATACACTATTACTCTGTTGTTCTTAAATTCATCTCTGAACCCACTAATTTACTGCTGGAAATTGAGAAGTGTTCGACAAACTATAATGAACACGCTGCTAAACGCAATTTCCAGCCAAAACTGAAGCTCTGACTTCTACAGAGCTGTTCAGATTTGCAAACGGCACCCATTCGATATTCGAGGGTGATGACATAAACCGAAAAAGGAACTATAAAATCCGACACGGCACTATTGTGAAATTGACTTATGCCATCGGTATTGTAACAAGTATTTTAATGGGTGTAAGCCCTCGAAGAAAGCTATTGTTCGTATCTTTAACAGCTGGTAAGAAAGAAAATTATCGTATCGATAAAAATGGTATTTGTATTAGTAGTGTTAATAGGACTGAGTGGAGTCCAACTCGGTCTGTAATGATAGGAGTGAAAACAAAATCGGACGACCGCGCAGCGGGAATCTGATTTGTTTATCACGAATATGATTACAGACCGAATTGGACGACACGAAGTCCTTTTACCAATTAATCATAACAATTAAAATTTCCGAGAAAAGAAGAAGAGCCAAGTTATGAAAGAAAGGGAAAATTTGCATTAAAAGACTGACAAAGCCGGCGTAAGTTGTTTAATATCGATCTGAAAGAAAGAACAAAAAAGAAAGAAAGAAAGCCCCGATTTAGGGGTCTGTACACTGTTTCTATGGTGATTGAAACCTGGCAAGGACCAAGGTTGTGTTTGTTGATTTAACTGCAATTTTGAATGTGATTTTCTTATTAAACCGTCCGATAACAAACTGTCTGACAACAACTTGGAATGTGAATTGGTGGGAAATACGAGTTTTTTAAACCAATCACAATCGAGGAAATTACAATTATTATGATCAGAAGTACGTACAACGTATCATGATATATGGTTCAAGTCGAAGATTGACATAATTCATTCATTCATTCAAAAACACAATACACTAGAAATTAATAATAACTTAAAGACGATAGACTACTAATGTTTAAGGTGGTAATGACAAGGAAGCCTATATAGAAGCCGGGAGCTTATGAGCTATAGGCCGCTTCCTGACAACATGTGTACATCATACAAATTATGGGGACAGCATAAAATATAGAATGTATTATTTTAAAAACAAAAGAAAAGAAGAGGGAAGAAGAAGTATGTAGCTCAACAAAGAGTATCTTTGACTTAGAAAGAAGGAATTCAGTTTTAAGTCTTTTGCCAAACAAACGGATGCTTTCAATGTTTTGAATTTCAGGACTTAACGAGTTGAAAAACATAGGTCCTTGAAACCGAATTGAGAAGTTTCGGATATTTTGTAAAAAAAGGTTGCAATTTCTAGTATAATGCGAATGTAACTGGCTTGCAAGAGTAAAGATATCACGAAAGTAATTAGGAAGTAAACCTCTTTTAAATAAATACATAAATTTACCTATCTGGTATAAATAAATGTCAGAGAATTTCAAAATCTCCTGTTCTTTAAAAAGAACATCAGTGTGAGAATCGAAAGAAACTTTAGATATTATTCTTAAATTACTCTGATGTGTCGACCCCCACACTGAAATACAATATATTAAGTAAGGGTAAACTAGAATATGGTATAAACAGTGTAAGGAAGTTTTGGGAGGACAAAAACATGACTTTTAAATAATGCCTATAGATTTTGATATTTTTCTGGAGACGCTAAGAATGTAAGGTTTCCATGACAAATGCTCATCAAGGATAACACCTAGAAATACTGTTTCTTTCACACAATCTTATTGTCGTCAATTTGAATAGATAGAACAAATGTTTGCCTCCTTTGGCGTGGTCCAAAAAGCGTAAAATTCGATTTTTTAAAGTTAGTTGACAGCTTATTAGCTCGACACCACTGTGTTAATTTACACATTTCAGAATTTAGGGTTTCAGAAAGTAAATTAAAATCTTTGTGAGAAAAAAATATGTTTGTGTCATCAACAAAAAGAATAAAGTCCACCACCTTTGACAAAATGCACAGATCATTTATACCGAGCAGCAAGAGGAGGGGCCTAATATAAAGCCCTGAAGCACCCCACACTTAATTTGGCAATGCTCCGAACAGATACCATTAAAAATTCCACATATTGTTGTCTACCGCTTAGATAGCTTTCAAACCATTTAAGTGCGGTGCCTCGAACACCATAATGTAGAATATGATGATCATCGGTGTCAAAGGCTTTAGACAAGTCTATAAAAATACCAACTGTATAATTATTCCTTATTTTCAATAGCAGAAGAGATTTTGAGAAACCTTCGAAGGTGATTGTACATAACTCTCTCTAGAATTTTAGAGAATGCAAGTAAAACAGACACGGGTCTGTAATTTGTAAATATATCCTGTTCACCAGATTTAAATAGAGGAATAACTCGAGCAATTTTCAATTGAGTTGGTACAATACCAGAGATGATGGATAAGTTAATAATGCTAGTAATAGGGAAAATTATTTTATCAATACATGATCTTTAATTAAGTTCATAGAAATATTGTCATGACCTACAGCAGTACCTGAACGACAAGTATAGCACATATATCAATAATTTCTTCCTCACTTGCAACTTCTAGAAATATTGAATTGAGTAGTTTTGGGGATAAAAAAGAACTATGCGACTTCTCTGATGCAGGAATTTTGCCAGCTAAATTAGGGCCAATGTTGGTAAAATATTTACAAAAAAGATTAGCTATTTCCTTTGGATCGGAAATGTCATGAGAATCTGCTCTAAATACGGATGGTAAACCACGCTTTCAATAAAGCAGGTTAACGAAATCTGTACCTTGCTCCAAAATATAACGTAGCATTATCGCAAGTATTTCGCGATTATTCCGTCTTGTTCACCTTTACAATACGGGCTAACTATCCCGCAACTGGATGGGTATGAACGGTTTTAAAGTAAAAAAATAAAAAAAATTATGGTTCATTGTCACATGATCAAGGTTTCGTAGAAACCTAAAATGTGGTGATTTCACGTTAATTGGAAAAAATACACGGAAATTCTTGTAGAGCACATGCGATTATTTTTCCTTTTTTAACCAAGGCTGTTTTTCTTTTTTAATTATTTATTGATTTGCATTGCTTAGATTGCTTCGTGGGAGGCGCGGTGGCCTCATGGTTAGAATGCTCGACTCCAGATCGAGTGTTCCGGGTTCGAGTCCTTGCTGGGTACCTCTCTCCACCCAGGTATATAAACGGGTGCCGGCGAATTGCTGTGGGTAACCCTGCGATGGACTAGCATGCCATCCAGGGGGCAGTAAACTGAATACTCCTAGTCGCTTCATGCTAATGAAACCGGAGATAAGTGCCGGCCTGATGGGCCTGATGGGCCTTCTGGCTCGTAAACAAAGACTTTACTTTTTAGATTGCTTTGTGGCGTGTTCGTTGCCGCAGCCGTCGTGCTTTGTTAAATTCCCTAACGACGTGAAATAACCAAATTTGAGGTTATGTGGATGACGCGAGCACCTGACGATGAATATTAATTTTCAATTTTCTCTCCAAACAACCACACCGTTCATGCAAATTCTATTTATGGAATGTTAACACACACTTTCCATGCCGAGCGACTTGGAGTAATCGCGAAATTTTTACAAATATAACGGGAAATAATAGTTTTTGAAGACGTTCTCGTAGCTCTCGTCGTCGTCGTTCTTGCGTAAGGTCCCTTTTGTCCCTCGTACTGCACAAGCAACGCTGACACAGTGGAAGCCCTTCTTACAAGACAGGGGTTGCAATTCCGGCTTAAGGAAAAAGGGTCTATTGCAAGATTTCCGTTTTGTTTCATTTTTTGTCGTCATTCTCGTGTACTGTTATTTTCGAATGACTGTCATTTATGGTGGAAATTAGTCAAAAAGAATCGAGGAACCTACAGAAGCTATGAAAGCTCCTAAGGGGCATTTTAGTTCTTTTGTAAAATGTGACTTTGTTTTTTTGTCTTTCCGAAAATCGAAGTTTGTTTTTCGAAATTAAGAGAATTTCCGAAATTGCTGAAATTGGAGTTTATGGAATACACGCGAACTGCCATATTCACAACGTTAAAAAAAAAAAAGAATCACATTTCCACGATGATCGTCGCGCAGTCATGCAACGTTCTCATTTGCTTGTTTGTTCGTGTTGTTGTCAATGAGTCAGACAGGGTTAATTTCATTAAGGCACGCAATCATACGAATCACGTTATAGAGCAAGCAAGGCGTGACTATTATTTCAACCTTATTAATGAAAACGATTGTTATCAAAGAAAGACGGCCAGTGCACTGCTAGGAGGGTCGTCACAGGAACAATACCCCAAGCACTTTGGCCCTACTTTGCTTGCTAATGATTTCGGGAAATTCTTTATACAAAAGATCGATGTCATTCGCTCAAAGCTGGATAGAATTCACTCTTCATTGAATCACCCTCACCATTCGATCGGAAGTAGCATTCAAGAGTATTCGTTTGCTGGCACACCCTTCAATAACTTCCAGCCAATATCGTCTGAAGGTATCAAAAAGCTGCAGCTGGTGATGAATGCCCCAAACAAGACCTGCGACAATGACCCCATACCTACCAAGATTGTTAAAGACTGCATTAACGAACTCCTACTGACCATTTCCAACATGGTTAATCTTTCGTTCAGTAGTGGTCACTTTCCGGATATTTGGATAGAGGGTTTAGCCCAGACCAAAGTTAAAGAACGCCAACATGGATCTGATAAAGAAAAATTACCGCAATCTTGCTTTCCTTTCAAAAATCACTGAAAAGGCAGCTGCACTACAAATCTCCGATCACGTGTCGTCCAATCAGATGTTTCCGGAATTTTAATCAGCCTACCGAAAAAATCACAGCAGGGAAACTGCCTTACTGAGCATGCGCAACGACATACTCGTCAACATGAACAAACAGCAAGTCACATTACTAGTGTTCCTAGATTTAAGCGCTGCTTTCGACACAGTAGACCATGACATATTAATGTGGCGCCTGGAATACAAATTTGGAATTAAAGATGAAGCAGTAACGTGGTCAAATCCCATCTGTCGAATAGACCCTAGCGTATTGTAATCGGCAGTGCAAAGTCGCACAGTTTTGATTTGAAATTTGGTGTGCTACAGGGCTCCTGTCTCGGCCTAATGCTGTTCTCCCTTTACACCAGTGAGCTATTTCATGTGATTAGCCAGCACCTGCCAACAGCGCACAGTTATGCCGATGATACTGGTATCTATCTGGCTTTCAATCCAAATGATGATTCCAATCAAGACGCCGCCATTGCAGCAATGGAAGCGTGCCTCTGTGACTTCGGTAACTGGATGATCAATGATAAACTCATGATCAATGATTCCAAGACAGAGTTTATGCTCATTGGGACGAAAGCGCAGCTACAGAAAACTAAAAGCCCTACTCTAACTATTGGCGAATCCATCATCTCTCCGAGCACGGAGCCCCTTAGAAACTTAGGGCCCTGGTTTGACTGCCATTTCAACCTGAACTTCAACATAACCAAAACGTGTAGGAGTGCTTTTTTTCATCTTCACAACATTAGACGCGTCAGAAAATATCTAAGTATAGAATCTGCCGATAAATTAATCCACGCTTTCATCACAAGCAGATTGGACTATTGTAATTCACTTTTATACGGACTACCCTACTGCGCTCTCAGTAAACTGCAGCGTGTTCAAAACGCAGCTGCAAGGGTCCTATATCTAAAGCACCACGGTATTGCCATATCACACCTATATTATACAAATTACACTGGCTACCTGTGACGTTTAGAATAGATTATAATATTATTATAATCACTCACAAAGCAATCCATGGTACGGCTCCTAATTATTTATCATCTCTCGTAAATTTTAAACCTAATTCTTCCTACAGCCTCAGATCAAATAACAAATATCTGCTTTCAAATCCAGATTTCAGGACTCTCCCTACTCTTGGCGATCGAGCCTTTGTGGCCTCCGCACCAAAACTGTGGAATAATCTTCCGTTAGATCTTAGATGCACTTAAACGTAATTTGAAGACTCATCCTTTTAAAAAAGCTTTTTCTGATATAATATTGTAATTTATAGACTATATAATTATTCATTCGTGTAATTTTGACTATATAGTGTTATATATTGTTCTTTTATTGAAAGGCGCATTTGAAAACTGCATAGTTGAATTTGCGCGGTATAAATAAATTTTATTATTATTATTTTAATTTATTAATGTTGTTGTCTGATTTACTACAAACGGTTTGTAGTAAAGTCAGTCGCAGAGGAACTTGTCAGCCAATTCTATTCCGACGTCAAGGGATCGAATCCAATATTACGATAAAAAAGACAACAACATTGAAAACAAGCAAATGCCGGAACGTTGCGTGACGACCATCGTGAAATTGTGGCCCATGATCTCTTTTGTTTTAATTGTATTGCGGAGACAGTTTTTTGCGAAGTAAACATTAAAATGTGGTTTTATATTGCAGAGCTCAGCGAGTCTTCAGCGTCCCTAGGAGTTAGCCTCGGTAGTAGCCAAAACGCGGGGCCGGGGCAAGGATCTGGGTCGGGGTCGGGGTCGGGGTCGGGGCCGGGGCCGGGGCCGGGGTCAGGGTGTATTTTTTTTTTTTCCAATTTTTTTTGTTTCAATTTTTGTCCTTATTCTCCTTTAATGTTATATTCGAATGTTCGCCGGCATCTTTCCTTCATTTATGGTGGAAATTAGTCAAAAAATATGGAACATACAGAAGCTACGAAAGGGACATCTTTGTTTGCTTTTCGATTTAAGAGAATTTCAGACTGAAAATGGAGTTTTTTCGGAGAATATACGCTAACTTGACTTCGTCTTAGAACAGTGAAAACACGGAATTCCCTAAACGGTAAAATAAGCTCCAAAAGGCACAAGAATACACCAGACGTGAGTCATTTTCATTCATTTTATTGAATGAATGTTAAATTGAGCGATTTTTAGGCTTCATAATCGACGGTATTTTATTTCCCATACAAAGTCTTACAACGCGTTTAAATTCTCAACGGCTCCCTGTAGTGACGCCAGCTAGCGTTGCCTATGGTATCTGTGGAATATTTTAAAAAGGCTTCGTCCCTTTCCGAAGAAGTTGACGCATTGACGCTCCCAGGGGAGATCTACACAGCGCTGATTGGTTCATAAGTAACCCGCACGCGATTTCCAGATGACAGTTTCTTACTGAAAGGGAAAGGAATGTGCGGCTCGTTTCAGCAGATGGTTGTGGGGGAGGAACGCGTGGGAGGCTATCTAGCCATTAGAGTCATTAGAAACTAAAGTGGTTGATCTTCTATTAAAAACAAGAAAGTTTTTACGGGCGCTCACTCTTTTAATAACATTGGTGTCAAATTACTCCTTATTTTTGGCGCGAAATTTCAGCGTTAATTGATGATTTCACATGTTAAATTACAATGCTGCCATGGCAACTTTTCCTACACTGGCAAAATGGCGTCTTATGAACGTAATTTGTCACCCATGATATTTAATAGCTAATCAAATGGTCTACTCTTGAAATTAGGTAATAATTTTACGCGCGTTTTGTCCAAAATCAAATAATTTCCCGAACCTTTATATTCCCTAATTTCACTTGTCACCATTTGATTATCGATACAAATTAAACAAAATTGCAGGACGCAAAAATTAAGCACGTTTAGGGAACATTTGTATTCTAGCGAAAAAACGACAGCGACATTTAACTCTAGCCAAATAGGCGACAGGTGGGCTGGAAAATGAGCGACAAAGCGACATCAAAACCCCCTTGGAAGACCTCATTGGAGACTTGAGCGGTCTTTGCACAACACTTCAAGAAAAAGAAACTCAAAAGCTTTGGAAAATAAGCTTTCCACCACGATGGAAACGGCATTGTACTGGTCAACCATCCCTAACATTGTCTTCAACGCCATATTGTGTTTCATTGCCTTAACGTTGAATGGTGCCACAATCTACGCCTTGGGAAAAACTCCGTCTGTTCCAAAGCCCTTGAAAGCATTGCTACTGAGTTTGGCCTTTTCTGATCTTGGTGTCGGCATACTGGGTCATCCACTGTTCATCATACGTCTCGCCCTAGACCCACGGTTGCAAGCAGATCTCCGCACAAGCTTTCCAACTTTTTACATGGTTTATAAATTTGTGACCAGTCAATTCGCTTATGCTTCGTTCTTCGGTGTTCTGTCTCTAAGCTTGGACAGATTCTTGGCGATCCATCTACACCTCAGGTACCAGGAACTTGTGACTTACCAACGAGTCGTAACAGCTGTGATCTCGGCTTGGGTCTTAAGCGGACTTATCGCGTCAATTTGGCTAATCCAAATCCAAATCCAAATCCATATCTCATATGTGTTGCTTGCAATTGCCATCGTCGTAGTATCGTGTTTCGTTGTCTCGGGAGTTCTAAACTCCATGATATACGCCACCGTGCGACGCCACGCTCATCAAATCCATTCCCTTCAAGTGCAGTCCACAGTACAAGAAAACCCGCCTAATGTGACGAACGCCAGCAGGCTGAGGAAATCTACCTTCATGACAATTCACGTGTACGTCTTGTTTTTGGTATGCTATCTGCCCTGTCTTTGTGCTGAGGGGTTTATCAGCTTACATTCTGATCTCGCTATACTGAAGGCAGTTTACCAATACACTATTACTCTGTTGTTCTTAAATTCATCTCTGAACCCACTAATTTACTGCTGGAAATTGAGAGGTGTTCGACAAACTATAATGAACATGCACGCTGCTAAACGCACTTTCCAGCCAAAACTGAAGCTCTGACTTCTACAGAGCTGTTCAGACAAATACCACCCAATGGATGATGACATAAAGCAAAAAAGGAACGATAAAATCCGATTTATGCTATCAGTATTGTAACAAGTATTTTTAAGGGGTGTAAGCCCTCGAAGAAAATTCTTGTTCGTATCTTTAACAACTGGTAAGAGAGAAAATTATCGTGTCAATAAAAATGGTATTTGTATTAGTAGTGTTAATAGGACTAAGTGGAGTCCAACTCGGTCTGTAATCATATGAGTGAAAACAAAATCGGACGACCGTGCAGCGGGAATCTGATTTGTTTATCACGAATATGATTACAGACCGAATTGGACGACACGAAGTCCTTTTACCAACTAATCATAAAAGTTACAATTTCGGAGAAAAGAAGAAGAGCCAAGTTATGAAAGAAATTTACAATTAAAGACTGACAAAGGAGGCGTAAATTGTTCAATGCCGCTCTGAAAGAAAGAAAGAAAGAAAGAAAGCTCCAATTTAGGAGTCTGTACACTGTTTCTACGGTGATTGAAACCAAGGACCAAGGTTGTGCTTGGTTGATTTAAACTACAATTTTGAATTAATGTGATTGGTTGATTTAAACTACAACTTTGAATGTGATTGGCTTATTAAACTGTCTGATAACAAACTGTCTGACAACAACTTGGAACGTGAATTAGTGGGAAATAGGAGTTTTTTAAACCAATCACAATCGAGGAAATTACAATTGTTATGATTAAACACGAAACACACTTTCATGAAGTACGTACAACGTTTCATGACATATAGTTCAAGTCGAGGATTGACTTAATAACCCACTGAAATTACAACAATGGAAACTCGCCGTTTTGGGTAAAAACTCTCAAAACGCTGGTACAACTTTAAAAAGTGTTTAGTCATGTTAGATAGAAAAATCGACAGCCATTTGTCTTAAAATTTCAGGTTTTTTGGTTTTGTTCATGGGATTTATAGTTCACAGAGGAGCACGTGAACGGTTGCAACGTATTGTATACTAAATCAAAAATTAAAGTAAGTTACTAAAGAAATAAAAAAAGGCCAGAGGCCCAAATCACAGTAAATAATGGTAATAGGAATGAGTGGAGTCCAACTGGGTCTGTAATCATACGAGTGATTAACAAAATCAGAAAGCCTGGTTGAAACATGTTGAAACGAAGTTGATTCCATGTTGAATGAGTTTAAAAGCGTTTAATTAAACTTTGCTTCAATAACCATTCAACATTTCTTTTGTTTTCGCGAATGTAGAATGAAGTTGAAGCCATTTGACCCCAGGCTCTTTCAACATTGTTCGGTAAGCGCGTGCGCACTAATCGGCCTCTCAATGACGTATCCATATCCGTATCCACGGTAACAACCGCGGCTGCAGCTTGGGACTAAATGCAAGGCCTTGTTGAATCAAATGTTGATGATGTGTTGAAACGGTTCGCCCACTTTAGCAGTCAACATCGTTCAACAAAATCGAACAGATGTTGAGGTCGTTGGCTCGAGCCTTAGCAGATGACAACGGCAATGGCAACGAAAACGTCACTCCAAAATATAGCTTAGCATTATCGCAAGTATTTCGCGATTTAATATTCCGTCTTGTTAACAACCACACCGTTCATAAAAAAAATTATTTATGGAATGTGACACACACTTTCCATGCCAAGCGACTTGGAGTAATCGCGAAATTATTACAAATATAACGGGAAATAATAGTTTTTGAAGACGTTCTCGTAGCCCTCATCTTAGTCGTCCTTGCGTAAGGTCCCTTTTGTCCCTCGTACTGCACAAGCAACGCTGACACAGCGGAAGCCCTTCTTACAAGACAGGGGTTGCAATTCCGGCTTAAAGAAAAAGAGTCTATTGCAAGAGTAAAGCTGACACAATGGAAGCCCTTCTTATATATCGCTGTGATAAAAACACAAGTAAAGACAGGGGTTGAAATGTGTCATTCCGGCTTAAATAAAAGAGTCTCTATCACTGGAGAGGTTAAAATGTTTATTTTTAAAAATATATGTCCATCTGCCTTTAAAGTTTCTTTAAA
>NC_090885.1:69622434-69624934 GCF_036669925.1 Montipora capricornis
GTTTGTACCTACAGTCCATTGTTTTTTTGTCTTTATTGTTTGTTCTTATTGACATATGAATCCTTTACACAATCGAGAGTACATTTGACCTGACGGTGAGAGCACTCGCTTCCCACCGATGTGGCCTGGGCTCGATCCCCAGACTTGACGTCATATGTGACTTGAGTTTGTTGATTCCCTACTTTGCTCCGAGAGCTTTTTTTCTCTGAGTTCTCCCCTTTTTCCCATCTCCTAAAAAAACCAACCTCAAATTTGATTTGACTTGATTTGATTTCTTTAGTGTCATCAATTAGTCCTCCAGCGCTAAATACAGTAGACACTTAAATAAAGCCTCCATTGTCATTATTTAATAATTACTCCAGCTTACCCCTCTCCTCAAAAGCAAACCCCTGACTTCATTACAGCTGATTAAATTTAATTTGTGGAGGGCGGTAAGTTAGAAAATAGACATCAGTTAGTTACGTCACCCTCCTTAAACAAAGCTCGTTTATCTTATTCCTGACTTCCTGGAGCGGAAATAAAAATTGTTTCGAGGGCTTTTACGTCAATTGAAGATGAATCCTCGAATCAACCCACGGCAGTATAATAGGTAACATTTCTTGGTCGGGTAACTGACGCTGAAACAGATTGTTCCAAAACGTCTAATTATCGCCTGTCTGATGAGGAAATGGAGACAATCTTATAGGTTTCACAGAGCTCATAGTTATTACTTAGACAGATAAAATTAAAATTAAAATGTCCTTATTCTTAATTACCTTAAGTTCAATAAAATCAACGATTTGGTATGGGAGAGGCGTATTAGAAATTCTAGAAAATTATGGAAACATATGATCATAATGATCTTGATTTTCTCATCTTTTATTGCTGCATCAGTGCTACTGATATCAGCCACACCGGAAATAATTTCATTTGAAATTGACAGTATTCTCCAAAACTTGAACAACAGTCGGCAATGTGAAAGAGCATTCATATTCGGGAATGCAGCTGTCTTTTATAACTCAATAAAAAAGAGACTTACAAGCTTTGAAAAACCATCTCATGGAAATACGTTCTCTACCACGATGGTAGGGGCCTTGTACTCGTCAAACATCGCCAACATTGTCCTGAACGCCGTATTGTGCTTCTTTGCCATAACGTTGAATGGTGCCACAATCTACGCCTTGAGAAAAACTCCCTCTGTACCAAAGCCTTTGAAAGCATTGCTACTGAGTTTGGCCGTTTCTGATCTTGATGTCGGCATACTGGGTCATCCATTGTACATCACACGTCTCGCCTTAGAGTTGCAAGCAGATCTCACAAGCTTTCCAACTTTTTACACAGTTTATATAACTGTGAGCAGTCAGTTCGCTTATGCTTCGTTCTTCGGTGTTCTGTCTTTAAGCTTGGACAGATTCTTGGCGATCCATCTACACCTCAGGTACCAGGAACTTGTGACTTACCAACGAGTCGTAACAGCTGTGATCTCGGTTTGGGTCTTAAGCGGACTTATCCCGTTAATTTGGCCGCAAATCCCGATTCATATCGCATATGTGTTAATTGCCATCGTCGTTGTATCGTGTTTCGTTGTCTCGGGAGTTCTAAACTCCAAGATATACGCAACCGTGCGACGCCACGCTCATCAAATCCATTCCCTTCAAGTGCAGCCCACAGTACAAGAAAATGCGCCTAATGTGACAAGCGCCAGCAGGCTGAGGAAATCTGCCTTCATGACAATTCACGTCTACGTCTTGTTTTTGGTGTGCTATCTGCCGAACATTTGTGTTCTGGGGTTTATCAGCGTTTATCCTAGTCTCGCTGCAAAGGCAGATCACCAATACACTTCTACTCTGGTGTTGTTAAATTCATCTCTGAACCCACTAATTTACTGCTGGAAATTGAGAGGTGTTCGACAAACTATAATGAACACGCTGCTACACGCAATTTCCAGCCAAAACTGAAGCTCTAACTTCTACAGAGCTGTTCAGACTTGCAAACGGCACCCATTCGATATTCGAGGGTGATGACATAAACCGTATAAAGGAACTATAAAATCCGACACGACACTATTGTCAAATTGACTTATGGTATCAGATTGTAACAAGTATTTTAAGGAGTGTAAGCCCTCGAAGAAAGCTGTTGTTCGTATCTTTAACAACTGGTAAGAAAGAAAATTATCGTGTCAATAAAAATGGTATTTGTATTAGTAGTGTTAATAGGACTGAGTGGAGTCCAACTTGGTCTGTAATCATACGAGTGAAAACAAAATCGAACGACCGCGCAGCGGGAATCTTATTTGTTTATCACGAATATGATTACAGACCAAATTGGACGACACGAAGTCCTTTTACTGATTAATCATAACAATTACAATTTTCGAGAAACGAAGAAGAGCCAAGTTATGAAAGAAAGAAAAATTTGCATTAAAAGACTGACAAAGCAGGCGTAAGTTGTTTAATATCGATCTGAAAGAAAGAACAAAAAAGAAAGAAAGAAAGAAAGCCCCAATTTAGGGGTCTGTACA
>NC_090885.1:69627434-69647434 GCF_036669925.1 Montipora capricornis
CAATTAAGTCAAAACACGAGAAGAAAGCGAGAAAAAAATGCGAGAAACTTCCATCTGACGCGAGCAATATCGCGTCATTATCGCATAAATTATAAATTGATGTGTCTGTCGTGTCTGTCCGCTTATTGACAATAAAAATTAGCCAATGAGCGCGCGAGAATTTTTGCAGTCATTGCAAAATTATTTATTGATTTACATTGCTCAGATTGCTTTGTCGGAGGCGCGGTGGCCTCATGGCTCGAGTGGTCCGGGTTCGGATCCTTGCTGGGGACATTGTATTGTGCTCTTGGGCAAGACACTTTAGTCTCACGGTGCCTCTCTCCACCCAGGTGTATAAATGGGTACCGGCGAAATGCTAGGGACTAGCATCCCATCCAGGGGGAAGTAAACTGAATGCTCCTAGTCGCTTCATGCTAATGAAACCAGAGATAAGTGCCGGCCTGATGGGCCTTCTAGCTCGTAAACAGAGCCTCTACCTTTTAGACTGTTTGTGACGTGTTCGTTGCCGCAGCCGTCGTGGTTTCTTAAACTCCCTAACGACGTGAAATGACAAAATTTGAGGTTATGTGCATGACGCGAGCACCTGACGATGAATATTAATTTTCAATTTTCTCTCCAAACATGCAACCACACCGTTCATGCAAATTCTATTTATGGAATGTTAACACACACTGTCCATATGCTAAGCGACTTGGAGTAATCGCGAAATTATTACAAATATAACGGGAGATAATAGTTTTTGAAGACGTTCTCGTAGCTCTCGTCGGCGTCGTTCTTGCGTAAGGTCCCTTTTGTCCCTCGTACTGCACAAGCAACGCTGACACAGTGGAAGCCCTTCCTACAAGACAGGGCTTGTAATTCCGGCTTAAGGAAAAAGAGTCTATTGCAAGATTTCCGTTTTGTTTAATTTTTTGTCGTCATTCTCGTGTACTGTTATTTTCGAATGACTGTCATTTATGGTGGAAATTAGTCAAAAAAATTGAGGAACCTACGGAAGCTATGAAAGCTCTTAAGGGGCATTTTAGTTTTTCCTAAAATCGTACTTTGTTTTTTTGTCTTTCCGAAAATCGAAGTTTGTGTTTCGAAATTAAGAGAATTTCCGAAATTGATGAAATTGGAGTTTATGGAATACACGCCAACTGCCATATTCACAACGTTAAAAAAAAAAAGAAACAAAATCACATTTCCACGATGATCGTCACGCAGTCATGCAACGTTCTCATTCGCTTGTTTGTCCGTGTTGTTGTCAATGATTCAGACAGGGTTAATTTCATTAAGGCACGAAATCATACGAATCACGTTAAAGAGCAAGCAAGGCGTGACTATTATTTCAACCTTATTAATGAAAACGATTGTGATCAAAGAAAGCTTTTCAAGACGGCCAGTGCACTGCTAGGAGGATCGTCACAAGAAAAATACCCCAAGCACTTTGACCCTACTTTGCTTGCTGATGATTTCGGGAGATTCTGTATACAAAAGATAGATGTCATTCGCTCAAAGCTGGATAGAATTGACTCCTCATTGAATCACCCTCACCATTCGATCGGAAGCAGCATTCAAGAGTATTCGTTTGCTGGCACACCCTTCAATAACTTCCAGACAATATCGTCTGAATGCCCCAAACAAGAACTGCGACAATGACCCCATACCTACCAAGATTCTTAAAGACTGCATTAACGAACTCCTACCGACCATTTCCAACATGGTTAATCTGTCTTTCAGTAGTGGTCACTTTCCGGACATTTGGAAAGAGGGTTTAGTGAGACCAACATGGATCTGATAAAGAAAAATAACCGGCCCGTCAGCAATCATTGCTTTCCTTTCAAAAATCACTGAAAAGGCAGCTGCACCACAAATCTCCGATCACGTGTCGTCCAATCAGATGTTTCCGGAATTTCAGTCAGCCTACCGAAAAAAATCACAGTACGGAAACTGCCTTACTGCGCATGCGCAACGACATACTCGTCAACATGAACAAACAACAAGTCACATTACTAGTGTTCCTAGATTTAAGCGCTGCTTTCGACACAGTAGACCATGACATATTACTGTGGCGCCTGGATTACAAATTTGTAATTAAAGATCAAGCAGTAACCTGGTTCAAATCCTATCTGTCAAATAGATCCCAGCGTATTGTAATCAGCAGTGCAAAGTCGGACAGTTTTGATTTGAAGTTTGGTGTGCCACAGGGCTCCTGTCTCGTGCCAATGCTGTTCTCCCTTTACACCAGTGAGCTATTTGATGTGATTAGCCAGCACCACCAACAGCGCACAGTTATACCGATGATACTGGTATCTATCTGGCTTTCAATCCAAATGATGATTCCAATCAAGACGCCGCCATTGCAGCAATGGAAGCGTGCCTCTGTGACATCCGTAACTGGATGATCAATGATAAACTTATGATCAATGATTCCAAGACAGAGTTTATGCTCATTGAGACGAATGCGGCTCTACTCTACCTATTGGCGAATCCATCATCTCTCCGAGCACGGAACCACTTAGAAACTTAGGGGCCTGGTTTGACTCCCATTTCAACCTGAACTTCAACATAACCAAAACGTGTAGGAGTGCTTTTTTTCATCTTCACAACATTAGACGCGTCAGAAAATATCTAAGTATAGAATCTGCCGATAAATTAATCCACGCTTTCATCACAAGCAGATTGCACTATCGTAATTCACTTTTATACGGACTACCCTACTGCGCTCTCAGTAAACTGCAGCGTGTACAAAACGCAGCTGCAAAAGTCCTATATCTAGCACCACGATATTGGGGTCAGGATATCTTTTTTTTTCCAATTTTTTTTGGTTTCAATTTTTGTCCTTATTCTCCTGTAATGTTATATTCGAATGTTTGCCGGCATCTTTCTTTCATTTATGGTGGAAATAAGTCAAAAAAATATGGAACATACAGAAGCTACGAAAGGGACATCTTTGTTTGCTTTTAATTTCGAATTGAGAGAATTTCAGACTGAAATTGGAGTTTTTGTGGGGAATATACGCTAACTCCCAAAGACACTGAAGACTCGCTGAGCTCCACATTTTAAAACCACATTTTAATATTCACTTCTTAAAAACCTTCTCCGCAATACAATTAAAACGAAACAGACCATAGCGTGACTGCGTGACGATCATCCCGTTTTCTTTCCTCAAGAAGTAAACATTTGAGTGTGGAGCTCAGCGAGTCTCCCCGCATCAGTGTTTCAGCATTTTCGGAAATTATCTTAATTTCGAAAAAGAAACTCCGATTTTCGGAAAGACTAAGTCAGATGCTCGCAAAAACCAACTTCGATTTTAAAACACAGAAAAAACAAAGTCCGATTTCGAGAAAAAAACTGAGATGTCCCTTAAGAATTTTTTATATCTTCCGTAAGTTCCTTAATGTTTTTAACAAATTTCCACCATAAATGAACGACAAATGCCGGTCATTCAAAAACAACAGTACAAGAGAATAACGACAAAAATTGAAACAAGAAAAAAGTTGGAAAAAAAAGGCACCCCGACACCGGCCCCGTCCCCGCCCCCGCACCCGGCCCCGGCCCCGCGTTTTGGCTACTACCCAAAAACAGCCTGAAAATTTTAAGCTTAACAGTAATGGATTTTTTTTTCAAGCTTTCTTTTCGCTACTATCCTAGTGGTGTTCATTGCGCTTGAAGGTAATGGTTCTCGTGCATTTCAAATACACTCGCAGTACTTTAATATTTGTATTCGTATTTATATATTTCCACGGCACCTTCGATTTTACTAGGAGATGAAATGACACCATACCCTTACTAAGCACTCACATTTTGACTCGAGAGAGTGCAAATGCATAACCCACCGAGGAAACAAAATTAATGTTTCTGCATAGGCAGCCCAAGCTCGCGTCACTACAGGCAGTCGTTGAGAATTTAACGCGTTATAAGACTTTGTATGGGAAATAAAATACCGTCGATTATGAAGGCTAAGAAACGCTCAATTTAACGTTCATTCAATAAAATAAATGAAAATGACTTACCTCTGGTGTATTCATGTGCCTTTTTTAGCTTATTTTACCGTTTCGGAAATTCCGTGTTTTCACTGTTCTAAGACGAAGTCAAGGCTGCACACTAAGATCGCGACCGTAGTCACCTCAGAGGCGGTTTGCGCTTGGAAAACCATCACGGGGCGTGACCATTCACATGATCACCGGCTGCTATTTTCATCAGCTATCGTGGAATCGGAAGCAGAATATGCTCATTTCCAGCCAAGTGCGTGGGGATTTTTGACGACGAAACATTCACCGAGGTTCGCAAATGATGGGGCTTTAGCTTTGCGTGAAAAAATCGCGGCTGGGATGGATTTTCCAGGCGCAAACCGCCTCTGAGGTGACTACGGTCGAAATCTTAGTGTGCAGCCTTGACTTCGTCTTAGAACAGTGAAAACACGGAATTCCCGAAACGGTACAATAAGCTCCAAAAGGCGCAAGAATACACCAGAGGTGAGTCATTTTCATTCATTTTATTGAATGAACGTTAAATTAAGCGTTTTTTAGGCTTTATAATCGAAACGCGTTTAAATTCTTAACGGCTCCCTGTAGTGACGCGAGCTTGGGCTGCCTATGGTATCTGTGGAATATTTTAAAAACGCTTCGTCCCTTTCAGAAGAAGTTGACGCATTGACGCTCCCAGGGGAGATCTACACAGCGCTGATTGGTTCATAAGTAACCCGCACGCGATTTCCAGATGACAGTTTCTTACTGAAAGGGAAAGGAATGTGCGGCTCGTTTTAGCAGATGCTTGTGGGGGAGGAACGCGTGGGAGGCTATCTAGCCATTAGAGTCATTAGAAACTAAAGTGGTTGATCTTCTATTAAAAACAAGAAAGTTTTTACGGGCGCTTACTCTTTTGATAACATGGGTGTCAAATTACTCCTTATTTTTGGCGCGAAATTTCAGCGTTAATTGCTGATTTCACATGTTAAATTACAATACTGCCATGGCAACTTTTCCTACAGTGGCAAAATGGCGCCTTATGAATCGAACGTCATTTGTTACCCATGATATTTAATAGCTAATCAAATGGTATACTTGGGAAATTAGGTAATAATTTCACGCGCGTTTCGTCCAAAATCAAATAATTTCCCGCACCTTTATATTCCCTAATTTCACTTGTCACCATTTGATTATCGATACAAATTAAACAAAATTACAGGATGCAAAAATTAAGCACGTTTAGGGAACATTTGTATTCTAGCGGAAAAAACGACAGCAACATTTATCTCTAGCCAAATAGGCGACAGGTGGGCTGGAAAATGAGCGACAAAGCGACATCAGAACCCCCCTTGGAAGACCTCATTGGAGACTTGAACGGTCTTTACACAACACTTCAAGAAAAAGAAACTCAAAAGCTTTGGAAAATAAGCTTTGCACCACGATGGAAGCGGCATTGTTCTGGTCAACCATCCCCAACATTGTCTTCAACGCCGTATTGTGTTTCACTGCCTTAACGTTGAATGGTGCCACAATCTACGCCTTGAGAAAAACTCCGTCTGTTCCAAAGCCCTTGAAAGCATTGCTACTGAGTTTGGCCGTTTCTGATCTTGGTGTCGGCATACTGGTTCATCCACTCTTCATCATACGTCTCGCCCTAGAGTCACGGTTGCAAGCAGATCTCTTCACAAGCTTTCCAACTTTTGGGATGGTTTATGCATTTGTGACTTGTCAATTCGCTTGTACTTCGTTCTTCGGTGTTCTGTCTCTAAGCTTGGACAGATTCTTGGCGATCCATCTACACCTCAGGTACCAGGAACTTGTGACTTACCAACGAGTCGTAACAGCTGTGATCTCGGTTTGGGTCTTAGGCGGACTTATCCCGTTAATTTGGCTAATCCGGTTACAAATCGCATATGTGTTGTTTGCCATCATCCTAGTATCGTGTTTCGTTGTCTCGGGAGTTCTAAACTCCATGATATACGCCACCGTGCGACGCCACGCTCATCAAATCCATTCCCTTCAAGTGCAGCCCACAATACAAGAAAACGCGCCTAATGTGACGAACGCCAGCACGCTGAGGAATTCTACCTTCATGACAATTCACGTCTACGTCTTGTTTTTGGTATGCTATCTCCCCTGTCTTGCTGAGTGGTTTATCAGCTTACATTCTGATCTCGCTATACTGAAGGCAGTTTATCAATACACTATTACTCTGTTGTTCTTAAATTCATCTCTGAACCCATTAATTTACTGCTGGAAATTGAGAGGTGTTCGACAAACTATAATGAACACGCTGCTAAACGCAATTTCCAGCCAAAACTGAAGCTCTGACATCTAAAGAGCTGTTCAGACTTGCAAACGGAACGCATTCGATATTCGAGGATGATGACATAAAGCAAAAAAAGAACGATAAAATCCTACACGACACCATGGTCAAATTGACTTATGCTATCAGTATTGTAACAAGTATTTTAGGGGGTGTAAGCCCTCGAAGAAAGCTCTTGTTCGTATCTTTAACAACTGGTAAGAAAGAAAACTATCGTGTCAATAAAAATGGTATTTGTATAAGTAGTGGTAAATTATAGGACTGAGTGGAGTCCAATTCGGTCTGTTATCGTACGAGTGAAAACAAAATCGGACGACCTCGCAGCGGGAGTCCGAGTTGTTTATCACGAATATGATTACAGACCGAATTGGACGACACGAAGTCCTTTTACCAATTAATCATAAAAATTACAATTTCGGAGAAAAGAAGAAGAGTCAAGTTAGGAAAGAAATGGAAAATTTACAATTAAAGACTGACAAGGGAGGCGTAAATTGTTCAATGCCGCTCTGAAAGAAAGAAAGAAAGAAAGAAAGCCTCAACTGATTTAGGAGTCTGTAAACTGTTTCTGTGGTGATTGAAAGCAAGGACCAAGGTTGTGCTTGGTTGATTTAAACTACAATTTTGAATGTGATTGGTTGATTTAAACTACAACTTTGAATGTGATTGGCTTATTAAACTGTCCGATAACAAACTGTCTGACAACAACTTGGAACGTGAATTAGTGGGAAATAGGAGTTTTTTAAACCAATCACAATCGAGGAAATTACAATTATTATGATTAAACACGTACGTACAACGTACGTACAACGTTTCATGACATATAGTTCAAGTCGAGTATTGACATAATAACCCACTGAAATTACAACAATGGAAACTCGCCGTTTTGGGTAAAAACTCTCAAAACGCTGGTACGACTTTAAAAAGTGTTTGGCCATGTTAGACAGAAAAATCGACAGCCATTTGTCTTAAAATTTCAGGTTTTTTGGTTTTGTTCATGGGATTTATAGTTCACAGAGGAGCACGTGAACGGTTGCAACGTATTGTATACTAAATCAAAAATTAAAGTAAGTTACTAAAGAAATAAAAAAAGGCCAGAGGCCCAAATCACAGTAAATAATGGTAATAGGAATGAGTGGAGTCCAACTGGGTCTGTAATCATACGAGTGATTAACAAAATCAGAGAGCCTGGTTGAAACATGTTGAAACGAAGTTGATTCGATGTTGAATGAGTTTAAAAGCGTTTAAACTTTGCTTCAAAAATCATTCAACATTTCTTTTGTTTTCGCGAATGCTGAATGAGTTGAAGCTGTTTGACCCCAGGCTCTTTCAACATTGTTCGGTAAGCGCGTGCGCACTAATTATTGGCCTCTCAATGACGTATCCATATCCGTATCCATAGTAACAACCGCGGCTGCAGCTTGGGACTAAATGCAAGGCCTTGTTGAATCAAATGTTGATGATGTGTTGAAACCGTTCGCCAACTCCAGCAGTCAACATCGTTCAACAAAATCGAACAGATGTTGAAGTTGTTGGCTCGAGCCTTAGGAGATGACAACGACAACGGCAACGGCAACGAAAACGTCACCCCAAAATATAACGTAGCATTATTGCAAGTATTTCGCGATTTAATATTCCGTCTTGTTAACAACCACACCGTTCATACAAATTTTATTTCTGAAATGTTGACACACACTTTCCATGCCGAGCGACTTGGAGTAATCGCGAAATTATTACAAATATAATGGGAAATAATAGTTTTTGAAGACGTTTTCGTAGCCCTCGTCGTCGTTGTTCTTGCGTAAGGTCCCTTTTGTCCCTCGTACTGCACAAGCAACGCTGACACAGTGGAAGCCCTTCTTACAAGACAGGGCTTGCAATTTCGGCTTAAGGAAAAAGAGTCTATTGCGAGAGTAACGCTGACACAATGGAAGCCCTTCTTATGTATCGCTGTGATAAAAACACGAGTAAAGACAGGGGTTGAAATTCGTCATTCCGGCTTAAGTAAAAGAGTCTCTATCACTGGAGTAGTTAAAATGTTTATTTTTAAAATATATATCCATCTGCTTTTAAAGTTTGTTTCAGAAAAGCGAACTGAAGGGTTGCTTTCGCAATGTCTTGAATTATAGAATCATATCCACCCATTTTACAATCCCGAAGAAGGAAGAAACTTCTGAATTAACAGAGCTCGATTATCAAAGGAGTTTCATAATAAATCAATAAACTTGATTTGACTTGACTATAATGAAGGCCTCGAATCGCCGACAAGTCCCAAACATGTTCACTGTCATCTTCACGTAAGCGTCACAATTTGAACACAGTTTCCTGTGCCACCAATGACCAACCGCTGTCCATCTTGTGACACATCTACAGCTTGGACGGGTTTGCTTTCATTCTCACCACTGGAAACTACCTGTTAATGAATATAAAATAGCGAATAATTAAATCGCTTGTTATTGGCCTAAAGGTCCGGGCAAACAGCTTCAACATTTGCTTTAACATTCGTTCGAGTACTAGAAACTGCGCACGCACAATTAACTTTCGTTTTACCTCATAGAACTGGGCGCAGGCTGTTAGAAGGGTTCAAATTTTCAAAGATAGCACATTGTCCTTTCCACTTACAATATTCAACCGAGCTATCGAATCATCACTAAATTATTATTCGGCTCCAGCCGTGCTCGAGAATTTCTAGCATACGTGACAAGCCCCAGGAAATGGGATTTCAGCTGTGTTACGAAATTTAGCGAAATTCGGCGACTAGGAACTGCAATTGTGGCAAGCAAATCAAGCGACACAAGGAATTTTCTCAAAAGAAGTAAATTATGAAACTGTCAGGGCTTGAAGGGTCACCCCTGTGAGGATATGTAATGTGACTAAAGGAAAGGGCCAGTTTTGTAAATTTTAGTTTAGCCAATGCAATGAAGAACATTCAAGTGTCACGAGAGCAGACAATCTCCTATTTAAAAACATTTTCGAACGCTCACAAAATTCATTGCTATCCACTGTAAAATGAAAAGTGTTCTGTTATACAGGAACGGTTTTGGAGAACAATATATATTTTTTATAACACTTACTGTAATTGCGTATATTGAGATCACAAAAATTGAACCAAGGGAGCCCAAACACTGATTCCCGTCGGTCCACCAAAGATAAGCCCTGTTGGACGGGGTTAGTACTTGGATGGGAGACAGGCTGGGGATCACCCTCTGTGTTGACACAATTCAGTGAAATCGTGCCGCAGCTCGGAGTCTACTGATATCCCATAACGCTGATGTGGCATAAATACATACACTAGGATACCTTTATCACTGAAACATTACTAGAAAGCGGTACAAAAAGATTGTCCCCAAAACATACAACTGCTTTCAAATACCTAGCCGATGACAAAACGGGACTCGAACTCACCTCACTAATCCTTTATTATTGCAAGTTTATATCCTGATTATGTAGTGTCAGTATGGATATTACAAACAATAAACATAACACTAACATTAGCAATGATCGATAAAAAAGTATCCGAGGTTATGAACGGTCATATCTTAGATAGAGTGCCACCAGTTGAACTCTTCGTTTGATAACTTACAACTGTAACAAACCGCTGAACAGTGAAGTTGTTGCTTTGATTGGCAATCTCGTTCGTGCGATCGATGTCAAGAACAGGTTTCCAGTTGGAAGCACACTCTATGCAAGTATTCACGGTTCAATACAACCAAACAACAAGGCTACTAAATCCAAAAATTTAATCTCCGTTCACTATTTGACAAGTAAACAAAATGATTCAGTTGGAGAACTTTCAAGAACATTGCGAGAGTAATGTGCTTGATCAGCACTTCAGTGCTTACTCTTGATCTTGCACGTGATTCCAAGTTGGAGTGGAGCCAATAAAACAACACATAGTGTTCATCCACCCTGATCAACCCCTTACCGCGCAGCCGTGGCTCAGTTGGTTGAACATCGGGCTGTCATGCGGGAGGTCGCGGGTTCGAACCCCGGCCGGATCAACACTCAGGATCTTAAAATAACTGAGGAAAGTGCTGCCTTCGTAATTTCATCTGCAAATGGTTAGACTTTCAAGTCTTCCCGGGTAAGGACTATAAACCGTAGGCCCCGTCTCACAAATGTCATCTATGTTCATAAGTTCGCTGTGGGACGTTAAAGAACCCAAACACTATTCGAGAAGAGTAGGGGATAAAGTCCCCGGTGTTGTGGCTGTCCTGTTCTCTCCAGCAGAAGTGGCCGGCTTGGCGGTGATGTCTCTAAAAAGGCTTGTGGTGTATGAGGCCACCTAAGCAGAAACAGCCACAAGTCAAAAAGGGACTTTGCCGAGTGCTGGAACATGTAAATGTAGATGTAGATGTATCGTGCACGTGATTCCAAGGTGGACTGGAGTCAATGAAATCGCATAATAGAAAAACACGGCGATTTGTGACTACGATGAAAAATAATAATAAAACGCAATTCGTCCGAATCTTTAACACACGCTGCCTACGGCATCCCGTGTAATTACGTATGCTCGACAGACATTTTTATTGTCACGAAGCTTTGATTTGTGTTTTTTAAAAGTAATTCCAGAGATAACCTTCACTTGCACAGCGAATAGAGTCGAGCAATTAGTAAAACTGCACAAAATGAACTGCACTTAAGTGACAGAGCCCCTTTAAACATTTGTTTTGTTTGTACCTACAGTCCATTGCTTTTTTGCCTTTATTGTTTGTTCTTTTTGACATATCAATTCTTTACACTTGACCTGACGGTGAGAGCACTCGCTTCCCATCAATGTGGCCTGGGCTCGATCCCCAGACTTGACGTCCTATGTGACTTGATTTTGTTGATTCTCTACTTTGCTCCGAGAGCTATTTTTCTCTGGGTAATCCTGTTTTTCCCCTCTTCTAAAAAAAAACAAGCTAAAATTTGATTTGACTTGATTTGATTTCTTTACAGTGTCATCAATTAGTGTTCCAGTGCTAAATATAGTTGACACTTAAATAAAGTTCATTATCATTATTTTTAAAATAATTATACTCCAGCTTACCCTTCTCCTCAAAAGCAAACCCCTGACTTGATTACAGTTGATTAAATTTAATTTGTGGAGGGCGATAAGTTAGAAAATAGACATCAGTCAGTCAGGCTACCCTCTTTAAACAAATCTCGTTTCTCTTATTCCTGACTTCCTGGAGCGGAAATAAAAATTGTTTCGAAATCTTTTCTAGAAGAGAAAGTGTCTTTAGAACATCGACCTAGTAAACGATTGGTTGATTTATATCTTTCTAACTCCAACAGATCGCCTCCAAAGTCGCGCCCACTCGGGGCTTGTTTCTCGAAAGTCTCAAAACTTTTGGGATGTCACAAATACCTACGTATGTTAAAGAGGGAAGTGGTTTTAAGTCATCAATTTTTACCAGTCAATTTGCTTTTAGCTGTCTCGACAACACAGTAAAAGAGTACCATTTTAAAACAAGCAGATGACAATTTACAAATGACTCAGAAAAGTTATTGTGACTTTTGTGAAACGGGTCCCCGCTGTTTACAATCGACAGTCCGAAAAAACTCTATTCCAAATAGTTGTGACTGAAATAAATCCGCCAAAACCAGAATGGTCACCTTTATAGGATGAATAGATCATAGACAACAAAAAAATTGACCATATATATATATATATATACATATGAACGACATATATCCGAGGAATGAAATATTTAAGATTTTTAGACCATCGCACGGTAAATTACCGAACGTTACTTGAGCAGTAAGTAAGCTCTGCACTAGTATCGCAGAGGTTGTGGTTTCCTTTCGAACCTTTGAAGTTAAGTGAAGTCTTTTATTTAACTTGTGGCCTCAATCAGACCAGACCAGACCACGTACAACGCAGGGAATTCTGTTCGTGCCCTTCTCTTTTCGATCAGTGTGTGGGATCTTTAACGTCTCACGGAGTTAGATTGTGATTGAAAACCATCTATACCCTAGAACCCCGAGGGTCGCACCACTGCCTTGGTCGGGTGTACACGTTCCCCGCTTTTTTCGACCTGCTGATTTTTTTAAGGGGTTTTCGTGTCCGGCTCTGGTGCATTGCTTTTCTCTTTATTTTAGAATTGATGTATTAATAATTTTTTAAAAACCTAATAAGTAGTTCAATTTCTTCGAAATACATTTTAAGATAAAAACTAGCGATAAAATTTTTCGACGTTTCGATCTCGCTGAGATCATTTTCAAGTTTGAAATAAAGTGAATAAAACTTTGCCTATAAGAAGTAAAATCACACGTGAGAATATTAAAAGCGATAAAAATGTGGAAACATGTACTAAGCGTTACAAAAGGTAAGTGATAAAAATTAAAAAAAGGCAAGATAACAATAGGACAAAAGCTTTACAAAAGAATATATGAAATACTCGGAGCTATAAAAATAACTTTGCATGGATGGAGTCAGACTGCGTGTTCAAAGTTGGCTTTAGTTCTTTTATAAAAAGCATCTCATAAATTAAGCAGTCAAATTTGCTCTGGCACTAATGCTTAATAAACTGCACAGTGGCTTGGCTTGCCAACGCGCCCATATATCACCCAGCTTGCATGAGTGTCCGGTTGAGAGGTGGAGGCAAATTCAAATGTTTTCCTGCGTTTGGAAATCCAAAGAAGCACTCGTACTGGATCGTGACTAAAACACCAGACGAGTACATACGAGTAACATACGAGTACAAACGAGTAACATGTAAAAAGTGAAAAGTGTAGTTAACCAAACCGTAAATTGAAAGCTGAGGTGCGTTCGATTGGGAAATCCGGATTTAGATCTTAAAATCTGGATCTTCGGATTTCCAATCGAACACAAAATCCAAAAACGGATTTCGCGACAGATTTTGTTAATTGAAATCCTTACCAGACATGGATTTCCGATTAGTGAATCTGCGACAAAATCCGTTTTCAGATTTTGTGTTCGATTGGAAATCCGAAGATCCAGATTTTAAGATCTAAATCCGGATTTCCCAATCGAACGCACCCTAAAATTTGCCACTTGCGCCATTAAATTTCACTTTGGCGTTTCTCTCAAAAGACTTAAAAGAGTTAAAAGGCGCTGTAACACTGTGCAATTGTGCTTGCAACGTGACTCGCAATTTTGTTGCGGGGTTAGGGTTAGGGTTTGTAAACGTTTTCACATTGCGAAACAAGTTGCTCGATGAGTGTTACCGTAGGCAACGTTTCTTGTAACTGGTGATGATCTCATGAGGTTAAAGAAATATTTTCATTTAGATAACTGTTGCTACACTGGACAGATGTTACACGGCTGCGCAATCCTTGAAAAATTTGTTGAAGCGTTGCGGAAAGTAGACCTAAATTTTACTTTACGCAACGGTTTCTGCAATTTTTCTCACAACGTTTTCGGCCGTTGCACGGTACAGTTAGTTGCCCTATTTCTGGACACTTTTTCAGAACTGTAATATCTTACCGCAAAACAGTACTAACGATCTAAATTTTAACCACAATGTAGCTTCCACCGCTGGTAAGTAGGGCGTAAAGTTTCACCGCTTGAAGCTGTTTGGTTTCTTTCAGTACTTGTGGACATACTTCGACGCGCAATAAAATCGTACTTAATTAGAGACAGATTTTACTTACCACAACGAATACTTAAATCTTCCCATCTAAATGGAGCGTAGCTTGGTTACGAAATGAATAAATGCATGCAGACTAATCAATAAGTCATCTGAACTTCAATATGGTTCGGATTTGCTTCGTTTTCACAACAAAATACAGAATCGTGAAGTCCGCAAATAGGGGTGTCCGCAGGGAAATAGGGCAACGTACTGTAGTATATCGCATTGGGCAATGTTTCGTGCAACTTGTATCGCCATGGCGTTGCGAGACAAGTTGCACGAAAAATTGCAGTGTAACAGCGCCTGAGGAACGACGACGGCTACGTCAACAAAAGCTATAATTTACTCAATTGGTGCGGGCGCTTTTAAGTAAAAATACAGATTAAAAGATTCTCTGGTGCATGATCCAGTGTTTTAGTCAAAACCTTAAATTTGGTTATTTTACTTTGTTTTGCAGAGTACGACAAGGAACTGTACTAAAATACAATATCATTGATTCCCACAATCCCATTCCTCACTCATTGCAAACTCAAGTAGAAGGTAGCTGTTAAAGGCAAGATTATATTTCGATGATTACCTTCACCGCCTATTTGGTCTTCAGAGTCATGTGTCATTGACTGCACTAGAAATAACCTCAGGCGGCTTAAAAAGAATGCTTAAAGAATCTCTCAGCAATTGTTTTGTGTTATTCTTTATTACATCATCAACTGGATTTTACGTGAACATTCCAGAACGCTAGGAGCATGCGCATGCATCGATCGACTGCACTCTGCACGTGGGTATGCGAGAGTTCCTTGTTTTCTCTTAATTTAATTTTCCTAACATTCTCCAGGTTTGAGAACCTTTCATTCTGAGTTTGCTTCAGCTTTCATTCAACGAGCGAATCTCACGTCGAGTCCCTATTAAAAGAAATCAATGTTCCCGAATCGCGTGGGCCCGGTTGTTCGAAAGACGATTTTCTTAATCCGGTCTAGGATTAGCGTAAACAAGAGAAAATGAGGGGACAGAGAGGGAGTCTCAGGGCGTTGGCCGGGATATGTCATGTCCACGAAAGTTATTTTTAGACGAGCGGAAGTCGTTGTTAAAGCGGAAGTCTGTCTTCCGAGACGTCCGCATGCAGTCTTGCCTCGCTCTCAGGTTCTTAGTGAAAAGAGAAAATGGCGGCGCACGTGGAAGGCTGATGAATAAATATTCATCATGTCTTTTCAAAATGCATGCGGACGTCTCGGAAGACAGGCTCCCGCTAGAACAAAGACTTCCGCTCGTCTAAAAATAACTTTCGTGGACATGACATATCCCAAGGGCTGGACCGGGAGTCTCCCTCTCTGTCCCCTCATTTTCTCTTGGCGTAAACTACTTTTGGTGAACGTTTCTTTTGCTTATTTTTGTTTTTCAGGATTGACTTCTTCTAATGTAAAGTTTTGCCGAATATCAGCGATGAACAGCATTTAGGAGTAGAGAAATAAATTCCTTAGTTAGTTTTTGATCTGGTTTAGCGTTAACCGGCTTTTGAACAACCAGAACCTGGACACGACACCATCCCACTTAGGCTAATCAAAGAATCTGCAGCGGTTATGGAGTTTTGTAAAGCTATTTACAGGCCATAACTGTGCTTCCTGCTCTATCTGTCATTCCGGCTTAAGAAAAAGAGTCTTTACCGCAAGAGCAAAGCTGGCGCAGTGGAAGCCCTTCTTATATATCGCTGTGATGAAAACACATGAAGACAGGTGTGGCAATTAAACTTTTTGTCATTCCGGCCTAATTTTACACGCTTGTTGCATGCATATTATAAAGAAAATCTAACGACCAGATTTTCTGCAAAGAAACAAAACCGATTTTAAAGGCCTGTTTATATTTATTCATGTTGCCATGGCAACATGAATACGTCAGATAACTAGCAAAAAACCTAAGTTCGTGTTTTTAACTTGCTCAGCTACCATTTTCAGTCGCCCAAAGGATCAAAGGTTTTGTAGAAAAGGCTAAATCAAACGTATGCATCAAAAACTGTGTTAAGCCACCTTAGGTGAAAGTCTTTAACTATCACTGGAGTAGTTAAAATGTTTATTTTGACAAAAATATATATCCATCTGCCTTTAGAGTTTTTTTTAAAAGTACATTGAAAGTTTCACTCTTCTAAATTATAGGGAAACATGTACGTACGTGTCTGGAAAATTGCTGTAAATAACTTTTTAAAGGCTAAAATAGCCTTAATGCTGGATTAACGAAGTCGGAGTTTCCAAAAAGCCCGAATATAACACTCATGGAAACTGGGAGAACAAAAAAATATTCAGAAAAGCGAACTTAATAGTTGCTTTCGCCATGTCTTGAATCATAGAACCATATCCAGCCATTTCACAATCCGGAAGAAGAAGGACGAAACTTGTCAATTAACAGAAATGGACTTTCAAACGAGTTTCATGATAAATCAATAAACTTGATTTGACTTGACTAATGAAAGCCTCGAATCGCCGGGAAGTCCCAAACATGTTCACTGTCAA
Organism: Montipora capricornis; assembly: GCF_036669925.1. Lineage (NCBI taxonomy): Eukaryota > Metazoa > Cnidaria > Anthozoa > Scleractinia > Acroporidae > Montipora > Montipora capricornis. The sequence goes on from NC_090885.1 coordinate 69,643,789, forward strand.
TCTCACGTAAGCATCACAATTTGAACACGGTTTCCTGTTTCACCAATGACCGTGCCAACCGCCGTCCATCTTATGACACATCTAAAGCTTGGACGGGTTTGCTTTCATTCTCAACACTGGAAAATACCTGTTAGTGAATATAAAATAGTGAATAATTAAATCGCTTGTTATTGGCCCAAAGGCCTGGGCAAACAGTTTCAACATTTGCTCCAACATCCGTTCCATTTTGTTGAACGATGTTGACTGCTGCGGTGGACAAACAGTTTCAACACGTCAACATTTGCTTCAACAAAGCCTTGCATTCAGTCCAGGTTACAGCCGCGGTTGCTTCTATGGATACGGATATGGACACGTCATTGACAGCCTGATCAGTGCGCACGCGCATACCCATCAATGTTGAAACATGGGAGAAACGGCTTCTACTTCATTAAACATTCGCGATAACAAAAGAAATGTTGCAAACTGTGAAAGGCCCCGGCAAACAGCTATGTTGCAAACTTTTAAAGACCCCAGAAAACCGCTTCAACATTCGTTCGTTTTGTTGAACCGTTTGCCCAGCCCTTTCCGTGTTGAAACATGTTGAATCGATGTTGAATCAGTTTAAAAGCGTTTACACTTTCCTTCAACAAATCATTTCTTTTGTTATCGCGAATAACATCGCGAATGTTGAATGAAATCGAAGCCGCTGACAAAATGGACCGGCCTGCAGATTACTGGTCTGCAAAGTCCAGTCTGCACTTTCGACTTGCCGGTCAAGCAATTATTAAAACTTCACAAAATGAACTTCTCTTAAGTGACAGAACCCCTTTAAACATGTGTTTTGTTTGTACCTACAGTCCATTGTTTTTTTGTCTTTATTTTTTGTTCTTATTGACATATGAATCCTTTACACAATCGAGTGTACATTTGACCTGACGGTGAGAGCACTCGCTTCCCACCGATGTGGCTTGGGCTCGATCCCCAGAATTGACGTCATATATGACTTGAGTTTGTTGATTCGCTACTTTGCTCCGAGAGCTTTTTTTCTCTGGGTAATCCCCTCTCCTAAAAAAACAACCTAAAATTTGATTTGACTTGATTTGATTTCTTTACAGTGTCATCAATTAGTGTTCCAGCGCTAAATACAGTTGACACTTACATAAAGTTCATTATCATTAATTAATAATTACTCCAGCTTACCCCTCTCCTCAAAAGCAAACCCCTGACTTGATTACAGTTGATTAAAATTTGTGGAGGGCGATAAGTTAGAAAATAGACATCAGTTAGTTAGGCTACCCTCCTTAAACAAAGCTCGTTTATCTTATTCCTGACTTGCTGGAGCGGAAATAAAAATTGTTTCGAGGGCTTTTACATCAATTGAAGACGAATCCTCGAATCAACCCACGGCAGTATCAAAGGTAACATTTCTTGGTCGGGTAACTGACGCTCAAACAGATCGTTACAAAAGGTCTAATTATCACCCGTCTGATGAGGAAATGGAGACAATCTTATAGGTTTCACAGAGGTCATAGTTATTACTTAGACAGATAAAATTAAAATTAAAATGTCCTTATTCTTACCTTAAATTCAATAAAATCAACGATTTGGTATGGGAGAGGCGTATTAGAAATTTTAGAAAATTATGGAAACATATGATCATAATGATCTTGATTTTCTCATGTTTTAATGTTGCAGTAGTGCTACTGATATCAGCCACACCGGAAATAATTTCATTTGAAATTGACAGTATTCTCCTAAAACTGAATAACAGTCGGCAATGTGAAAGAGCATTCATATTCGGGAATGCAGCTGTCTTTTATAACACAATAAAAAAAAAAAACTTACAAGCTTTGGAAATCAATCTCATGGAAATAAGTTCTCTACCACGATGGTAGGGGCCTTGTACTCGTCAAACATCGCCAACATTGTCTTGAACGCCGTATTGTGCTTCTTTGCCATAACGTTGAATGGTGCCACAATCTACGCCTTGAGAAAAACTCCCTCTGTACCAAAGCCTTTGAAAGCATTGCTACTGAGTTTGGCCGTTTCTGATTTTGGTGTCGGCATACTGGGCCATCCATTGTACATCACACGTCTCGCCCTAGAGTTGCAAGCAGATCTCACAAGCTTTCTAACTGTTTACACAGTTTATATAACTGTGAGCAGTCAGTTCGCTTATGCTTCGTTCTTCGCTGTTCTGTCTTTAAGCTTGGACAGATTCTTGGCGATCCATCTACACCTCAGGTACCAGGAACTTGTGACTTACCAACGAGTCGTAACAGCTGTGATCTCGGTTTGGGTGTTGAGCGGACTTATCCCGTTAATTTGGCCGCAGATTCCGATCCATATCGCATATGTGTTGTTTGCCATCGTCGTAGTATCGTGTTTCGTTGTCTCGGGAGTTCTAAACTCCAAGATATACGCAACCGTACGACGCCACGCTCATCAAATCCATTCCCTTCAAGTGCAGCCCATAATACAAGAAAACGCGCCTAATGTGACGAACGCCAGAAGGCTGAGGAAATCTGCCTTCATGACAATTCACGTCTACGTCTTGTTTTTGGTGTGCTATCTGCCAAACATTTGTGTTCTGGGGTTTATCAGCGTTTGTCCTAGTCTCGCTGGACTGAAGGCAGTTCACCAATACACTTTAACTGTGTTGTTGTTAAATTCATCTCTGAACCCACTACTTTACTGCTGGAAATTGAAAGGTGTTCGACAAACTATAATGAACACGCTGGTAAACGCAATTTCCAGCCAAAACTGAAGCTCTGACTTCTACAGAGCTTTTCAGACTCGAAACGGAACCCATTCGATATTCGAGGATGATAACATCAAGCAAAGGGGGAACGATAAAATCCGACACGACATCATTGTCAAAGTGACTTATGCTATCAGTATTGTAACAAGTATTTTTAAGGGGTGTAAGCCCTCGAAGAAAGCTCTTGTTCGTATCTTTAACAACTGGTAAGAAAGACAATTATCGTGTAATTAAAAATTGTATTTGTATTAGTAGTGGTAAATTATAGGACTGAGTGGAGTCCAATTCGGTCTGTAATCGTACGAGTGAAAACAAAATCGGACGACCGCGCAGCGGGAATCCGACTTGTTTATCACGAATATGATTACAGACCGAATTGGACGACACGAAGTCCTTTTACCAATTAATCATAAAAATTACAATTTCGGAGAAAAGAAGAAGAGCCAAGTTATGAAAGAAATGGAAAATTTGCATTAATAGACTGACAAAGGAGCCGTAAGTTGTTTTATATCGATCTGAAAGAAAGAACAAAAAAGAAAGAAAGAGAGCCCCAATAATTTAGGGGTCTGTACACTGTTTCTATGGTTATTGAAACCAAGGACCAAGGTTGTGTTTGGTTGATTTAAACTACAATTTTGAATGTGATTGGTTGATAATTAAGCTACAACTTTGAATGTGATTGGCTTATTAAACTGTCCGATAACAAACTGTCTGACAACAACTTGGAAAGTGAATTAGTGGGAAATAGGAGTTTTTTAAACCAATCACAGTCGAGGAAATTACAATTATTATTATTAAACACGAAACACACTTTCATGAAGTACGCACAACGTTTCATGACATATAGTTCAAGTCGAGGATTGACATAATAACCCACTGAAATTACAACTATGGAAACTCGCCGTT
>NC_090885.1:69652434-69679934 GCF_036669925.1 Montipora capricornis
CTGAAAGTTAACTGACAAAATAATTTGCCTGTGTTTAAATTAACAAATACACCAATACATGTACATCACTAACGTTTCATGTTTAACTAGAGAATTAGGGAATCAGATGTTCGAAGGTGTAATAGCTGTTGAGTTTTATTCCTCAGTTATCGAGTTCCATAAGTATAAAACTTAAAAATGGATTGCTTTAAAATCAGAAAAGAACCAATTCACCGTTGCTGTTAAGAAAAGTGTATGCCAGGCAAAACAAGTTGCATCTTGGTAGCCTGAAAGTTAACTGACAAAATAATTTGCCTGTGTTTAAATTAACAAATATACCAATACATCACTAACGTTTCATGTTTAACCGTAGAATTATGTTCCAACGTCTAATAGCTGTTGAGTTTTATTCCTCAGTTATGGAGTTCCATGAGTATAAAACTTAAAAATGGTTTGCTTTAAAATCAGACAAGAACCAATTCACCGTTGCTGTTGAGAAAAGTGTATGCCAGCCAAAACAGGTTGCATCTCGGTAGCCTGAAAGTTAACTGACAAAATAATTTGCCTGTGTTTAAATTAACAAATATACCAATACATCACTAACGTTTCATGTTTGACCGGAGAATTATGTTCGAAGGTCTAATAGCTGTTGAGTTTTATTCCTCAGTTATCGAGTTCCATGAGTATAAAACTTAAAAATGGTTTGCTTTAAAATCAGACAAGAACCAATTCACCGTTGCTGTTGAGAAAAGTGTATGCCAGGCAAAACAAGTTATATCTCGGTAGCCTAAAAGTTAAGAAATAATTTGCCTGTGTTTAAATTAACAAATACACCAATACATCACTAACGTTTCATGTTTTAACCGGAGAATTAGGGAAGCAGATGTTCGAAGGTGTAATAGCTGTTGAGTTTTATTCCTCAGTTATCGAGTTCCATAAGTATAAAACTTAAAAATGGTCATTAAGTAAAGTACGATCGTCCGGGTTTGTGTAGTCCTGAGAAGGACTGTTTGAGATGACATTGACTGACGTTTCGACAATCTGAAGATGACTTCCGCTCAGGTTGTCGAAACGTCAGTCAATGTCATCTCAAACAGTCCTTCTCAGGACTACACCCACCCGGACGATCGTACTTTACTTAATGATATGACTCCTGGGTTCAAACCATTTACAACTTAAAAATGGATTGCTTTAAAATCAGAAAAGAACCAATTCACCTTTGCTGTTGAGAAAAGTGTATGCCAGGGAAAACAAGTTGCATCTCGGTAGTCTGAAAGTTAACTGACATATTAATTTGCCTGTGTTTAAATAATTAACAAATACAACAATACATCACTAACGTTTCATGTTTAACCGGAAAATAATGTTCGAAGGTGTAATAGCTGTTGAGTTTTATTCCTCAGTTATCGAGTTCCATAAGTATAAAACTTAAAAATGGTTTGCTTTAAAATCAGAAAAGAACCAATTCACCGTTGCTGTTGAGAAAAGTGTATGCCAGGCAAAACAAGTTGCATCTCGACAGCCTGAAAGTTAAGAAATAATTTGCCTGTGTTTAAATTAACAAATACACCAATTCATGTACATCACTAACGTTTCATGTTTAACCGGAGAATTAGGGAATCAGATGTTCGAAGGTGTAATAGCTGTTGAGTTTTATTCCTCAGTTATCGAGTTCCATAAGTATAAAACTTAAAAATGGTTTGCTTTAAAATCAGAAAAGAACCAATTCACTGCAGCGTTGCTGTTGAGAAAAGTGTATTCCAGGCAAAACAAGTTGCGTCTCGGCAGCCTGAAAGTTAAGAAATAATTTGCCTGTGTTTAAATTAACAAATACACCAATACATCGATCAAGAACGTTTCATGTTTAACCGGAGAATTAGGGAAGCAGATGTTCGAAGGTGTAATAGCTGTTGAGTTTTATTCCTCAGTTATCGAGTTCCATAAGTATAAAACTTAAAAATGGATTGCTTTAAAATCAGAAAAGAACCAATTCACCGTTGCTGTTGAGAAAAGTGTATGCCGGGCAAAACAAGTTGCATCTCGGTACAGTGAAAGTTAAGATATAATTTGCCTGTGTTTAAATTAATTTGAAATAAAGAGAATGAAGAAATAATTTTCCATTTTTTAATTGCATGATGCTGGCCGTTGTAAACCGTGTTTTAGAAAATTTTTCAGATTGATTTACTGTGCCTCTGGACTATTTTGACGCATCACTCACAATTAATTTAAAGTAATTTGAGTTATTTGTCGTCATTAAAACTTTATGACGAGGTCGGCCCAACAAATGTGTCGAGATTAACACCTCTCTCTCCCTTTGTCTCTCGCTCTGCCTTTTAGTGTGAGTCTTGTTACAACTCCCACTGAGATTTTGGTAATTTTTTTTACCTAAACAGCGGGGACCCACATTCCTGACCCAAGTTAAGCTCCTCATGGAGTTATTAGAAACTTAATAACATGGGTGTCAAATTCTCCTTATTTTTGGCGGGAAATTTCAGCGTTGATTAATGATTTCACATGTTTCCTACAGTGGCAAAATGGGTAGTAGCCAAAACGCGGGGCCGGGGCCGGGGCCGGGGCCGGGGCCGGGGCCGGGGCCGGGGCCGGGGTCGGGGTCGGGGTCGGGGTCGGGGTCGGGGTAGGGGTGTCTTTTTTTTTTCAATTTTTTTTTGTTTCAATTTTTGACGTTATTCTCCTGTAATGTTATATTCGAATGTTTGGCATCTTTCTTTCATTTATACGGAATCTACGAAAGAGACATCTTTGTTTTTCGAAATTAAGAGAATTTCAGACTGAGATTGGAATTTTTGTGGGGAATATACACTAACTCCTTGAGACACTGAAGATCCGCTGAGCTCCACATTTTAAAAGCACATTTTAATGTTTACTTCGTAAAAACCTCCGCAATACAATTAAAACGAAACAGAACATAGCCACAGTTCCACGATAGTCGTCACACAACGTTATCATTTGCTTGTTTTTGCAAAATTGTTTTCAATGTTGTTCTGTTTTTTATAGTGATATTGGATTCGCTCCCGTGACGTCCGAATAGAATTGACTAGCAAGTTCCCGTGCGACTCTGGCTTTACTACAAACCGTTTCTAGTAAAGACAGACAACAACATGACAGCAACACGAGCAACGAGGAAATTTAAACTTTGCGTGACTGCGTGACGATCACATTTTTTTTATTTTTCTCAAGAAGTAAACATTGCAATGCTGTTTTTAAGTGTGGAGATCAGCGAGTCTTCAGTGTTTTTGGCAGTTGGGGTATATTTCATTAACTCCAATTTCAGTATTTCCGGAAATGATCTTAATTTCCAAAAACAAACTCCGATTTTCGAAAAGACTAAGCCAGGTTATCGCAAAAACCAACAGGAGAATAACGATAAAAATTGAAACAAAAAAAAATGGGAAAAAGAAAAGGCACCCCGACCCCGACCCCGACCCCGACCCCGACCCCGACCCTGACCCCGGCCCCGGCCCCGCGTTTTGGCTACTACCGGCAAAATGGCGTCTTATGAACGTAATTTGTCACCCATGATATTTAATAGATCGTTTTCACGTGACGTCATCATTTTCTAAAATCCAAAACTAAAGAGCCACGAAAGTTTTTATCCTCATCAGGCATAAGAGGCGGTAAATTTGTATCCATTTGCAATTTTAAAGCTCAATAGCGTGCTTCGTTTGGAAACCAGAGCATTTTGAATTTCTGAGTTATAGCGGTGCGTGACACGAGGCGACGATCAAGTTTATTGAGAAATATATATTTATCTCAGGGTTTTGAGCCTTTTTAGAATTGAAAGCATTAGGAAAAGTGCTTAAGTAAATAGCTGTCTGTTCAGTACAGATGATCACTCGCCTAGATAGCCAAAGTAAGTAACAGATGTTGACACTATTTTCCGGCCGCCATATTGGTGCACCACAGATGTGCACCAACATGGCGTTTTCATACTGGGCTCTTTAAATTTCTGCGAAACATTTCGACGAATATCTGAAGTTTGGGGAAACGCACGGGCCTAAAACTTGGAGAAATGTCTTCTTCATTTATCTTCTACAACATTACGAATTCTTGACTTTTTCCACTGGATGGTTTTCAATTTATTTTTTTATTGCGTGACAGTGAAAACGATCTATAGCTAATCAAAAGGTCTACTCGTGAAATAAGGTAATAATTTCACGCGTGTTTTGTCCAAAATCAAATAATTTCCCGAACCTTTATATTCCCTAATTTCACTTGTCACCATTTGATTATCGACACAAATTAAACAAAATTGCAGGACGCAAAAATTAAGAACGTTTAAGGAACATTTGTATTCTAGCGAAAAAGCGACAGCGACATTTATCTCTAGGCAAATAGGCGACAGGTGGGCTGGAAAATGAACGACAAAGCGACATTAGAACCCCCCTTGGAAGGCCTCATTAGAGACTTGAGCGGTCTTTGCACAACACTTCAAGAAAACGAAACTCAAAAGCTTTGGAAAATAAGCTTTCCACAACGATGGAAGCGGCATTGTACTGGTCAACCATCCCCAACATTGTCTTCAACGCCGTATTGTGTTTCACTGCCTTAACGTTGAATGGTGTCACAATCTACGCCTTGAGAAAAACTCCGTCTGTTCCAAAGCCCTTGAAAGCATTGCTACTGAGTTTGGCCGTTTCTGATCTTGGTGTCGGCATACTGGTTCATCCACTGTTCATCACACGTCTCGCCCTAGAGTCACGGTTGCAAGCAGATCTCCGCACAAGCTTTCCAACTTTTCACATGGTTTATAAATTTGTGACTATGCAATTCAATTGTGCTTCGTTCTTCGGTGTTCTGTCTCTAAGCTTGGACAGATTCTTGGCGATCCATCTACACCTCAGGTACCAGGAACTTGTGACTTACCAACGAGTCGTAACAGCTGTGATCTCGGTTTGGGTCTTAAGCGGACTTATCTCGTTAATTCCCCAGCAAATCCCGATCCATATCGCATATGTGTTGCTTGCCGTCATCGTAGTATCGTGTTTCGTTGTCTCGGGAGTTCTTAACTCCATGATATACGCCACCGTGCGACGCCACGCTCATCAAATCCATTCCCTTCAAGTGCAGCCCACAGTACAACAAAACGCGTCTAATGTGACGAACGCCAGCACGCTGAGGAAATCTACCTTCATGACAATTCACGTCTACGTCTTGTTTTTGGTATGCTATCTGCCATGGTTTTGTGCTCTGTGCGTTATCAGGTTTTATCCTCGTCTCGCTATACTGTGGGCAGTTTACCCATACACTGCTACTCTGTTGTTCTTAAATTCATCTCTGAACCCACTAATTTACTGCTGGAAATTGAGAGGTGTTCGACAAACTATAATGAACATGCACGCTGCTAAACGCACTTTCCAGCCAAAACTGAAGCTCTGACTTCTACAGAGCTGTTCAGACAAATACCACCCAATGGATGATGACATAAAGCAAACTGAAAGGAACGATAAAATCCGACTCGACACCATTGTCAAATTGACTTATGCTATCAGTATTGTAACAAGTATTTTTAAGGGGTGTAAGCCCTCGAAGAAATCTCTTGTTCGTATCTTTATCAACTGGTAAGAGAGAAAATTATCGTGTCAATAAAAATGGTATTTGTATTAGTAGTGTTAATAGGACTGAGTGGAGTCCAACTCGGTCTGTAATCATACGAGTGAAAACAAAATCGTACGTCGACCGCGCAGCGGGAATCTGATTTGTTTATCGCGAATATGATTACAGACCGAATCGGACGACACGAAGTCTTTTTACCAATTAATCATAAATATTACAATTTCGGAGAAAAGAAGAAGAGCCAAGTTATGAAAGAAATGGAAAATTTACAATTAAAGACTGACAAAGGAGGCGTAAATTGTTCAATGCCGCTCTGAAGGAAAGAAAGAAAGAAAGCTCCAATTTAGGAGTCTGTACACTGTTTCTATGGTGATTGAAACCAAGGACCAAGGTTGTGCTTGGTTGATTTAAACTACAATTTTGAATTAATGTCATTGGTTGATTTAAACTACAGCTTTGAATGTGATTGGCTTATTAAACTGTCCGATAACAAACTGTCTGACAACAACTTGGAACGTGAATTAGTGGGAAATAGGAGTTTTTTAAACCAATCACAATCGAGGAAATTACAATTGTTATGATTAAACACGAAACACACTTTCATGAAGTACGTACAACGTTTCACGACATATAGTTCAAGTCGAAGATTGACATAATAACCCACTGAAATTACAACAATGGAAACTCGCCGTTTTGGGTAAAAACTCTCAAAACGCTGGTACGACTTTAAAAAGTGTTTGGCCATGTTAGACAGAAAAATCGACAGCCATTTGTCTTATAATTTCAGGTTTTTTGGTTTTGTTCATGGGATTTATAGTTCACAGAGGAGCACGTGAACGGTTGCAACGTATTGTACTAAATCAAAAATTAAAGTAAGTTACTAAAGAAATAAAAAAAGGCCAGAGGCCCAAATCACAGTAAATAATGGTAATAGGACTGAGTGGAGTCCAACTGGGTCTGTAATCATACTGACGAGTGATTAACAAAATCAGAGAGCCTGGTTGAAACATGTTGAAACGAAGTTGATTCGATGTTGAATGAGTTTAAAAGCGTTTAAACTTTGCTTCAACAACCATTTAACATTTCTTTTGTTTTCGCGAATGCTGAATGAGTTGAAGCCGTTTGACCCCAGGCTCTTTCAACAATATTCGGTAAGCGCGTGCGCACTAATCGGCCTCTCAATGACGTATCCATACCCGTATCCATAGTAACAACCGCGGCTGCAGCTTGGGACTAAATGCAAGGCCTTGTTGAATCAAATGTTGATGATGTGTTAAAACCGTTCGCCCACTCCAGCGGTCAACATCGTTCAACAAAATCAAACAGATGTTGAAGTCGTTGGCTCGAGCCTTAGGAGATGACAACGGCATCGGCAACGAAAACGTCTCTCCAAAATATAACGTAGCATTATTGCAAGTATTTCGCGATTTAATGTTCCGTCTTGTTAACAACCACACATTTCGTACAAATTTTATTTCTGAAATGTTAACACACACTTTCCATGCCGAGCGACTTGGAGAAATCGCGAAATTATTACAAATATAGCGGAAAATAATAGTTTTTGAAGACGTTTTCGTAGCTCTCGTCGTCGTCGTTCTTGCGTAAGGTCCCTTTTGTCCCTCGTACTGCACAAGCAACGCTGACACAGTGGAAGCCCTTCTTACAAGACAGGGTTGCAATTCCGGCTTAAAGAAAAAGAGTCTATTGCAAGAGTAACGGTGACACAATGGAAGCCCTTCTTATATGTATCGCTGTGATAAAAACACAAGTAAAGAGGGGTTGAATTTGTCATTCCGGCTTAAGTAAAAGACTCTATCACTGGAGTGGTTAAAATGTTTATTTTTAAAAATATATATCCATGTGCCTTTGACGTTTCTTTCAACGTACATTGAAAGTTTCACTCTTTTAAAATATAGGGAAACATGTACGTACGTGTCTGGAAAATTGCTGTAAATAACTTTTTAAAGGCCAAAACACCTTTAATGCTGGATCAACGAAGTCGGTGTTTCGAAAAAGCCCGAATATGACACTAATGGAAATTGGAAAAAAAACCGAACCTAAAGGTTACTTTCGGCAAAAAACACCTTAATTAAATTTGTGTCTTGAATCATAGAATCATATCCACCCATTTTACAATCCCGAAGAAGAAGGAAGAAACTTCTCAATTAACAGAGATCGATTTTCAAAGGAGTTTCATGATAAATCAATAAAGTTGATTTGACTTGACTAATGAAAGCCTCCAATGGCCGGGAAGTCCCAAACATGTTCACTGTCGTCTTCACGTAAGCGTCACAATTTGAACACGGTTTCCCCTGCCACCAATGACCAACCGCTGTCCATCTTGTGACACATCTAAAGCTTGGACGGGTTTGCTTTCATTCTCAACACTGGAAACTACCTGTTAATGAATATAAAATAGCGAATAATTAAATCGCTTGTTATTGGCGTAAAGGCCAGGGCAAACAGTTTCAACATTTGCTTCAACATCCGTTCCATTTTGTTGTAGTAGTTGTATAAAGTAAAAAAAACAAAAACAGCAGTAGACTAGCAACCTTTGTGGCATGATTATGGTGCTGAAGCAAGAATCCCCTTACAAGAAGGGGTTCCTCTCCACTAACTGAGATAATAATCTCTAGTAAAGTGGGTAAGTGTGGGGAAAATACTGTGTGTGTGGATGGTGAGTTGAGGGAAAATCATAACCAAAAATTAGTCTGTAAAATGAGGAAGAGAAATTCACAAACCAAACTCTAAACCTCACAGTGGAGTTAGCAAAACAAAACAAACTCTGTGTGAAAATAAAAACTTTAATTTCAGAAACAGCCAGATAGTACATGTATAAGAAACTAAATCAAGTAAGGGGGATAAACAAATATTTGAACATGAAAATTATTCGTTCTTAAAAAATAAGAATAATAAATAAGAAACAATCCCTACACAAACCCTTCGTTCTTAAAAACAGGAAAGGGCAGTTCCAAAACCCAAAGAAATCCCATGCAAAATGAAACACAGGCGTATTAAATGAGGCAAACAACTCAAAGGGAAAGAAAAGCTGACTGTGACACCATTAGGCTCGTAAATGGCTGCGAATCTTCAGGGGTAGAGCGCAACCGAGCAAGGGGGTTTCTAGTCCAGCGCTGGACCTCTACCCGACCCCCTTGTGCCGAGTCAAGAAAGGAAAAAGAAAGGAACAAACGGAAAACCAGGAGAAAACAACACCAAAACCATGGACAGACTAACACGACCAAAACTGCAAAACCAATCAAGCAAAACTGGGACTGATAACATGAACCAAGGACATACTTACCAGATGTATAACATGATTACTGAAGCAAAATTATAGTTCAAAATAAAGAAAAATGGATATCTGGTTACTTACATGGAAGAAAAAGCTGGCACAAATGTCCCTACTCACCAAACATTTGCAAAGTCTCCAGCAAACGTCAGCTGTGCTTACGACAAAAGAATTCAAATGTGACCCAAACTGCACACATGGCCTGGGCACGAGATATGAGAAGGAGTCGATCTGAGAACCAGCATGACAGGGAAAATGCCCAATGCAGTAAAGTACTACTACGAAATGGGGATTAGGAAGCTAAAAAAGGGGCAGATTGACCCAGAAAAACATGGAGGCCCAAAGAAAAAGAGTCTTTTGCAAGAGTAACGCTGACACAATGGAAGCCCTTCTTATGTATCACTGTGATAAAAACACAAGTAAAGACAGGGGTTGAAATTTGTCATTCCGGCTTAAGTAAAAGAGTCTATCACTGGAGGTGATAAAATGTTTATTTTTAAAAATATATATCCATCTTTATAGGGAAACATGTACGTGTCTGGAAAATTGCTGTAAATAACTTTTTAAAGGCCAAAATACCTTTAATGCTGGATCAACGAAGTCGGTGTTTCGAAAAAGACCGAATTTGACACTAATGGAAATTGGAAAAAAAAACCGAACCTAAAGGTTACTTTCGGCAAAAAACACCTTAATTAAATTTGTGTCTTGAATCATAGAACCATATCCACCCATTTTACAATCCCGAAAAAGAAGGAAGAAACTTCTCAATTAACAGAGATCGATTTTCAAAGGAGTTTCATGATAAATCAATAAACTTGATTTGACTTGACTAATGAAAGCCTCCAATGGCCGGGAAGTCCCAAACATGTTCACTGTCGTCTTCACGTAAGCGTCACAATTTGAACACGGTTTCATGTACCACCAATGACCAACCGCCGTCCATCTTGTGACACATCTAAAGCTTGGACGGGTTTGCTTTCATTCTCAACACTGGAAACTACCTGTTAATGAATAGAAAATAGCGAATAATTAAATCGCTTGTTATTGGCCTAAAGGCCTGGGCAAACAGTTTCAACATTTGCTTCAACATCCGTTTGATTTTGTTGAACGATGTTGAGTGCTGCGGTGGACAAACGGTTTGAACACGTCAACATTTGCTTCAACAAAGCCTTGCATTCAGTCCAGGTTACAGCTGCGGTTGCTTCTATGGATACGGATATGGACACGTCATTGACAGCCTGATCAGTGCGCACGCGCATATCCATCAATGTTGAAACATGGGGGAAACGGCTTCAACTTCATTAAACATTCGCGATAACAAAAGAAATGTTGCAAACTTTTAAAGGCCCCGGCAAACAGCTTCTACATTTGCTTCAACATTCGTTATCAATACCTCTTACCTCGTTATCAATACCTCTTACTAACCGAGTTCGAGGTCCGTACTGTAAGTTACGGACTGAGTTTTTTCCCGTTGATTTATGGCCCAAGCGCGAAGCGCGCGGGCCATAAAACAACGGGAAAAAACGAGGATCCGTAACTTACAGTACGAACCGAGAAAACGAGGTCAGTAAGATAGTTATTATATCTCTGAGGTTAACCGGCGCTCGGGCAAGGAAACTAGTCAAAGTGAAGCGGAAGGTTCAACTGCCACAAAGAATGCCGTGCCAAAATCCCAAAAACTAAATCTTCTTGGCTGTTAAGTTTGAAATAGTTGCTTTCAAGATTCAAACAGTTTTCAGTACAAGTTTATGCAACAAAAGTGGCATGAAAAACTCGCTAGATGATGTTTTGTCGAAATTTTAAATTTAGCGGGCTGTACAGCGGGCCGTACTGTAGAATACGGCCCGCTAATTTAGCCAATTACAGCGCGCGTACTATCTGAGAGATATAATAAAATATTCATTTTTCCCGGTTCGTTGTCAATACAACTTTTCCGTACGTTTTTTATGAAACAAGATCAACCGAGCTCTCGAATCATCACTAAATTATTATTATGCTCCAGCCGTGCTGGAAAATTTTTAGCATACGTGACAAGCCCCAGGAAATGGGATTTTGGCTGTGTTACGAAATTTAGCCAAATTCATCGACTGGGAACTGTAATTGTGGCAAGCAAATCAAGAGAAACGTAAAAATAACTACTTGTATTTAAAACATTGATACACATGGAGGGCAAGTATTTGGAAAATAAATAAGTAAACAAGCTTGCGTCATGAAGGCTCCTGTTTGCATTAAAGTGCCAACGAGGGAGCCTGGAATTTGAACAGCGGAGTTGCAACGACACAAGGAATTTTCTCACAAGAAGTAAATTCTGAAACTGTCAAGGCTTGAAGGGTCATCCCTGTGAGGATATGTTATTTCACTACAGCAAAGGGCCAGTTTTGTAAATTTTAGTTTAGCAAATGCAATGAAGAACATTCAAGTTTCACGAGAACGACAGACATCTCCTACTTAAGAAAATTTTCGAAAGCTCGCAAAATGCATTGCCAGTCACTGTAAAATGAATAATGTTCTGTTATACTGGAACGGTTTTGGAGAACAATATATTTTTTTTAAAACACTTACAGTAATTGCTTATTTGAGGTCACAAAAATTGAACTAAGGGAGTCCAAACACCGATTCCCGTCGGTCCACCAAAGATAAGGCCTGTTGGACGAGGTTAAAACTTGGATGGGAGACAGGCTGGTGATCACTCTCTGTGTTGACACAATTCAGTGAAATCGTGCTGCAGCTCGGAGTCTACTGATAGTCCCATAACGCTGATGTTGCATAAATACATATAGCAAAATACCTATATTAATAAAAAATTACTAGAAAGCGGTACAGAAGATTCCCCCCAATACATACAACGACTTTCAAAGGTCTTCAAATGCTTCGCCGATGACAAAACGGGACTCGAACCGGCTCACCTCAGTAATCCTTTATTATTGCAAGTTTATATCCAGATTATGCAGTGTCAGTATCATGAATATCACAAACAACAAACATAACTTTGGTCGCTTAGTGTTTGTGATATTACAAACAATAAACATAACGCTAACATTAGCAATGATCGATAAAAAAAAGTATCCAAGGTAATGATCGATAATATAGATAAGAGTGCCACCAGTTGAACTCTTCGTTTGATAAGTTACCACTGTAACAGGCCTCTGAACTCGTTGGTTCAATTGGTGAACTCACTGGCAGATTCGTTCATTCGATCGATGGCAAGAAACAGGTTCCCAGTTGGAAGCACACTCTATTCAAGTATCCACGGTTCAATACAACCAAAAAACAGGGATACTAAGTCCATGAATTCAACCTAAATTGGAGAACTTTCAAAAACATTGCGAGAGTATTGTGCTTGATCAGCACTTCAGTGTCTACTCCTGATCTAGCACGTGATTCCCAGTTGGACTGGAGCCAATGAAATCACACATAGTGTTAATCAACCCTGATCGAACCCTGATCTTGCACCTGATTCCACGGTGGACTGGAGTCAATGAAATCGCACAATAGAAAAACACGGCGATTTGTGACTACGATAAAAAAGAAAAATAAAACAAAATTCGTCCGAATCTCTATCACGCGCGCTGCCTACGGCATCTCGTGTAATTACGTGTGCTCGACAGACATTTTTATTGTCACGAAGCTTTGATTTGTGTTTTTTAAAAGTAATTCCTGAGATAACCTTCACTTGCACAGCGAATAGAGTCGAGCAATTAGTAAAACTGCACAAAATGAACTGCACTTAAGTGACAGAGCCCCTTTATTAAACATTTGTTTTGTTTGTACCTACAGTCCATTGTTTTTTTGTCTTTATTGTTTGTTCTTATTGACATATGAATCCTTTACACAATCGAGTGTACATTTGACCTGACGGTGAGAGCACTCGCTTCCCACCGATGTGGCCTGGGCTCGATCCCCAGACTTGACGTCATATGTGACTTGAGTTTGTTGATTCCCTACATTCTGACTACACTAACACGAGACTTCAATGTGAAAATAGTTTACTAAGGGCACGTCAGTCAGTCTGCTGAACAAAATGACCTCCATTTACCTGAATTGGTTACAAACTTGAAATCAGATAACACCGCCCGTAGAAATAGACAAAACATACTGCATTAATGTAGGAATAAACTAAGCAACAGTACCGTGCCGGATACGAAAAACCACCAAAAACCACCCTTTAGAAGTGGCCAAACATAAGTGGAAACGTATTCCTCATCCAATGCAACGGCACCAAACCCCGGGGAAAGGGTATTCTACTATACACAAGGAAAAATAGGCAGACAGCGCAGTTCAAAAGTTAAGCATAAAGTTAAAGCATCAGCGACTGACAAACGTAGAATGATAAAAAAACTCCCGCCAAACTCCTAAATAGTCCTAACCTATCCCATAGCCACCTATGGTCCTCTACGCCGTGCCGTCAGAATATTCAATTTCTGACTAACTCGTTCCCATGTCACTCGAACGTCAGAAATTACACTTTGCTCCGAAAGCTTTTTTTCTTTGGGTTCTCCGCTTTTTCCCATCTCCTACCTCAAATTTGATTTATGCAAACGTCTTGCCTTGATTTGATTTCGTTACAGTATCATCAATTAGTGTTCCAGCGCTAATACAGTAAACACTTAATTATCATTATTTAATAATTACTCCAGCTTACCCCTCTCAAAAGCAAACCCCTGACTTCATTACAGCTGATTAAATTTAATTTGTGGAGGGCCATAAGTTAGAAAATAGACATCAGTTAGTTATGCCACCTCCTTAAACAAAGCTCGTTTATCTTATTCCTGACTTCCTGAAGCGGAAATAAAAATTGTTTCGAGGGCTTTTACGTCAATTGAAGACGAATCCTCAAATCAACCCACGGCAGTATAAAAGGTAACATTTCTTGGTCGGGTATAACTGACGCTGAAACAGATTGTTCCAAAACGTCTAATTATCGCCCGTCTAATGAGGAAATGGAGACAATCTTATAGGTTTCACAGAGGTCATAGTTATTACGTAGACAGATAAAATTAAAATTAAAATGTCCTTATTCTTAATTACCTTAAGTTCAATAAAATCAACGATTTGGTATGGGAGAGGGGTATTAGAAATTCTAGAAAATTATGGAAACATATGATCATAATGATCTTGATTTTCTCATCTTTTATTGCTGCAGCAGTGCTACTATCAGCCACACCGGAACTAATTTCATTTGAAATTGACAGTATTCTCCAAAAACTGAACAACAGTCGGCAATGTGAAAGAGCATTCATATTCGGGAATGCAGCTGTCTTTTATAAAACAATAAAAAAAGAAACTCAGTTACAAGCTTTGGAAATCCATCTCATGGAAATAAGTTCTCTACCACGATGGTAGGGGCCTTGTACTCGTCAAACATCGCCAACATTGTCTTGAACGCCGTATTGTGCTTCTTTGCCATAACGTTGAATG
Organism: Montipora capricornis; assembly: GCF_036669925.1. NCBI lineage: Eukaryota > Metazoa > Cnidaria > Anthozoa > Scleractinia > Acroporidae > Montipora > Montipora capricornis. The sequence goes on from NC_090885.1 coordinate 69,666,698, forward strand.
GTGCCACAATCTACGCCTTGAGAAACACTCCCTCTGTACCAAAGCCTTTAAAGCATTGCTACTGAGTTTGGCTGTTTCCGATCTTGGTGTTGGCATACTGGGTCATCCATTGTACATCACACGTCTCGCCCTAGAGTTTCAAGCAGATCTCTCAAGCTTTCCAACGTTTTACACAGTTTATATATCCGTGAGCAGTCAGTTCGCTTATGCTTCGTTCTTCGGTGTTCTGTCTTTAAGCTTGGACAGATTCTTGGCGATCCATCTACACCTCAGGTACCAGGAACTTGTGACTTACCAACGAGTCGTAACAGCTGTGATCTCGGTTTGGGTCTTAAGCGGACTTATCCCGTTAATTTGGCCGCAAATCCCGATCCACATCGCATATGTGTTGTTTGCCATCGTCGTAGTATCGTGTTTCGTTGTCTCGGGAGTTCTAAACTCCAAGATATACGCAACCGTGCGACGCCACGCTCATCAAATCCATTCCCTTCAAGTGCAGACCACAGTACAAGAAAACGCGCTTAATGTGACAAACGCCAGCAGGCTGAGGAAATCTGCCTTCATGCCAATTCACGTCTACGTCTTGTTTTTGGTGTGCTATCTGCCAAACATTTGTGTTCTGGGGTTTATCAGCGTTTACCCTAAAGTCTCGCTGCACTGAAGGCAGTTCCCCAATACACTTCTACTCTGGTGTTGTTAAATTCATCTCTGAACCCACTAATTTACTGCTGGAAATTGAGAGGTTTCGACAAACTATAATGAACACGATGCTAAACGCAATCTCCAGCCAAAACTGAAGCTCTGACTTCTACAGAGCTGTTCAGACTTGCAAACGGCACCCATTCGATATTCGAGGGTGATGACATAAACCGTATACAGGAACTATAAAATCCGACACGACACTATTGTCAAATTGACTTATGCTATCAGTATTGTCAGTGTATTGTAACAAGTATTTTGAGGAGTGTAAGCCCTCGAAGAAAGCTATTGTTTGTATCTTTAACACAACTGGTAAGAGAGAAAATTATCGTGTCAATAAAAATGGTATTTGTATTAGTGGTGTTAATAGGACTGAGTGGAGTCCAACTCGGTGTGTAATCATACGAGTGAAAACAAAATCGAACATCCGCGCAGCGGGAATCTGATTTGTTTATCACGAATATGATTACAGACCAAATTGGACGACACGAAGTCCTTTTACCAATTAATCATAACAATTACAATTTTCGAGAAAAGAAGAAGAGCCAAGTTATGAAAGAAAGGGAAAATTTGCATTAAAAGACTGTCAAAGCAGGCGTAAGTTGTTTAATATCGATCTGAAAGAAAGAACAAAAAAGAAACAAAGAAAGCCCCAATTTAGGGGTCTGTTTCTATGGTGATTGAAACCAAGGACCAAGGTTGTGTTTGGTTGATTTAAACTACAATTTTGAATGTGATTTTCTTTTTAAACTGTCCGATAGCAAACTGTCTGACAACAACTTGGAAAGTGAATTAGTGGGAAATACAAGTTTTTTAAACCAATCACAATCGAGGAAATTACAATTATTATTAGGTAACTACAACGTTTCATGATATATGGTTTAAGTCGAAGATTGACATAATTCATTCATTCATTCATTCATTCAAAAACACAATACACTAGAAATTAATAATAACTTAAAGACGATAGACTACTAATGTTTAAGGTGGTAATGACAAGGAAACCTATATAGAAGCCGGGGACTTATGAGCGATAGGCTTCCTGACAACATAGGGTACATCATACAAATTATGGGGACAGCATAAAATATAGAATGTATTATTTTAAAAACAAAAGAAAAGAAGAGGAAAGAAGAAGTATGTAGCTCAACAAAGAGTATATTTGACTAAGAAAGAAGGAATTCAGTTTTAAGTCTTTTGCCAAACAAAAGGATGCTTTCACTGTTTTGAATTTCAGGAGTTAACGAGTTGAAAAACATATGTCCTTGAAACCGAATTGAGAAGTTTCAGATATTAATTCGACAGGCAGGTATGTAAAAAAGGTTGCAATTTCTAGTACAATGCGAATGTAACTGGCCATGGCTTGCTTGCAAGAGTAAACATATCACTAAAATAATTAGGAAGTAAACATAAATTTACCTATCTGGTATAAATAATGTCAGAGATTTTCAAAATCTCCTGTTCTTTAAAAAGAACATCAGTGTGAGAATCGAAAGAAAGTTTAGATATTATTCTTATTATCTTCTTCTGCAGAATAATAACGCGACTTAAATTTCTCTGATATGTCGATCCCCACACTGATATACAATATATTAAGAAAGGGTAAACTAAACAATAGTACAAACAGTGTAAGGAAGTTTTGGGGAGGCAAAAACTTGACTTATAAATAATGCCTATAGAGTTTGATATTTTTCTGGAGACGCTAAGAATGTGAGGTTTCCATGACAAATGTTTATCAAGGATAACACCTAGAAATACTGTTTCCTTCACACAATCTTATTAATGTCAATTTGAATAGATAGAACAAGTGTTTGCCTCCTTTGGCGTAGTCTAAAAAGCATAAAATTCGTTTTTTTAAAGTTAGTTGACAGCTTATTAGCTCGACACCACTGTGTTAATTTACACATTTCAGAATTTTAGGGTTTCAGAAAGTAAATTAAAATCTTTGTGAGAAAAACATACGTTTGTGTCATCAGCAAAAAGAATAAAGTCCACCACCTTTGGCAAATTGCACAGATCATTCATATAGAGCAGAAAGAGGAGGGGGCCTAATAAACAGCCCCGAGGCACCCCACACTTAATGTGGCAAGACTCCGAACAGATACCAGTAAATTCCACATATTGTTGTCTACCGCTTAGATAGCTTTCAAACCATCTAAGTGCGGTGCCTCGAACACCATGATGCTCTAGTTTTGAAATTAGAATATGATAATCAACGGTGTCAAAGGCTTTAGACAAGTCTATAAAAATACCAACTGTATATTCCTTATTTTCAATAGCAGAAGAGATTTTGTCATACAAACAAGCAAGAGCATAAGCAGTGGAGTGATGTTTGCGAAAACCATACTGGTTATCAAAGAGAATCTTAGAAACATTGAGAAACCTTCGAAGACGATTGTACATTACTCTCTCTAGAATTTTAGAGAATGCAGGTAAAACAGACACGGGTCTGTAATTTGTAAATATATCCTGTTCACCAGATTTAAATAAAGGAATAACTCGAGCAATTTTCAATTGATTTGGTACAATACCAGAGGTGATAGATAAGTTAATAATGCTACTTGTAGTAATAGGGAAAATTATTTTATCAATAGATGATCTTTAATTAAGTTCGTAGAAATGTTGTCATGACCTACAGCAGTACCTGAACGACAAGTATAGCACATATTTCAATAATTTCTTCCTCACTTGCAACTTCTAGAAATATTGAATTGAGTAGTTTGGGGGTAAAAAAGAACTATGCGACTTCTCTGATGCAGGAATTTTGCTAGTTAAATTAGGGCCAGTGCATGTTAGTAAAATATTTACAAAAAAGATTAGCTATTTCCTTTGGATCAGAAATGTCATAAGAATCTGCCCTAAATACGGATGGTAAACTACGCTTTGCATAAAGCAGGTTAACAAAGTCCGTACCTTGCTCCAAAATATAACTTAGCATTATCGCAAGTATTTCGCGATTATTCCGTCTTGTTCACCTTGTACAATACGGGCTAACTATCCTGTAACTGGATAAGTATGAACGGTTTTAAAGTAAAAATAAAAAAATTATAGAAACCTAAAATGTGGTGATTTCACGTTAATTGCCAAAAATACACGGAAATTCGTGGAGAGCACGTGCGATTATTTTTCCTTTTTTAACCAAGGCTATTTTTTTTTTTAATTAACAAATTGTGTCAGTTTTTCATGCGTCTGTCCTGTTATTGATCATGAATTGCGTCATAACATTGTCAAAGTCGCTATCGCCTCGTGGATCCGCAGACTACTTTGACAATTAAGTCAAAACACGAGAAGAAAGCGAGAAAAAAATGCGAGAAACTTCCATCTGACGCGAGCAATATCGCGTCATTATCGCATAAATTATAAATTTATGTGTCTGTCGTGTCTGTCCGCTTATTGACAATAAAAATTAGCCAATGAGCGCGCGAGAATTTTTGCAGTCATTGCAAAATTATTTATTGATTTACATTGCTCAGATTGCTTTGTTGGAGGCGCGGTGGCCTCATGGTTCGAGTGGTCCGGGTTCGGGTCCTTGCTGGGGACATTGTATTGTGCTCTTGGGCAAGACACTTTAGTCTCACGGTGCCTCTCTCCACCCAGGGCCCGGTTGTTCGAAAGCCGATTAACTCAATCCTGGATTAGCGTAAACTTTTGTTTCATGTTTTCCACTTTTTGGTGAAAGTTCCTTTTGCTTAATTTTGTTTTTCAAGATTGACTTCCTCTAATGTAAGGTTTTGCCAAATATCAGCGTTGAACAGCATTTGGGAGCAGAAAAATAAACTCCTTGGTAAATTCTTAATCTGGGATTAGAGTTAATCGGCTTTCGAACAACCGGGCCCAGGTGTATAAATGGGTACCGGCGAAATGCTAGGGACTAGCATCCCATCCAGGGGGAAGTAAACTGAATACTCCTAGTCGCTTCATGCTAATGAAACCAGAGATAAGTGCCGGCCTGATGGGCCTTCTGGCTCGTAAACAGAGCCTCTACCTTTTAGATTGTTTGTGGCGTGTTCGTTGCCGCAGCCGTCGTGGTTTCTTAAACTCCCTAACGACGTGAAATGACAAAATTTGAGGTTATGTGGATGACGCGAGCACCTGACGATGAATATTAATTTTCAATTTTCTCTCCAAACATGCAACCACACCGTTCATGCAAATTCTATTTATGGAATGTTAACACACACTGTCCATGCCAAGCGACTTGGAGTAATCGCGAAATTATTACAAATATAACAGAAAATAATAGTTTTTGAAGCCGTTCTCGTACCCCTCGTCGTCGTCGTTCTTGCGTAAGGTCCCTTTTGTCCCTCGTACTGCACAAGCAACGCTGACACAGTGGAAGCCCTTCTTACAAGACAGGGGTTGCAATTCCGGCTTAAGGAAAAAGAGTCTATTTGCAAGATTAACGCTGACACAGTGGAAGCCCTTCTTACAAGACAAGGCTTGCAATTCCGGCTTAAGGAAAAAGAGTCTATTGCAAGATTTCCGTTTTGTTTAATTTTTTGTCGTCATTCTCGTGTACTGTTATTTTCGAATGACTATCATTTATGGTGGAAATTAGTCAAAAACATTGAGGAACCTACGGAAGCTATGAAGGCTGGCACACCCTTCAATAACTTCCAGCCAATATCGTCTTAAGGACGTTCGCGCCCATTGCTACTGCGCATTTTTTCGCGCATGTCACGCACACGTCATCGCAGACCACGAAGGTAAACACGATGCTAATGGCGCTAACATTTTCCACAAGAATGGAACTTGAAAGCGTGTGGCATCATGGGATAGCTGTGGACCCAGGTCTTCTCGGAAATGTCACGCAATGGCGTGCCAGTGCGAATAGACAATCGCTTTGAGAATTTCGCAGCGATTTTACTCTCTTGAATGCTCGGTGACCCCCATTTTTCTTTCCGTAGATCACGTCCTTTCCTGATTTTGTCCATTTTAACAAAAAACAAAAAAAATCTGTACATGAGAAGTCACAAATATTTCGCTTTTTTTGCTCTCGTGCGACCGAAGTTTTCTTTCTTAGACTAGTGTGTATCGTTTTTCAAGGTCTATTCCAACTCAAAAAAAGACATCAGCTGCAAACGTTTGTTTAGTTATATTAGTTATGTTGAATTGAGGACGTTTACCTGATCTAAATTTCACTAATGTAGCTTTTTTATTGCTGACAGTTGTAAGCTAAGATCGTCTTAAAATAACGCAATCTTCTAAAAGTGCACCTCATGATCTCGAAAACGAGCATGGTGACCTCCCATTTTTTTTGCCTTTTTGGCCAAAGTAGATCATTACCTTTCTGCGTGGCAAGTTTAAGAAAAATCTGTACGTGGGAACGTTTTGGGCGCGAACGTTCTTAAGGTATCAAAAAGTTGGTGCTGAATGCCCCAAACAAGAACTGCGACAATGACCCCATACCTTCCAAGATTGTTAAACACTGCATTAACGAACTTTTACCGACCATTTCCAACATGGTTAATCTTTCGTTCAGTAGTGGTCACTTTCCGGACATTTGGAAAGAGGGTTTAGTGATACCAAAGTTAAAGAACGCCAACATGGATCTGAGAAAGAAAAATTACCGGCCCGTCAGCAATCATTGCTCACCTTTTGAAAAATCACTGAAAAGGCAGCTGCACCACAAATCTCCGATCACGTGTCGTCCAATCAGATGTTTCCGGAATTTCAATCAGCCTACCGATCACAGTACGAAAACTGCCTTACTGCGCATGCCCAACGTCATACTCGTCAACATCGTTAACATGAACAAACAACAAGTCACATTACTAGTGTTCCTAGATTTAAGCGCTGCTTTCGACACAGTAGACCATGATATATTACTGTGGCGCCTGGAATACAAATTTGGAATTCAAGATCAAGCAGTAACGTGGTTCAAATCCTATCTGTCGAATAGATCCCAGCGTATTGTAATCGGCAGTGCAAAGTCGGACAGTTTGGATTTGAAGTTTGGTGTGCCACAGGGCTCCTGTCTCGGCCCAATGCTGTTCTCCCTTTACACCAGTGAGCTATTTGATGTGATTAGCCAGCACCGCCAACAGCGCACAGTTATGCCGATGATACTGGTATCTATCTGGCTTTCAATCCAAATGATGATTCCAATCAAGACGCCGCCATTGCAGCAATGGAAGCATGCCTCTGTGACATCCGTAACTGGATGATCAATGATAAACTCATGATCAATGATTCCAAGACAAAGTTTATGCTCATTGGGACGGAAGCGCAGCTACAGAAAACTAAACGCGCTACTCTAACTATTGGCGAATCCATCATCTCTCCGAGCACGGAACCCCTTAGCTCAGTAAACTGCAGCGTGTTCAAAACGCAGCTGCAAGAGTCCTATATCTAGCACCACGGTATTGCCATATCACACCTATATTATACAAATTACACTGGCTACCTGTAACGTTTAGAATAGATTATAAGATTATTATAATCACTTACAAAGCAATCTATGGTACAGCTCCTAATTATTTATCAACTCTCGTAAATTTTAAACCTAATTCTTCCTACAGCCTCAGATCAAATAACAAGTATCTGCTTTCAAATCCAGATTTCAGGACTCTCCCTACTCTTGGCGATCGAGCCTTTGTGGCCGCCGCACCAAAACTGTGGAATAATCTTCCGTTAGATCTTAGATGCACTTCCGATTTTAGAGTTTTTAAACGTAATTTGAAAACTCATCTTTTTAAAAATGCTTTTCCTGATATAGTATTGTAATTTATAAATTAGATAATTATTCATTCGTATAATTTTGACTATATAGTGTTATATATTGTTCTTTTATTGTAAGGCGCATTTGAAAACTGCATAGTTGAATTTGCGCGGTATAAATAAATTTTATTATTATTTTATTAATGTTGTTGTCTGATTTACTACAAACGGTTTGTGCTAAAGTCAGTCGCAGAGGAACTTGTCAGCCAATTCTATTCGGACGTCAAGGGATCGAATCCAATGTTACGATAAAAAAGACAACAACATTGAAAACAAGCAAATGCCGGAACGTTGCGTGACGACCATCGTGGAATTGTGGCCCATGATCTGTTTTGTTCTAATTGTATTGCGGAGACAGTTTTTTGCGAAGTAAACATTAAAATGTGGTTTTATATTGTGGAGCGCAGCGAGTCTTCAGTGTCCCTAGGAGTTAGCGTAGGTAGTAGCCAAAACGCGGGGCCGGGACCGGGGTCAGGGGTCAGGGTCAGGGGTCTTTTTTTTTCCAATTTTTTTTTGTTTCAATTTTTGTCCTTATTCTCCTGTAATGTTATATTCGAATGTTCGCCGGCATCTTTCGAATTCCTTCATTTATGGTGGAAATTAGTCAAAAAATATGGAATATACAGAAGCGACGAAAGGGACATCTTTGTTTGCTTTTCGAATTAAGAGAATTTCAGACTGAAATTGGAGTTTTTGTGGGGAATATACGCCAACTCCCAGAGACACTGAAGACTCGCTGAGCTCCACATTTTAAAACCACATTTTAATGTTTACTTCTTAAAAACCTTCTCCGCCATACAATTAAAATGAAACAGAACATAGCGTGACTGCGTGACGATCAGCCCGTTTTTTTTCCTTAGAAGTAAAAATTCGCTGAGCTCAGCGAGTCTCCCCGCATCAGTGTTTCTGGCAGTTGGCGTATATTTCATAAACTCCAATTTCAGCATTTTCGGAAATTATCTTAATATCGAAAAACAAACTCCGATTTTCGGAAAGACTAAGTCAGATGCTCGCAAAAACCAACTTCGATTTTAAAACACACAAAAAACAAAGTCCGACTTCGAGAAAAAAAAAACTGAAATGTCCATTAAGAATTTTTTATAGCTTCCGTAAGTTCCTTTAATGTTTTTAACAAATTTCCACCATAAATGAAGGACAGATACCGGTCATTCGAAAACAACAGTACAGGAGAATAACGACAAAAATTGAAACAAGAAAAAAATTGGAAAAAAAAGGCACCCCGACACCAGCCCCGACCCCGACCCCGACCCCGGTCCCGGCCCTGCGTTTTGGCTACTACCGTTAGCGTATATTCCCCGCAAAAGCTACAATTTCAGTCTGAAATTCTCTTAATTTCGAAACAAACATGTCCCTTTCGTACCTTCCGTATGTTCCATATGTTTTTGACTAATTTTTACCATGAATGAAGGAAAGATGCCGAACATTACAGGAGAATGACGGCAAAAATTCAAAGAAAAAAATTTGGGAAAAACCCCGACCCCGACCCCCGACCCCGACCCCGACCCCGACCCCGACCCCGACCCCGACCCCGACCCCGACCCCGACCCCGACCCCGACCCCGACCCCGACCCCGACCCCGACCCCGACCCCGGCCCCGGCCCCTCGTTTTGGCTACTACCCTTTTTAATAAATTATCGAGAACATTGAAAGGAGCTACATCACTCTCCAATTTTAAGAATCTTCTTAAACGATATTTTACTAGATGAGATGTTGTATATTTTATTAGCCTTTTTTACTCTACGCGATTGCTATCTTTTATCCTGTAGTAGTTTTATTTTTCATTATTATTTATCATGTAGTAGTCATTAATTACGCAGGGCTCCTATTGATGCCAGCCACGTACTGAAAGGGCTACCCTGCCTAAATAAAGATGAGTTGACTTGACTTGACAGTTTAATAAGCCAATCACATTCAAAGTTGTAGTTTAAATCAACCAATCACATTAATTCAAAATTGTAGTTTAAATCAACCAAGCACAACCTTGGTCCTTGGTTTCAATCACCATAGAAACAGTGTACAGACTCCTAAATTGGGGCTTTCTTTCTTTCTTTCAGAGCGGCATTGAACAATTTACGCCTCCTTTGTCAGTCTTTTACTGCAAATTTTCCATTTCTTTTATAACTTGGCTCTTCTTCTTTTCTCGGAAATTGTAATTTTTATGATTAATTGGTAAAAGGACTTCGTGTCGTCCAACTCTGTCTGTAATCATATTCGTGATAAACAACTCGGGTTCCCGCTGCGAGGTCGTCCGAGTTTGTTTTCACTCCTACGATTACAGACCGAATTGGACTCCACTCAGTCCTATAATTTACCAGTACTAATACAAATCCCATTTTTATTGACACGATAATTTTCTTTCTTACCAGTTGTTAAAGATACGAACAAGAGTTTTCTTCGAGGGCTTACACCCCTTAAAAATACTTGTTACAATACTGATAGCATAAGTCAATTTGACAAGAGGGTTGTGAAGAGGGGGTCCTAATCCCATTTCCCAGCAAATTGTTTTTTTCAAATCCCAGCTCAAGTCCCCACAATCCCAGCCTGTGTTGCGCAACTTGAAATCCCATTCCCATTTTTCTATTGTTTTTGTTTCATGAATCCCAGTCCCAGTGCACAAAATCCCATTTCCCAGCCTCTAAAAAAGGCAAATCCCAGCTCCCATTTTACCCCTTCACGACCCTCTGACAATGGTGTCGAGTCGGATTTTATCGTTCCTTTTTTGCTTTATGTTATCATCCATTGGGTGGTATTTGTAAGTCTGAACAGCTCTTTAGAAGTTAGAGCTTCAGTTTTGGCTGGAAATTGCGTGTACCAGCGTGTTCATTATAGTTTGAAGAACACCTCTCAATTTCCAGCAGTAAATTAGTGGGTTCAGAGATGAATTTAACAACAGCAGAGTAACAGTGTATTGTTTAACTGCCTTCAGTACAGCGACACCAGGATAAAAGCTGATAAACCCCAGAGTACAAACAAATGGCAGATAGCATACCAAAAACAAGACGTAGATGTGAATTGTCATGAAGGTAGATTTCCTCAGCGTGCTGGCGTTCGACACATTAGGCGCGTTTTCTTGTACTGTGGGCTGCACTTGAAGGGAATGGATTTGATGAGCGTGGCGTCGCACGGTTGCGTATATCATGGAGTTTAGAACTCCCGAGACAACGAAACACGATACTACGATGATGGCAAACAACACATATGCGATATGGAACGGGATTAGCCAAATTAACGTGATAAGTCCGCTTAAGACCCAAACCGAGATCACAGCTGTTACGATTCGTTGGTAAGTCACAAGTTCCTGGTACCTGAGGTGTAGATGGATCGCCAAGAATCTGTCCAAGCTTAAAGACAGAACACCGAAGAACGAAGGATAAGCGAATTGAAAGGCCACAAGAAAAGAAACCCTGTCAAAAGTTGGAAAGCTTGTGTCGAGATCTGCTTGCAACCGTGACTCTAGGGCGAAACGTGTGATGAACAGTGGATGAACCAGTATGCCGACACCAAGATCAGAAACGGCCAAACTCAGTAGCAATGCTTTCAAGGGCTTTGGAACAGAGGGAGTTTTTCTCAAGGCGTACATTGTGGCACCATTCAACGTTAAGGCAGTGAAACACAATACGGCGTTGAAGACAATGTTGGGGATGGTTGACCAGTACAATGCCGCTTCCATCGTGGTGGAAAGTTTATTTTCCAAAGCTTTTGAGTTTCTTTTTCTTGAAGTGGTGTGCAAAGACCGCTCAAGTCTCCAATGAGGCCTTCCAAGGGGGGTTCTGATGTCGCTTTGTCGCTCATTTTCCAGCCCACCTGTCGCCAATTTGGCTAGAGATAAATGTCGCTGTCGTTTTTTCGCTAGAATACAAATGTTCCCTAAACGTCCTTAATTTTTGCGTCCTGTAATTTCGTTTAATTTGTATCGACAATCAAATGGTGACAAGTAAAATTAGGGAATATAAAGGTTCGGGAAATTATTTGATTTTGGACAAAACGCGCGTGAAATTATTACCTAATTTCACGAGTAGACCATTTGATTAGCTATTAAATATCATGGGTGAAAAGTTACGTTCATAAGACGCCATTTTGCCAATGTAGGAAAAGTTGCCATGGCAGCATTGTAATTTCACACGTGAAATCATCAATTAACGCTGAAATTTCGAGCCAAAAATAAGGAGAATTTGACACCCATGTTATCAAAAGAGTAAGCGCCCACAAAAACTCCCTTGTTTTTAATAGAAGATCAACCACTTTAGTTTTGTTTCCTCGGTGGGTTATGCATTTTCACTCTCGCGAGTCAAAATGTGAGTGCTTAGTAAGGGTATGGTGTCGTTTCATCAACTAGTAAAATTGAAGGCGCCGTGGAAATATGTAAATACGAATGCAAATATTAAAGTACTGCGAGTGTATTTGAACTGCACGAGAACCATTACCTTCAAGCGCAATGAACACCACTAGGACAGTAGCGAAAAGAAAGCTTGAAAAAAAAATCCATTACTGTTAAGCATAAAATTTTCAGGCACCTTTTGGGTAGTAGCCAAAAGGCGGGGCCGCGGCCGGGGGGTCTTTTTTTTTTTCTAAATTTTCTTGTTTGAATTTTTGCCGTCATTCTCCCGTAATGTTCGGCATCTTTCCTTCATTCATGGTGGAAATTAGTCAAAAAAATATGGAACATACGGAAGGTACGAAAGGGACATCCTTGTTTCGAAATTAAGAGAATTTCAGACTAAAATTGGAGTTTTTGTGGGGAATATACGCTAACGGTAGTAGCCAAAACGCAGGGCCAAAACGCAGGGCCAGGACCGGGGTCGCGGTCGGGGTGCCTTTTTTTCCCAATTTTTTTCTTGTTTCAATTTTTGTCGTTATTCTCCTGTACTGTTGTTTTCAAAATGACCGGTATCTGTCCTTCATTTATGGTGGAAATTTGTTAAAAACTTTAAGGAACTTACGGAAGCTATAAAAAATTCTTAAGGGACATCTCAGTTTTTTTTCTCGAAATCGGACTTTGTTTGCTTTGTGTTTTGAAATCGAAGTTGGTTTTTGCGAGCATCTGACTTAGTGTTTCCGAAAATCGGAGTTTGTTTTTCGAAATAAAGATAATTTCCGAAAATGCTGAAATTGGAGTTTATGAAATATACGCCAACTGCCAGAAACACTGATGCGGGGAGACTCGCTGAGCTCCACACTCAAATGTTTACTTCTTGAGGAAAAAAAACGGGATGATCGTCACGCAGTCACGCTATGTTCTGTTTCGTTTTAATTGTATGGCGGAGAAGGTTTTTTGTGTGGAAGATCATTGATGTAGATCACAAACAGTATTGGGCCCAATATGGATCCTTGAGGAACCCCATGACTAATTGCTAAATTGGATGATATGTCCTGAGTGTGTTTGACCCTCTCAAATCGGGTAGTCAGATAGTTTTCAAACCATTTCAGGCTTTTCTCTCTAATTCCGTAATGTTCTAGTTTATGAGGTAAGCACTGGTGGTCAACAAGGTCGAACGCTTTTCTCAGATCTATAAAAATAGATCCAGTCATCATCTGTCTGTCCATTTGTTCTAAAATATGATCTACAAAGTACACAGCGGCAGTTTCGGTAGAATGCTTCTTCCGGAATCCTGACTGATTGATCGATAGAAGATTGTATTTGATAAGAAATACTACAAGCTGTGATTGAATTGCTCGTTCCATTACTTTGGAGATCAAAGGAAGGACTGAAATTGGGCGATAATTGTTTGGATCGCTCTTATCTCAAGATTTGTATATTGGAGTGACCTTCGCTGTTTTCCATTCAGATGGAATTGTA
>NC_090885.1:69687434-69711040 GCF_036669925.1 Montipora capricornis
ACCTTGTGACAGAGTGAGCGGGCACCCCTATATATAGTCTGGCTTTTGATCTTGAAACCTCCTTTGAGCAATGGCGGGTACTGTACTCAGTGCAAGACGGGTGCTAGTACCCAGGTCCCAGATTCTAATAAAACCCTTGCATGCAGGTTAGTTCAAGCTCCTGTGGTGGTGCAACTGTTAATACATGTAATAAGAGGCTATTAACTTTAAGCTAAAAGAGTAGAGACACCTTCTCTATACAGGGCATTTTTTTTTGACGAATGCTAAATACATACTCTCAAGAAACTCAGTGCAGACATGTTGGCTTTCTTGGATACTCTAGGTTAACCATGTAATGTACCCCAAACTGAGCAGAAAGACTCTGTTTGTATGAACTTACTTCCAGAAGAACCTCATTGTCAGCAATAATGAAAAGCTGTTGTTCATAATCATCGGTCTCTGGGCACAGCACATGAACATCCCCACTTAAAACTGTTTTATTCACATAATCGTTTAAGTAAGGTCAAATTCCTTTGGGGGAGCAGAGAGATGCACACCGAAAGGTCAATGAAATTACCGGTATGTATCAAGCAAAATAAAAAAAACTGCAAAAGCCGAAACGTCTTCATGAGGTTAAGACTAGTCATCCTTAATGCACTTTATATTCCATTTTTCCAGATGATCAGAGGTCAGTACCTATTTTGAACCATGAAATTTGACAGATTGGATGTTACAATATTATATATACATTGTATATTATCCTGAGAATGTTCATTTCCCATCTTACCCCCCAAATAATGTAATCCCTTCCTCACTGCCAAAGGCTTTCTGTAGGGTGGCCAGCACCATACAAGTTTTGAAATGGTACTTTTCTCTTCAACTCTCTAACTAGCAATGCAAAAAGCCTAAGGCTGTTGATTTTAACACTCCAAACAGGAACGGATACTTGTCTACAAACCTTGAACCTAAAGATTTCTTTTGTTGGCATAAAAAAAAATTACATTAGAAACTGTTGACAACTGTACATACCAACATGAAGAAGTCAGTCTAACTTCAAAATAGACAGTATAATTTACTGACAACTTAACCGTTGAGACAAAATTTAAATTGAGGGGATGTGTGGAATACGTTCTCAAGTGACTAGAAATACTGCACAGTCTGCAATGCTACCTTCTCCTTTTGTTTCACAAAAGTGTTACAATTTATCAGAAATATAGGCTGCTGTAAAGTTGCTCCCAAACACACTGTAAAAGCATTAAGTCTGTGTCTAGATAATGAAACTAAATGAGCCAGGTAGTTCATTGATGGCAGCACTTAGCTCTCTTTTCTGATCCCCTTTAACCCCTGGGAGTGAGACTTGACAGATTTTACTCTGTCTAATTCCAGGGAGATTTTAGTCGTCAACTGTGGTCATCCTAGGGCGTTTGAGGTGTCAATGGGTTAAGCAGTCAAAAACTTTGTCCCTTCCATTTAATGGGATGCTAACCAATCACAGTATTTTTTACAAAGTCTATCAAACATTTGTCAGTATTAAGTTGTATGCAGGTACATATAAAACTGAGAGATGATCAAGACCAATCTCGTTCCCAGGTTCTCTTTTCTCTGCCTCCTTTGTCAGGACAAAGGAGGCAGAGAAAAGAGGTTGGATAAAGATCTGGCCTCAGTTGTTCAAAAAGTGGATAGCACTACCCACCAGGCCCCAGTTGTTCAAATGATGGATAGCGCTATCCAGTGGATAAGTTATAGCGGAACCAACTGCACTTTCCAGTGTATAGCCATTTGTCTGGTAGAGAGCGTTATCCACCTTTAGAACAACTGGAGCCAGATAAATCACTATCCAGCAGATAAACACTACCAAAACCAATTGAGTTTGGATATCCAGTAGATAGTGATTTATCCAGTGGATAGCACTATCCCCCCTTCAAACAACTGGGGCCAGAACTCATACCGTCAACCAACATTTGAAGTCTCAAACACTTGATCACTGTGGCTTCAATAAGCAAATAATAACCACCACTGTAATTAATACTGTGGGCTGAGCAATTACGGAAAAAAAACTCCTTATGTAGTGGTATGTTAAGGTACATGTACTTCAGAAAGAAGTACTTAATTACTCAAGAGAAAAGTGTCATTTTTGTAACTGACTTTTAAGTGCTACAAGAAATAGGCTCTAGAGGATAGTCGAGCTTTATATTACACCTTTTTTTTTTATTTCATCATAAATTAAACGTTAAGCTAAGTATTTGCATAACAAAGTCAACAACTGAAGTTTCCAGTTTTTCTAAGTACCTAAAATGTAAGACAAGTTCCATTGGATGTGAGATGTACATCTCATTTCATTGATTTGATTCTCTATATCTGATCTGACCTCTTCTTCCAATGGAGGTTGAGAACAGTGCAGTGTAATGAAACCAAATGAAACGCGAGTAAAATTTTCAACCTACCGAAAGGATTGCTTTGCATGCCAGAGAGACGGGCCTTCCACGATATTTTCAAAGCGTTCAACAGCACTGTCACAAGCCAAACGAGTTCTCTTTGCATCAGTAACTCTTTCTCTACCCAAAAACTCATCTGCTAAAGGTTCTCGCACCTTTCCAGGACACTCACATGTACGTAAGTAACTATACGAGAAGATCTTGATTCATATAATAATATACAGCAATTTGAAGATTCGGTATGAATACATTTTAAAGACATAAATACTCAGTGAGAGACAATTCCATTCCATTAGATTTAATAGGTTCACACTCTTTGCTTTGGCTCCAAACAATCATTAACAATCATACAATGCTCTGGGAAACCCCTCGCGGCACTCGCCTCGAGACCGAAATTGATTGCTCATGCTCAGACTTTCAACCAATCAAAAACTTTATCCAAACGGATTATCCCAGAGTCTCTCGTTTCCCGACCCGCTGGTCAAGGGGAACGAAGACTCTGGGAACGAGATTGATACTAAACTGCACTGAAGTCAAGCCCTGTTTCGCGGGGTTAGTGTTAAGATGGGAGACCAAAACAATAAACCCCTCATAAAAAACAGAAACATCTGACCGAAAATACTATTAACGCTAACAAATGCGAACTCAGCAAGGCACAGATTCTGTTAGCTTGCTTTATGCAAAACAAATATTGATGAAAAAGCAAATAACTATTGATACACAGTTTTCAGAAAGAGCAGAAGGAAGTTTCCCGGACGGTCGATCGAGAATAAAATATTTACGACATGAAAACAACATTAATTTTGAACCGGGAATATAGAATATAAAAAGTTACGATCAGCGACAAACATTTTGGGAGATTTTTGCTACGTTCAAGTAAATTGCAAAATCGAAAGTGACATGGCCTGAATTCAGCGGGCGCCGTTATTAAGTTACCGCGGCATGTTTACTCGCCAAACAGTGTCATCTGCGGCATCTGTGTCAAATGATGGCAAGATACCGGGTTTTTGTAAGTTTCTTTTTCTGTCAAGTGTTATAAAGTTTGACAATGAAATGAGCGAAGTCAAAACAAAGATCACAATCGCCCAACTCTTGTTTTTTACTCTCCAAGACGCGTACGACGTTATTTATCACCAGGTAATTCCATCATTTTGGAAATAGCAGCTGCTTTATTATTCATCTGCGTCACAAGTTTTCACTGATTTTGGGGCTCATTTTGTTGAAACTCAAGCACGCTTCCAACAGGCCTGTGAACCCTTCCTGCTTACAGAGCAATACTAAAAAACTTCTCCCATATCACATTTGAACCTTAAGCTCGAAAATTCAATACACAACATGATATTATAATTCCCAAAGGCAGAAAATACCACAGAATCCTTTTCCAGCGGAATATTTATTGAAACAAACAACATATTTGCTCTTAGAGGCGAAAACCTCTTCCTATTTCATTGCGTGCGTGAAGACAAGAAACTTAATCGTGTCAAATTACTTCAGGTGTCAAATTACTTCAGGTAAATACAGCTCACTTTGATTTCGTCTCGACGGGCGAAGGATTGTTGTCGAAGTCCAGTGCTCGTCGCTTTTGAGATTCCTGCCTATTTTATCCAACAGACTTTCCATGATTAAGCTCCATAAGGGTATATTTTGTTTAAGGATCCACCAAAACGCCATTCGCGTTACATGACTTTCGACGCCATTGCAGGCTTAGTTAATGATTCTACTGTGTCCACCAGAGAAATCTACGCAGTTCCACTACCCTCTCGATCCTAAGAAAATACTCGCAGAAGGCTCTATCCACAAAGACACCACTTACCAGGGGAGTGACAGGCAAGACTTTTACCGACACGGAAAAAAAACACTAAAAAAAAGAAAAAAAAGAAAACAAACAAACTTAACGCAGACCTCGACTGGGTTTGCCATAAGGCAACCCAGTAATGAGTTTAAAAGCGTTTAAACTTTGCTTCAATAATCATTCAACATTTCTTTTGTTTTCGCGATTGCTGAATGAGTTGAAGCTCTTTGACCCCAGGCTCTTTCAACATTGTTCGGTAAGCGCGTGCGCTCTAATCGGCTTCTCAATGACGTATCCATACCCGTATCCATAGTAACAACCGCGGCTGCAGCTTGGGACTAAATGCAAGGCCTTGTTGATGTTGATGTTGATGATGTGTTGAAACCGTTCGCCCACTCCAGCAGTCAACATCGTTCAACCAAATCGAACAGATGTTGAAGTCGTTGGCTCGAGCCTTAGCAGATGACAACGACAACGGCAACGGCAACGAAAACGTCACTCCAAAATATAACTTAGCATTATCGCAAGTATTTCGCAATTATTCCGTCTTGTTAACAACCACACCGTTCATACAAATTTTATTTATGGAATATTAACACACACTTTCCATGCCAAGCGACTTGGAGTAATCGCGAAATTATTACAAATATAGCGGGAAATTATAGTTTTTGAAGACGGTCTTGTAGCCCTCGTCGTCGTTGTTCTTGCGTAAGGTCCCTTTTGTCCCTCGTACTGCACAAGCAACGCTGACACAGTGGAAGCCCTTCTTACAAGACAGGGCTTGCAATTCCGGCTTAAGGAAAAAGAGTCTATTGCAAGATTAACGCTGACACAGTGGAAGCCCTTCTTACAAGACAGGGCTTGCAATTCCGGCTTACGGAAAAAGAGTCTATTGCAAGATTAACGCTGACACAGTGGAAGCCCTTCTTACAAGACAGGGCTTGCAATTCCGGCTTAAGGAAAAAGAGTCTATTGCAAGATTAACGCTGACACAGTGGAAGCCCTTCTTACAAGACAGGGCTTGCAATTCCGGCTTAAGGAAAAAGAGTCTATTGCAAGATTAACGCTGACACAGTGGAAGCCCTTCTTACAAGACAGGGCTTGCAATTCCGGCTTAAGGAAAAAGAGTCTATTGCAAGATTAACGCTGACACAGTGGGAGCCCTTCTTACAAGACAGGGCTTGCAATTCCGGCTTAAGGAAAAAGAGTCTATTGCAAGATTAACGCTGACACAGTGGAAGCCCTTCTTACAAGACAGGGCTTGCAATTCCGGCTTAAGGAAAAAGAGTCTATTGCAAGATTAACGCTGACACAGTGGAAGCCCTTCTTACAAGACAGGGCTTGCAATTCCGGCTTAAGGAAAAAGAGTCTATTGCAAGATTAACGCTGACACAGTGGAAGCCCTTCTTACAAGACAGGGGTTACCATTCCGTCTTAAGGACAAAGAGTCTATTGCAAGAGTAACGCTGGCACAATGGAAGCCCTTCTTATGTATCGCTGTGATAAAAACACAAGTAAAGACAGGGGTTGAAATTTGTCATTCCGGCTTAAGTAAAAGAGCCTCTATCACTGGAGTGGTTAAAATGTTTATTTTCAAAAATATATATCCATCTGCCTTTAAACGTACATTGAAAGTTTCACTCTTTTAAAATATAGGGAAACATGTACGTACGTCTCTGGAGAATTTCTGTAAATAACTTTTAAAGGCCAAAAATACCTTTAATGCTGGATCAACGTACGAAGTCGGTGTTCCGAAAAAGCCCGAATATGACACTAATGGAAATTGGAAAAAAACCGAACCTAAAGGTTACTTTCGGCAAAAAAAATTGTGTCTTGAATTATAGAAGCATATCTACCCATTTTACAATCCCGAAGAAGAAGGAAGAAACTTCTCGATTAACAGAAATTGAGAGGTGTTCGACAAACTATAATGAACACGCTGATAAACGCACTTTCCAGCCAAAACGGAAGCTCTGACTTCTACAGACCTGTTCAGACTTACAAATACCCCCCAATGGATGATGACATAAAGCAAAAAAGGAACTATAAAATCCGACTCGACACCATTGTCAAATTGACTTATGCTATCAGTATTGTAACAAGTATTTTTAAGGGGTGTAAGCCCTCGAAGAAAGCTTTTGTTCGTATCTTTAACAACTGGTAAGAAAGAAAATTATCGTGTCAATAAACAGGGGCACCCAACGACCAATTTGTTGTAAAATATATTATTATACCCCAGTGAATGAAAATAAATGTTATTAAGGCATTTTCAGGTGTTTTTCAGTGTTGCTGGGAAAAAATTATCTGTTCCTTTTTCCCAGCAAGACACACGAGAAATTTCCCAGCCAGCTAGATAAAATTGGTTGGTTTCCCAGCCAGCTGATGAAATTTATTTCCCAGCCAGGAATTCTGCGCGCTTTCAAATCCCTCGATCCAAAACGACCGAACAAAAGCGACAAAACCGGGACAAAACAGGTTTTTTTCCGAAAGCGCAATAACTCTGACCAGCTGTCGTATGTTTGTGACTATTCTCTGGGAGAGGGAAGGGGTTTTTTTTTTTTTTTTTTTTTTTAGTCGTCCTCAGTCTTCAGAGTTTCTACAGCAAGCTCGGGTTGAAATGCTAGAAAAATTCAGTAATTCCCAGGCAAAACCTCTATCAATAACATAATTTCCCAGCCAGCTAATCGAAACACCTGTATTTTTGCCAGCCAGCAAGATTCCTATGGGGAACAGATAATGTGAGGAACAGATTCGTTGGGTGCCCCTGAATAAAAATGGTATTTGTATTAGTAGGGGTAAATTATAGGACTGAGTGGAGTCCAATTCGGTCTGTTATCGTACGAGTGAAATCAAAATCGGACGACCTCGCAGCGGGAGTCCGAGTTGTTTATCATGAATATGATTACAGACCGAATTGGACGACACCAAGAGATTATAAAGGTAAGAGAAGTAATCCCTCATACTGGCCCTATTCCCATCGTAAACCCTCTTAGGTTATTTTTAGATGATATCAATTTTCCCGCGGATAATGTTACCGCGCGCGTTACGTGGAAGTTTCGCGGAGGAGAGAAAGTGCAGCAAATTCTGTATGATGCCACTCTCCGTTTTCAAAATTGAGTTTCATGGCCTGATAAAATTCATTGTCTGCAAGATACAGGTTTCAAACAATGGAATTGCCTTGGAATTGCTTAACTGTCTAGTTTACAGTGATATCAATTTGAAGAATTTCCAATCTATCAAAACGTGTTAAATAATTTTGACGGATGCAGATATGTTTACCTTGGTTGCATTGCGTTACTTGTCCATTTTAGTGCGCACTTTCTCATCGTTTACAAAATTCTGTCGCTTACAAAACTCGTCCCTGTCAAGATACAGTTTGCAATCAGATATCATGGAAATCGGTTAACTGTATAATTCACTCTGATACCAATTTTACGATTGTCTAATGTAGGAAACCGTGTTAAATAATTTTGTAAGAGGGAGCTATATTTTGCGCGTGCGTTGCAAATTGACTTCAATCCGATCTTACGGTTTTAAAAATTTTTATCGTGCGGTCAATTGAAATTTTCCTGTCATGTGTGGTACTGTTTGAAATCATTAGCTGTCTAATTTATGAATATCATAGAATTAAGTCACCATAGTTTAAGTCCGCTAAGAAAATCCAGAACGCGTTGACCAAGTCAGGAATATGTTACTTGGTGACTGTAGTCCGCGATACTTCATTGTGTACAAAATTCTGTCGCCTATAAGACTCGCTACTTTCAAGATAAAAGATGCAAAGATATATCATGCAAATCGTTTAACTGTGTTGTTTACAGTGACACCAATTTCAACACTGTCCAATGTACGAAACCGAGTTTAATAATTTTGAAAGATGCAGGTATATTTAACATGCGTGCTTTGCAAATTGACTTCCATCCGATACCACTTGTTCATACATTAATATTTTTATCGCACTGGCTGTTCAAGTTTTCTTTTCATGTCTGATATCTGTATAATTTATGAATATCTAAGAATTAAGTCGTCATATTTTAATCCCGCGAAGAAATCAAGAACGCGTTAACCAAGTCAGCGATTTGTTGACTGTAGTCTGCGAATTGCCAATGTTTACAAAATTCTGTCGCTTATAAAAGTCGATCCTTTCAAGATACAGGCTTCAAACATCAATATCTGAAATCGCTTAATTGTCTAGTTTTCATTGATACCACATCAAGGTTGTGTCATATACGAAACCGCGTTAAATCTTTTTTTAAGGCCAGCTATATTTAACATACTTGCTTTGGAAATTCACTTTAATCCGATAACACGGGTTCAAAAATTTTTTATCGGACGCTTGATTCAAGTTTTCCTTTCATATTTGGTACTGTTGTAGAGCTCTATCTGTCTACTTTATCATCATATAAGAATTAAGTCATCATATTTTAATCCCGCAAAGGAAACCGAGAGTCAGAGAGATCGTACTTATCGACCATAGTCTTCCATTTGCCATTCTGTACAAAATCCTGTCGGTTACATAACTCGTTCCTTCCAAGATACAGGTTTCAAAACATAAGTCATTGTAATCGCTTAACTCTGTAGTCAACAAGTCACTTTCGTCCTCAAAATGTATATACGAGTTTGTCTCAACATCCTCCGCCATTTTTGTTTGATGGTAGATCGCGAACGACGCGAATTATTGCGTGGGAATTCGCTCAACTGTCAACATTGGTAAAAATGGGGACATGTGATTGGCTATCAGTTAACCCTCGTGGGAATACCGGATCTCGCAGGAGACCTAAAAATAACTTAAGAGGGATTACGATGGGAATAGGGCCAGTATGAGGGATTACTTCTCTTACCTTCATAATCTCTTCATAATCTCTTGACGACACGAAGTCCTTTTACCAATTAATCATAAAAATTACAATTTCGGAGAAAAGAAGAAGAGTGAAGTTATGAAAGAAATGGAAAATTTACAATTAAAGACTGACAAAGGAGGCGTAAATTGTTCAATGCCGCTCTAAGAAAGAAAGACATGAGGAGCTTAAGCCCATTCAGGAATTCTCGGCTGGACGTCTCCTAACAGTGTAGATATCCGTCAACAAAGGCTAAAAACATAACACAAAAGGTGTTTTGTATTCAGAAAAGTGTTAAGGCATTATTCAGGATCGATCAGATTGTACTGTGAACTTACGTTAAGCGAAAAAAGTAGTTATTTCTTATTGAATGACCATATTTCGGGGCGAGATGAATTTTGTGGGGAACACAAATCTATTTCAGTTCGTTTGCGCGCATCGACAGTGGCGGTTAGTGCTGGGACACGGAACCATTTTTCGTTCTATAGGATTTATGGATTAACTCTCTCATCCGGGGAAAAATGGTGCAGCCTGGCTTTCAAATGAACTGGTTGGTCGAATGGGAAATAAAATACAGTCGATTGTGAAGCCTAAAAAATGCTCAGTTTAACTTTCATTCAATAAAATGAATGAAAATGACTCACCTCTGGTATATTCTTGTGCCTTTTGGAGTTTATTTTACAGTTTGGGGAAGTCCGTGTTTTCAGTGTTCTAAGACGAAGAACACTGAAAACACGGACTTCCCGAAACTGTAAAATAAACTCCAAAAGGCACAAGAATATACCAGAGGTGAGTCATTTTGATTCATTTTATTGAATGAAAGTTAAATTGAGCATTTTTTAGGCTTCACAATCGACTGTATTTTATTTCCCATACAAAGTCTTACAACGCGTTTAAATTCTCAACGGCTGTCTGTAGTGACGCGAGCTTGGGCTGCCTATGGTTAAACTGGAGAATTAGGGAAGCAGATGTTCGAAGAAGTAATAGCTGTTGAGCTTTATTTCTCAGTTATCGAGTTTCATAAGTATAAAACTTAAAATGGTTTGCTTTAAAATCAGAAAAGAACTAATTCAGCGTTGCTGTTTGAGAAAAGTGTATGCCAGGCAAAACAAGTTGCATCTCGGTAGCTTGAAAGTTAGGATATAATTTGCCTGTGTTTAAATTAACAAATACACCAATACATCACTAACGTTTCATCTTTAACCGGAGAATTAGGAAAGCAGATATTCGAAGGGGGTAATAGTTGTTGAGTTTTATTCCTCAGTTGTCAAGTTCCATAAGTATAAAACTTAAAAATGGATTGCTTTAAAGTAGGAAGAGAACCAATTCACCCTTGCTGTTGAGAAAAGTGTATGCCGGGCAAAACCGTGACAAGTTGCATGTCGGTAGCCTGAAAGTTAAGATATAATTTGCCTGTGTTTAAATTAATTTGAAATAAAGAGAATAAAGAAAAAAATTTCCATTTTTAAATTGCATGATGCTGGCCGTTGTAAACCGTGTTTTAGAAGATATTTCAAATTGATTTATTGCGCCTCTGGACCGTATTTTGACTCGTCACTCAAAATTATTTTAAAGTAATTTGAGATATTTGTCGTCATTAAAAACTTTATGACGAAGTCGGCCCAACAAATGTGTCGAGATTAACACCTCTCTCTCCTTTGTCTCTCGCTCTGCCTTATACTCAGTGTGAGTCTTGTTACAACTTCCACTGAGATTTAGGTAAACCTAAACAGCGGGGACCC
Source organism: Montipora capricornis (assembly GCF_036669925.1). Classification (NCBI taxonomy): domain Eukaryota; kingdom Metazoa; phylum Cnidaria; class Anthozoa; order Scleractinia; family Acroporidae; genus Montipora; species Montipora capricornis. The sequence goes on from NC_090885.1 coordinate 69,698,218, forward strand.
ACATTCCTGACCCACGTTAAGCTCCTCATGGAAAGAAAGAAAGAAAGAAAGAAAGAAAGAAAGAAAGCCCCAATTTAGGAGTCTGTACACTGTTTCTATGGTGATTGAAACCAAGGACCAAGGTTGTGCTAGGTTGATTTAAACTGCAATTTTGAATAAATGTGATTGGTTGATTTAAACTACAAGTTTGAATGTGATTGGCTTATTAAACTGTCCGATAACAAACTGTCTGACAACAACTTAAACGTGAATTAGTGGGAAATAGGAGTTTTTTAAACCAATCACAATCGAGGAAATTACAATTATTATGATTAAACACGAAACACATTTTCATGAAGTACGTACAACGTCTCATGACATATAGTTCAAGTCGAGGATTGACATAATAACCCACTGAAATTACAACAATGGAAACTCGCCGTTTTGGGTAAAAACTCTCAAAACACTGGTACGACTTTAGAAAGTGTTTAGTCATGTTAGAAAGAAAAATCGTCAGCCATTTGTCTTAAAATTTAAGGTTTTTTGGTTTTGTTCATGGGATTTATAGTTCACAGAGTAGCACGTGAACGGAAAGAAAGGAAAGGAACTTTATTTAAGTGTCTAGTAGATTTAGCGCTGGAGCACTAATTGGGGACACTGTAAAGTAAAATTAACAATTAACACAACAAGTCAAATGTTGGTTTTTGAGGAGAGGGGAAACCTGAGTACCCGGAGAAACCTCTCGGTGCAGAGTAGAGAACCAACAAACTCAACCCACATATGACGCCGAGTCGAGGAATCGAACCAGGGCCACAATGGTGGGAGGCGAGTGCTCTCACCACTGCGCCATCCCTGCACCCCAATACGGTTGGAACGTATTGTACTAAATCAAAAATTAAAGTAAGTTACTAAAGAAATAAAAAAAGGCCAGAGGCCCAAAACACAGTAAATAATGGTAATAGGACTGAGTGGAGTCCAACTGGGTCTGTAATCATACTGACGAGTGATTAACAAAATCAGAGAGCCTGGTTGAAACATGTTGAAACGAAGTTGATTCAATGTTGAATGAGTTTAAAAGCGTTTAAACTTTGCTTCAATAATCATTCAACATTTCTTTTGTTTTCGCGAATGCTGAATGAGTTGAAGCCGTTTGACCCCAGGCTCTTTCATCATTGTTTGGTGAGCGCGTGCGCACTAATCGGCCTCTCGATGACGTATCCATATCCGTATCCATAGTAACAACCGCGGCTGCAGCTTGGGACTAAATGCAAGGCCTTGTTGAATCAAATGTTGATGATGTGTTGAAACCGTTCCCCCACTCCAGCAGTCAACATCGTTCAACAAAATCGAACAGATGTTGAAGTTGTTGGCTCGAGCCTTAGGAGATGACAACGACAACGGCAACGGCAACGAAAACGTCACCCCAAAATATAACGTAGCATTATCGCAAGTATTTCGCAATTATTCCGTCTTGTGAACAACCACACCGTTCATACAAATTTTATTTCTGGAATGTTAACACACACTTTCCATGCCGAGCGACTTGGAGTGATCGCGAAATGGGCCATTTCCGAGTTCATGTCTGCCTCCTCTTCAAAGCGAGTCTAAGTGCGAAGTTTTTGTGATGGTAATTACTTCTACTTTACATATGAATGAAACCTAATTTTCATAACAAAAACTTCTCACTTAGACTCGCTTTGAAGAGGAGGTAGACATGAACTCGGAAATGGCCAATTATTTCAAATATAGCGGGAAATAACAGTTTTTGAAGACGTTCTCGTACCCCTCGTCGTCGTCGTTCTTGCGTAAGGTCCCTTTTGTCCCTCGTACTGCACAAGCAACGCTGACACAGTGGAAGCTCTTCTTACAAGACAGGGCTTGCAATTCCGGCTTAAGGAAAAAGAGTCTATTGCAAGATTGACGCTGACACAGTGGAAGCCCTTCTTACAAGACAGGGCTTGCAATTCCGGCTTAAGGAAAAAGAGTCTATTGCAAGATTGACGCTGACACAGTGGAAGCCCTTCTTACAAGACAGGACTTGCAATTTCGGCTTAAGGAAAAAGAGTCTATTGCAAGATTAACGCTGACACAGTGGAAGCCCTTCTTACAAGACAGGGGTTGTAATTCCGGCTTAAGGAAAAAGAGTCCATTGCAAGATTGACGCTGACACACTGGAAGACCTTCTTACAAGACAGGGGTTGCAATTCGGGCTTAAGGAAAAAGATTCTATTGCAAGATTAACGCTGACAAAATGGAAGCCCTTCTTATGTATCGCTGTGATAAAAACACGAGTAAAGACAGGGGTTGAAATTTGTAATTCCGGTTTAAGTAAAAGAGTCTCTATCACTGGAGTAGTAAAAATGTTTATTTTTAAAATATATATCCATCTCCGTGTCAAGTTTCTTTAAACGTACATTGAAAGTTTCACTCTTTTAAAATATAGGGAAACATGTACGTACATGTCTGGAAAATTGCTGTAAATAACTTTTTAAAGGCTAAAATAGCCTTAATGCTGGATTAACGAAGTCGGTGTTTCCAAAAAGCCCGAATATGACACTCATGGAAAATGGGAAAAAAACCTTTTCAGACTGAAGGGTTGCTTTCGCCATGTTTTGAATTATAGAACCACATCCACCCATTTTACAATCCCGGAGAAGGAAGAAACTTCTCAATTAACAGAGATCGATTATCAAAGGAGTTTCATGATAAATCAATGAACTTGATTTCACTTGACTAATAAAAGCCTCGAATCGCCGGGAAGTCCCAAACATGTTCACTGTCATGTTCACGTAAGCGTCACAATTTGAACACAGTTTCCTGTGCCACCAATGACCAACGCCGTCCATCTTGTGACACATCTAAAGCTTGGACGGGTTTGCTTTCATTCTCAACACTGGAAACTACCCGTTAATGAATATAAAATAGCGAATAATTAAATCGCTTGTTATTAGCGTAAAGGCCTGGGCAAACAGTTTCAACATTTGCTTCAACATCCGTTTTATTTTGTTGAACGATGTTGAGTGCTGCGGTGGACAAACGGTTTTAACACGTCAACATTTGCTTCAACAAAACCTTGTATTTAGTCCAACGTTGCAGCCGCGGTTGTTACTATGGATACGGATATGGATACGTCATTGAGAGCCCAATTAGTGCGCACGCGCATACCCATCAATGTTGAAACATGGGGGAAAACAGTTTCAACTTCATTCAACATTCACAGTGACAAAAGAAATATGTTGCAAACTTTCTAAGGCCCGGGCAAACAGCTTCTACATTTGCTTCAACATCCGTTCAAATTTTTTTAACAAGATTTTAAAACCGATTGCCCACCCGTGTTGAAACATGCTGAATGGAAGTTAAATCGATGTTGAATGAGTTTAAAAATGTTTAAACTTTGCTTCAACATTTCTTTTGGAAATGAAACCGCCCCCCCCCCCCCCCCCACCTCAAACCTCTTTCAACATTTTTGGGTGCGCGCGTGTGCACTAATTAGTCTCTCGATACACACCTACTCGGCTAACTCAATGTTGTACCAATTCAAATTTCCCGGGATTAAGATCGTATTTGTATTTGCATGTATTTGATTGTATTTGCATGATAATGTAGCATTTATATTTGAATTATATGGAAATACCTGGAACAAAACGTTTTATTTCTAAAGGGTCTGAATAGGGCACAACATTGAGTCAGCCGATAAGGTCTATGACGTATCCGCGTCCTTATCCATAGTAACAACAGCTGCTGCAGCCTGGGACTGAATGTCGGGCCTCTCGTGAAGCTCTGTTGAATCACGTGTCGCGGTCAACATCCCTCAACAACTCGAATGGATGTTAACGAAAATGTTTCCCTGGGCCTTATAACGCTTTTAAACTCATTCAACATCGATTCAACATGTTTCAACACGGTTGAAAGGGGGGAGCAAACAGTTCAACATCGCCCGGCCACTTGAAAAAACACAATGGCTGACAAAATTTTGTGGGGCAGGTACAAAACACAGGTCGAAGGTCACTTGTTTTACCAATGCTAACATTAGGCCTAAGGTTAGCTTTAGTAAATGTTTAGGATTCTTTCTGTATTGGTAAAACAATGACCTGTGACTTGCGTTTTGTACCTGCTGCCCCACCCAACTCCCAAAAACAAAACAAAATAGATTGTCAGCCATTATGTTTTTTTAAATCGCCAGGAAGGACTAGCGACGAGCAAAGATTTGACGCTGACAAAATGGACCGGCCTGCAGGCTCAGCACGGGAAACTGCGCACGCACAATTAATTCTCGCACTGTAAGTACACTACACATGACGTCACCGGGTTGTTAGAGTGTAAAAGTGTTAGTCCGTGGTGACAATAGGCCCGTAGCGCGTGCATAACTCACGAATATAACCAGCTCTGCTGGAAGCGTGCATGAGTTTCAACAAAACGAGCCCCCAAAATAGACAAGAATTTGTGACGCTGATAAATGATAAAGCAGCTGCTATTTCCAAAAGGATGGAATTACCTGGTGATAAATAACCTCGTCTAGGAGAGTAAATTTTTGACTTTGCAGAAACAATGGTCAACCTCAAGAGTTGGGCGATTGCGATCTTTGTGTTGAATTCGCACATTTCTTGTCAATCTTTAGAACACTTGAAAGAAAAAAAACCAAGCCTAAAACAAAAACCTGGTGTCTTGCCTTCATTTTGACACAGATGTATCCATTGTTTCACGAGAAAACATGCAAGGTAACTTGATCACGGAGCCTGCTGAATTCGATGTCCCCTTCGATTTTGCGATTTACTTGTGCAGCCAAAAGTACAATAGAAAAATTGAACGTCGCAAAAATCTCCCAAAATGTTTTTCGGTGATGGTAACTTTTTATGTCAGCCTCGAAGCCAATGTTTCTCGATTCCCTTTTATTTTCTTTAAACTTTCTGAGTTAAGTATTTTACTGGTAACCATATGTCTTCTCAGGGGGTTATTTGCCAAAGACATCTACCATGGCACTATAATGATATACGGTACCAAAACAATATCGTGTACTATTAGAGCTACATATTACGCAAAGATAACTTGAATCTCATGTAAGACAAAACGCAGCTCAGTTGACGATTATACAGCGCTGTGTTACTGCAATACCACACGTACGCAATGCGTGCCTATTAAGAAGGCACATTATGCTATGCACTAACAATATTCAATACTTTATTCTCGGCTGACTGATTAAAGTGCCCCTATGATAAAAAAGTTCAATTCTTTTTTTTTTCTTCAGATTTTTAAAGTGTGTTTGCTTAATATCTGACTGCCAAAATTCTGAGCTTTGATTTTTATCCAAAGGCCGTTTACTTTGAGAGTAAGTTTTCACGGTCCGACATCACTCAAGTTCAAAACTAACCACAGAGGGTTGGATCCAGGGAAAAGTGACGTCAAAGGCTCACTAGCTTAAATTTTCAGCGTATGAATGCAGCTTATTATATATGCAAAACGCGAGTTTCAAAGTCTGAAAGCCCAAAACTGCCGTGCTGCATATTAATTCTGCGGGGTACGCACGTATTGCATTCTTAAACTAGTGAGCCTTTGACGTCATTTACTCCTCGATCCAGCTCTCTCAAGAACATAATGTTAGTAATGGCGGACCATTAAAGAGGAAAATTATAGTTAAAATAAGGAGGTGTCTTTTTGAAATCAAGGCTTAAAACGTGGGTCACTTAGTGTTTTGTTGACATAGCTTTGAAATCCAAAGAAAAATATGAATTGATTTTTGGTCACGGGGGAACTTTAAAAGTCTGACAGCCCAAAACTGCCGTGCTGCATATTAATTCTGCGGCGTACACACCAACTTCATTCTTAAACTAGCGAGTCTTTGACATCATTTCCTCTTCGATCCAGCTCTCTCAAGATCTTAAAGTAAGTAAAGGTGGACCATGAAATAGGAAAATTCCAGTTAAAATAAACAGCTGTCTTTTTGAAATCAAGGCTTAAAACTTAAGTCGTTTAGTGTTTGAAATCCAAAGAAAAGTAAGAATTGATTTTTTGGTCACAGGGGCACTTTAAGAAACGATAGCTTTGTGTTAATGAGTCAAAAATGTCAGCCAAGATTGGCCCATATCATAGGGAGTAAGGAAAATTAATTCAATCGTCTAATTACATCAATTTTCTTAATTTTAATGTTCGACTTAAAAATGATATGCATGACTTTGACAATCACGCAAATATTCACTTTGCCCGGTTCGTTGTCAGTACAACTTTTCCGTACATTTTTTTATGAAACAAGATCAACCGAGCTCTCGAATCATCACTGAAATTATTATTCGGCTCCAGCCGCGCTGGAAAATTTTTAGCATACGTGACAAGCCCCAGGAAATGGGATTTTAGCTGTGTTACGAAATTTAGCCAATTCAGCGACTGGGAACTGCAATTGTGGCAAGCAAATCAAGCGAAACGTAAAAATAACTACCGGTATTTAAAACATTGAAGGAAGGGTTAAATAAAGCAGCCACTACAAAACGAGACAGGGACGGGCGAAATTGAAGAAAATCGAGCTTGTAATCGCGGTTTGTGAAAACTGTCCAGCCTAACCGTTTTTCAAAGGTTATCTCTGTTGTTTGTAACTTGAACAGGACGCCTGTAGGCGTTTACGCGGGATGGGTCGATGCAAGCATTAAAACCTGTTGTAGCGATAATCACAGACTCTGTCTGTTTACACTAGCAAACAAGCTTGCATCATGAAGGCTCCTCCTTGCATTTAAGTGGCAACGAGGGAGCCTGGAATTTGAACAGTGGAGTGGCAACGACACAAGGAACTTTCTCACAAGAAGTAAATTCTGAAACTGTCAGGGTTTGAAGGGTCATCCCTGTGAGGATATGTAATTTGACTACAGGAAATTAAAGGGCCAGTTTTGTAAATTTTAGTTTAGCCAATGCAATGAAGAACATTCAAGTTTCACGAGAGCTACAGACAATCTCCCACTTAAGAAAATTTTCGAAAGCTCGCAAAATTCATTGCCAGTCACTGTAAAATGAAAAATGTTGTGTTATACTGGAACGGTTTGGAGAACAATATATATATTTTAAAACACTTACAGTAATTGCTTATTTTGATGTCACAAAAATTGATTCAAGGGAGTCCAAACACCGATTCCCGTGGGTCCACCAAAGATAAGTCCTGTTGGACGGGGTTAAAACTTGGATGGGAGACCGGCCGGCGATCACTCTCTGTGTTGACACAATTCAGTGAAATCGTGCTGCAGGCCGGAGTCTACTAATATCCCATAACGCTGATGTTGCACAAATACATATAGCAAAATACCTATATTAATAAAAAATCACTAGAAAGCGGTACAGAAGATTCTTCCCAATACATACAACTACTTTCAAATGCTTCACCGATGACAAAACGGGACTCGAACCGGCTCACCTCACTAATCCTTTATTATTGCAAGTCTATATCCAGATTATGCAGTGTCAGTATCATGAATATCACAAACAACAAACATAACTTTGGTGGCTTAGTGTTTGTGATATTACAAACAATAAACATAATGCTAACATTAGCAATGATCTATAAAAAATGTATCCAAGGTAATGATCGATAATATAGATAAGAGTGCCACCAGTTGAACTCTTTGTTTGATAACTTACCACTGTAACAAACCTCTGAACTCTTTGGTTCAATTGGTGAACTCATTGCGTTGATTGACAGATTCGTTCATTCGATCGATGGCAAGAAACAGGTTCCCAGTTGGAAGCACACTCTATTCAAGTATCCACGGTTCAATACAGCCAAAAAACAGGGCTACTAAGTCCATGAATTCAACCTAAATTGGAGAACTTTCAAAAACACTGCGAGAGTATTGTGCTTGATCAGCACTTCAGTGTCTACTCCTGATCTAGCACGTGATTCCCAGTTGGAATGGAGCCAATGAAATCACACATAGTGTTAATCAACCCTGATCGAACCCTGATCTTGCACTTGATTCCACGGTGGACTGGAGTCAATAAAATCGCACAATAGAAAAACACGGCGATTTGTGACTACGATAAAAAAAAAATTAAAATAAAACGAAATTCGTCCGAATCTTTAACACGCGCTGCCTACGGCATCCCGTGTAATTACGTATGCTCGACAGACATTTTTATTGTCACGAAGCTTTGATTTGTGTTTTTTAAAAGTAATTCCTGAGATAACCTTCACTTGCCGAAGCGAATAGAGTCGAGCAATTAGTAAAACTGCACAAAATGAACTGCACTTAAGTGACAGAGAACCTGAATTAAACATTTGTTTTGTTTGTACCTACAGTCCATTGTTTTTTTGTCTTTATTGTTTGTTCTTATTGACATATGAATCCTTTACACAATCGAGTGTACATTTGACCTGACGGTGAGAGCACTCGCTTCCCACCGATGTGGCCTGGGCTCGATCCCCAGACTTGACGTCATATGTGACTTGAGTTTGTTGATTCCCTACATTCTGACTACACTAACACGAGACTTCAATGTGAAAATAGTTTATTAAGGGCACGTCAGTCAGTCTGCTGAAAAAAATGACCCCCATTTACCTGAATTGGTTACAAACTGGACATCAGATAACACCGCCCGTAGAAATAGACAAAATATACTGCATTAATGTAGGAATAAACTAAGCAACAGTACCGTACCGGATACGAAAAACCACCAAAAACAACCCTTTAGAGGTGGCCAAAAATAAGTGGAAACGTATTCCTCATCCAATGCAACGGCACCAGACCCCGGGGAAAGGGTATCCTACTATACACAAGGAAAAATAAGCAGACAGGGCAGTTCAAAAGTTAAGCATCAAGTTAAAGCATCAGCGACAGTCACTGACAAACGTAGAATGATGAAAAACTCCCGCCAAACTCCTAAATAGTCCTAACCTATCCTAACCTATCCTCTACGCCGTGCCGTCAGAATATTCAATTTTTAATTCTGACTAACTCGTTCCCATGTCACTCGAACGTCAGAAATTACACTTTGCTCCGGGAGCCTTTTTTCTCTGGGTTCTCCGCTTTTTCCCATCTCCTAAAAAAACCAACCTCAAATTTGATTTATACAAACTTCTTGCCTTGATTTGATTTCTTTACAGTAGCATCAATTAGTGTTCCAGCGCTAATACAGTAGACACTTAATTATCATTATTTAATAGTTACTGCAGCTTACCCTCTCCTCAAAAGCAAACCCCTGACTTCATTACAGCTGATTAAATTTAATTGTGGAGGGCGATAAGTTAGAAAATAGACATCAGTTAGTTACGCTACCCTCCTTAAACAAAGCTCGTTTATCTTATTCCTGACTTCCTGGGAGCGGAAAATAAAAATTGTTTCGAGGGCTTTTACGTCAATTGAAGACGAATCCTCGAATCAACCCACGGCAGTATAAAAGGTAACATTTCTTGGTCGGGTATAACTGACGCTGAAACAGATTGTTCCAAAACGTCTAATTATCGCCTGCCTGATGAGGAAATGGAGACAATCTTATAGGTTTCACAGAGCTCATAGTTATACTTAGACAGATAAAATTAAATTAAAATGTCCTTATTCTTAATTACCTTAAGTTCAATAAAATCAACGATTTGGTATGGGAGAGGCGTATTAGAAATTCTAGAAAATTATGGAAACATATGATCATAATGATCTTGATTTTCATCTTTTATTGCTGCAGCCGTGCTACTGATATCAGCCACACCGGAAATAATTTCATTTGAAATTGACAGTATTCTCCAAAAACTGAACAACAGTCGGCAATGTGAAAGAGCGTTCATATTCGGGAATGCAGCTGTCTTTTATAACACAATAAAAAAAAAGACTTACAAGCTTTAAAACATCTCATGGAAATAAGTTCTCTACCACGATGGTAGGGGCCTTGTACTCGTCAAACATCGCCAACATTGTCTTCAACGCCGTATTGTGCTTCTTTGCCATAACGTTGAATGGTGCCACAATCTACGCCTTGAGAAATACTCCTCTGTACCAAAGCCTTTGAAAGCATTGCTACTGAGTTTGACCTTTTCTGATCTTGGTGTCGGCATACTGGGTCATCCATTGTACATCACACGTCTCGCCCTAGAGTTGCAAGCAGATCTCACAAGCTTTCCAACGTTTCACACAGTTTATATACTGTGAGCAGTCAGTTCGCTTATGCTTCGTTCTTCGGTATTCTGTCTTAAGATTGGACAGATTCTGGCGATCCATCTACACCTCAGGTACCAGGAACTTGTGACTTACCAACGAGTCGTAACAGCTGTGATCTCGGTTTGGGTCTTAAGCGGACTTATCCCGTTAATTTGGCCGCAAATCCCGATCCATATCGCATATGTGTTCTTTGCCATCATCGTAGTATCGTGTTTCGTTGTCTCGGGAGTTCTATACTCCAAGATATACGCAACCGTGCGACGCCACGCTCATCAAATCCATTCCCTTCAAGTGCAGCCCACAGTACAAGAAAACGCGCCAATGTTACAAACGCGAGCAGGCTGAGAAAATCTGCCTTCATGACAATTCACGTCTACGTCTTGTTTTTGGTGTGCTATCTGCCAAACACTTGTGTTCTGTGGTGTATCAGCGTTTATCCTAGTCTCGCAGCACTGAAGGCAGTTCACCAATACACTTTAACTCTGATGTCGATAAATTCATCTCTGAACCCACTAATTTACTGCTGGAAATTGAGAGGTGTTCGTCAAACTATAATGAACACGCTGCTAAACGCAATTCCAGCCAAAACTCAAGCTCTAACTTCTACAGAGCTGTTCAGCCTTGCAAACGGCACCCATTCGATATGCGAGGGCGATGACATAAACGGTATAAAGGAACTATAAAATCCGACACGACACTATTGTGAAATTGACTTATGCTATCAGTATTGTAACAAGTATTTTAAGGGGTGTAAGCCCTCGAAGAAAGCTATTGTTCGTATCTTTAACAACTGGTAAGAAAGAAAAATTATCGTGTCAATAAAAATGGTATCGACGACGCGCAGCGGGAATCTGATTTGTTTATCACGAATATGATTTCTGACCGAATTGGACGACACGAAGTCCTTTTACCAATTTATCATAAAAATTACAATTTCGAGGAGAAAAAGAAGAAGAGCCAAGTTATGAAAAAAAGGGGGAAAAATTGCATTAAAAGACTGACAAAGCAAGCGTAAGTTGTTTGATATCGATCTGAAAGAAAGAACAAAAAAAAGAAAGCCCCAATTAGGGGTCTGCACTGTTTCTATGGTGATTGAAACCTGGCACGGACAAGGTTGTGTTTGGTTGATTTAAACTGCAATTTGAATGTGATTTTCTTATTAAACTGTCCGATAACAAACTGTCTGACAACAAACCTGGAATGGTGAATTTGTGGGGAATAAGGAGTTTTTAAACCAATCACAATTCGCGGAAATTACAATTGTATTATGAAGTACGTCGTACAACGTTTCATGATATATGGTTCAAGTCGAAGATTGACATAATCATCATTCATTCATTCATTCATTTCATTCAAAAAAGCACACTACACTAGAAAATAATAAACAAACCTGAGATACAGGACGATCGACTACTAATGTTTTAAGTGGTAATGACAAGGAAAGAAGCCTATATAGAAAGCCCAGGGGCTTATTGAGCTATGGGCTCCTCCTGACAACATAAGGGTACTATCATACAAAATTATGGCGGACAGCAGATACAATGGTAGAATGTATTATTTTAACAAACAAAAGAAAAGAAAAAGGAGGGAAGAGGTAAGTAAGAGCTCAACAAAGAGTAACTTTGACTAAGAAAGAAAGGAAATTCAGGTTTTTAAGTCTTTTGGCCAAAACAAACGGATTGCTTTCAATGTTTTGAATGTCTAGGACTTATAACGAGCATTTTGAAAAACATAGGTGCTTGAAACCGAATTGAGGAAGTTTTCGGTTATTATGTAAAAAAAGGTGTCCAAAAAAATTTTTAGTATAATGCGACTGTAACTGGCTTGGAAGAGAGTAAGAAGATCATCAGCGAATATAATGTAGGATTAAAAAGCAGGTTAATACGAAAATCTGTACCTTGCTCCAAAATGTATAAACGTAGCATGCTTATCGCAAGTCTTTCCCGCAACTGGATGGTTTGACGCGCGTAATGAACGGTTTTTAAGTAAAAAAATAAAAAAGATTAAATGGTTCATTGTTACATGCTCAATGGTTTGTCGTAGAAACCCTAAATGTGGTGATTTCACGTTAATTGCAAAAAATACCGGGAAATTTCTTGTATAGAGCACATGCGATTATTTTGCCTTTTTAACCAAGGCTGTTGTGTTGTTTTTTTGTTTGTTTTTCAATTATTTGTTGATTTGCATTGCTTAGATTGCTTCGTGGGCGGCGCGGAGTGGCTCATTGTGAGTGTGCTCGACTACGGATCGAGTGTTATCGGGGTTCGGTTCCTTGCTGGGGACATTGTGTGTTGTGTTCTTGGGCAAGACACTTTACTTCACGGTACCTCTCTCCACCCAGGTATATTAAAGGGGTTGGCCGGCGAATGCTGTGGGTAACCCGCGATGGACTAGCATCCCATCAAGGGGATTGGGAGTAAACTGAATACTCCTAGTCGCAATGCTAATGAAAACAGGAGATAAGGTCGGCCTGAGGGCCTGATGGGCGTTCTGGCTTCGGAAACAAAGACTTTACTTTTTAGATTGCTTGTGTGGGCGTGTCGTTGCCGCAGCCGTCGTGCTTTCTTAAATTCCCTTAAACGACCGTTGAAATAACCAAATTGAGGTTATTGTGGATCGACGCGAGCACCTGACGCTGAAATTAGGATTGTCAATTTTCTCTCCAAACAACCAACATCAGTTCATGCCAAAGTTCTATTTCTGGAATGTTAACACACACTTTC
>NC_090885.1:69711140-69716140 GCF_036669925.1 Montipora capricornis
AACAGCGCACGCAAGAACAAGTGTTTGTTCCAGGACGTCCCTAACTTCGGTAGTGTATTGGACAGGCATGCCCCTATCAAGAATATGAAGATACATCCGGCAGTGTCCATTTATGAACCAGGAAAATAAACACCAAATGAGGATTAGGGACGAATTGCATAAGATTGCCCGTGTGACAAAGCTGCCCGTTGATTGGAAATAATTTTACCTGTAACGTAATGAAGTAAAGAACATGCTTCGGAATGCTGAAAAAGCATACGTACAGGGTTGAAATTAGAAATAACAACAGCAATAAGAACTCCCTGTGGAAAGTCATTAGAAGTGTTTGCCGCGCAGAGAAGTTACACAGCCAGTGTATTCGAAGCCGTAAAGACTCTGGCTGATGATTTCAATGCATTTTTCGCATCCGTTGGTTCCAATGTCTCAGAGGCATCGAAGTCCCTCGCCGCTGAACATGACCTTTGTGTACTGGCCTCAATCCTTGCACCTGAGGGTGTTGTCCCTGTGACGCTTGATGAGTTCTTTTTTCAACCAGTGTCATGTAGACAAGGACGTAAGTGGTGGAATCTTTCCCATCTAACAAGGCACCTGGACGTGGATAAAGTCTCCATGGCCGTTATTAAGGACGCCCTGCCATGCATTTTGCCTACTCTGACCGAAATAGTGACCCTTTCCTCTAATGTCATCTGTTTCCCAAGTCGCTTGGAAGGAGTCAGAGGTCATTCCGCTTTTGAAGGAAGGAGATCCCGAAATAGCCACTAACAATCGCCCAGTTTCACTGCTACCTGCAGCCTCAAAGGTGTGCGAACGCATAGCGTTTAAACCAGATGATTACGTACTTGGAAGAGGAAAAACGACTGACGAACCAGCAAAGTGGTAACAAGAAATTACACTCCACAGAATCATTGAACATCTTGATAGCCGACACTGTGCTGGAGTCAATGGATCGAAAACCACATAACAGCATTGGTTTGTTAGATCTATCCAAGGCTTTTGATAGCATAGATCATTCACTTCTCCTCACAAGCTTCGATCGCTGGGATTTTCTAATAGGGCTGTTGCGTGGTTTAAAAAGGTATCTATCTGGAAGAAGTCAGATTGTGCGCATTGGCACTACTCTATCTGAGTCACACCTCACTACACATGGAGTCCCCCAGGGCTCCATTTTAGGACCTGCCTTATTCAATATTTATATAAATGATCTGCCTTTAGTGCCAAATTTGTTCACTTGAATCCTATGTTGACGACTCGAAATTATACATCTCGTTTCCAGTAAAGGACATTGACATTGCTGCTGGACAGCTGACTGAAGATCTACGAAGGATCGCTGCCTGGTGCTGCGCTAATAGTCTGTTGATAAATCCAGATAAGACCAAGCTTTTACTGTTGGGTACGAGTCAGATGCTGCGCAAAATTCCAGACGATATCCACGTAACGCTTCTCGGCAAACAGATATATCCTGTTTCCTCTGCTAAGGACTTAGCAATTACAATCGATGCAAGTCTGACCTATGATGAACACGTGACTAATCTAGTCTCTTCTTGTGCTGCTAGTTTGTGTCAGATCAACAGAATTAAGCATGTTTTAGACAGGCAGACCCTTATTAACTATAATTAAGGCCTTAGTTTTTAGTAAATTATATTATTGTTCTTCCGTCTGGGCGAACTCATCTAAGAGAAACTTGAAAAAACTTGAACACGTTCAAAATTTTGCTGCTCGCATCATACCTGGCCAAAAAACGCAAGAGCATATCTCGCCAGTATTACGGGAGTTAAATTGGCTACCGATTCATCTTGCCGTTTCAGTACAGGGATACTGTTAAGGCTTTTAAATGCGTCAAAAGCTTAGCTCCGCCATACCTCTGTAATAAATTTAGAAAGAGATCTGATGTACATTCCTTGGAAACGAGAAATTGTAACCTGTTAAACATTCCATTTTTCAAGTCGGCGTCCGGCCAGCGGTCCTTCCACTATCGAGCAACAACATTGTGGAATGCCCTGCCTGATGACATGAAAGACGTCCAGTTTGGACCCTTTTTAAACAAAAATTGCAGAACCTGCTTTGGGAGGATTTTTATTTTTTTTTTATAGTTTGTAATTTTTAGATTAGATATATAGCTTTTAGAGGCAGGCCTTTGAATTATTGTAAATAGATACTGAAAACCCTAAAGGAAGTATTTAATAAAGTTTACCATTACCATTACCATTACCTGTGATCTGTGACTGCAGAATGCCGTGGGATAAATCTGCAGGGAAGTCTCCATCTATGTGGTGTGCACAATGCAACATTTGCAAAGAGTGGTAACATAGGAAATGCGTCCCTTCCATTCCTCACATGATCTTTAAAGGTTTCAAATGCCACTTGGAGGTGCCCGAAGTGTCAGACGGCTCTCAAGGAAGAGAAAAACAAACGACCGTCGATTTAATGAGGAATCTATAACTCAAGGGAAGTTCTTTTGGCATTCTAATTTTGTTTCTCATAGGATCGTTTAAAAGCGGAGGCCCAGTTGTTCAAGCCCGATTTAGCTAATCCTGGATTAGTGGAAACTTTTCTTTCAGTGTATCTTACCGATTACAAATGTTTCCACATGATTTTTAGTCTCCAGTTTGGAATTAGACTTTTTGCTTTTCTTCAGCATGAACTTATAAAGGCCGCTTTTTTAACGTAAAAGACACAACCCTTCGTAGGTATTTAATCCCGGCTTAGTGCTGGGGCCGGGATTGAGGTTTAATGTTGTAATATATATAGCTATGGTAGGTATTTTTATTGGTAACCTTAGAAGGGGAATCTTTGTTACATTTTTGCCTTATTTAAACAAGCCTGTCATTTTCTAATAAGTCAGCCGAGAATATAGCACTGATTATTGAAAAAGCATTGGATATCAGCTATCTCTGAAAATTTGATCGGATATACTATATAATCTCTGAGCAACGATGCCTTTAATATATTAGAAACAATGTAGGAGATCATTAGCGACTTTGCCACCCAAGAATTTATCAGTTACTGGCTAGTTATCAAAGCTGAAAGGCTTAAAATTGTTCTTTTACTTTTTAAAGTCAATTTGTAAATAGCAAGACGCCATATTGTATTAAGATGCGAAATGAAAACAATGACGTCATCCAAGATTACTTTTTTCCTCTGGGCCCCGTTGCTCAAAATCGTATTAACGCTAATCCCAAAATTAACAATTAACCAAGGAGTTTATTTATCTACTCCCAAATGCTGTTCAACGCTGATATTTGGCAAAACTTTACATTATAGAGGAAGTTAATCTTGAAAAACAAATATAAGCAAAAGAAACTTTCACCAAAAAGTTGAAAACATGAAACAAAAGTTTACGCTAATCCTGGATTAAGTTAATCGGCTTTCGAACAACCGGGCCCTGAGGTGCCATCCACCATTCCTCTCTGACTTCTTGCCAAAAAGACGATTTTTCAGCGAGGAAACTAACGATAGTAACATGGACAAACTTGGAAATACAAGGTTCTTGTACAATGTTTAGGTTACTAGAGAACTTTAGCATTACCTAACTTCACATTTTATCCACTGGTGAAACATGCACTTTCTTGACTTTACATACCCGCGGACTGCAAGGATATGACAAAAACCGACAATAATTGGGAGGTAAATAAAAAAACACCTACCACCCCAGACTGTCGACTAATGAGGCATGGAGAAGAGAGCACTGTTTCAGATTACCTGAATGTTAGATTTATTGATTTACAGCTTTTCTACATTTTAGAAAACTCGAGCATGCAATTAACCAACAGAATTACGACAGAATCATTTTGAGCTTTGACTTTGATTTTACTGCCGGGTGCGCAACCGAAAACCTTGTTTACTTAGTTTGTATTTGCGGTATTTTAAGAACCTCCGTTTGAGAGATTGCCAAGCGATATCGCGAGCTTGTGGGTCCAACCAGCCATCCGTGAAAAGGAGGTTTCTCGGCTGCCCTTATATTTCATTAAATTTCATTATACTCTGTCAAAATTTACTATTTTTCGATTAATTAAGGTTTAAATCTCAGTCAAAAGAGTGATTTACGGTGTTTTTTGAGCGTATGCCCTCATCTAGAATTCAAATGTGAACGTCATCACGAAGTCGACTTCGGATATAATCGGCTTTCGTGACCCGATGAAGTTCTGACATGACCTCCTTCTGACGGATGGCAGAGTGTGCGCTCCAAATATCTATTTTGATACGTGAGTCAGCAAACTTACTTCCTTGACCCTGTCGACACACATTCTCAGTTCCTTCAGCGCTTTGGTATCAGTAAAAAAAAACTTACAAAGATCCTTTTAAGTGGACATTGTTTACGACGTGGGACGTGTCTCGGGTAGGCCGCTTCCTTACCTCTTGGACACGCTCTCGCTATATGTTGCGTGAATTTTCTTTCTTTCTTTAAGTTTATGCTGAAGAAAAGCAAAAGTCTAATTCCAAACTGGAGACTAAAAATCATGTGGAAACATTTGTAATCGGTAAGATAGATAACTGAAAAAGTTTCCACTAATCCAGGATTAGCTAAATCGGGCTTTGAACAACTGGGCCTCCGCTTTTAAACGATCCTATAAGAAACAAATTTAGAATGCTAAAAGAACTTCCTTGAGTTACAGATTCCTCATTAAATCGACGGTCGTTTGTTTTCCTCTTCCTTGAGAGCCGTCTGACACTTCGGGCACCTCCAAGTGGCATTTGAACCTTTAAAGATCATGTGAGGAATGGAAGGGACCATTTCCTATGGTACCACTCCTTGCAAATGTTGCATTGTGCACACCACATAGATGGAGACTTCCCCTGCAGATTTATCCCACGCTGATATTTGGCAAAACTTTACATTAGAAGAAGTCAATCTTGAAAAACGAAAATAAGCAAAAGAAATTTTCACCAAAAAGTTGAAAACATGAAACAAAGTTTACGCTAATCCTGGATTAAGTTATTCGGCTTTCGAACAACCGGCCCTGAGGTGCCATCCACCATTCCTCTCTGACTTCTTGCCAAAA
>NC_090885.1:69721140-69728640 GCF_036669925.1 Montipora capricornis
GAAAAGCAGTGCGTGCATTTGTGCGTCTGGATTTATGAGGTCGGTATTAGACGTATTATTTGATGGTTATACGACTTAAAAATTGAATCTTCTTTTCAATTGCACTTAAGGCGAAAACTTTAATGTGTGTACCTTAACGCACACTATCGGTGGAGGTTTTGTGAATTCATGTAAGATATCTTTATTTTAGTAAGGTCCAACCCCCAAACTGATTGACGTTTTAAAGTAAAGAAAAATTGAGTTATGAATCAATTATTATCGCTGTGAGATAATAAAAGTTAATAGATAACTAAAATTAGTTAACTGACAATTGGCCAAAACATTAGTAGTTAGCTGACAATTGGGTACCCCCATTAGCACCCTCATAGTAGTTGCTGTTGTTGAAGATGAACCAGATAGAGTCAGGCTGCTATATTTGAATCCATTCTGGGTCTATCATTGCGTAATGAAACTGGATCAGTTGTGCAGAATAAAATCTTAGAGTATGAAGCAGATAATGCCTCTAATCTTGCGGGAGGAAGGGTTATGATTACATTCTTCTCTCAGTATCTTCACCCGTAGTGAACAATTTAGGCTGGCTGTTTCCTGGTGTGAAGCATGCAAAAGTGAAATGAGTATTTTCCAAACACATGCAGGTGAATGTTTTGTATTTTTCGTGATCATGATTCTCATGTCTGAGGGTTCCCATTAGGGTTTTAGGGATCCGGGTTTTTTTTTTTTTTCAGAGTTCGGGATTCGGGATTCTAACGAAATATGGGCACGGGTATCGAGATTGCATATATGGACGGGACGTGGTATTTACCGTTGTTGCGAAGCGGGATCCGAGAAATCGTCACTTTCAAGCCCCGAGATCGGGGAAACTAAACTCAATTTTCGCTCTCGGCAACGACGGAAACGACCGGAAATTTAAGTGTACGGGAGTGACAGGCCTACACGACTCCCTAGTGCGTGTTTTAGCCTTTCAGTTTTGTAATTTCGCTCTCACGAGTATATCTTTGATAGACCGTCCTCTTTTGTAACATGACATGCAGATTTTTGTAGATTTCTTTAATTAAGCAATGGTTGTTGCTCGATTAAATACCAGTCAGTTTCATGAGAATTTGTTTTAGGCCCGTCACTGCTGGGTGGTATTGTGGAACGAAAGGCTCTCCTGTGGTTTTTGAAGAAGTGCCACTTTCCTGTTTTTAAGTAAGGTATTCATGTTAGTTACAAATCAGTGAATTTCGACAGGAAAAGAAGGTCCAGTTACAACAGCATACACTCAGAAAACGTCGGGGGTTTTTTCAACAAATGTCATGTCGTTTCTCTCTGCTGTGACGTATTTTTATATCAGGTTATGCTAGTTTGTGATGTATACGACTTTATGGATGATTATGGCCCCTTCAGTGAACAAGAAAAGCAGTATAGATCATTGTCCTAAGCAAAACAACGGTTATTTCATGGCCAAATCATAGGCGTAATATAATGTAAAAAATTCCGTGATGTAAACTTGAACATCTAAAGTATGGATTTCAATAATTGCACGCATCCCACATTCTATGAATGCTTTCCTCTGACCTTAAACAAACGGTATCCCATTTCGTTGACCAAAGGATTGGAGCACCACTTCATCCCTTGACGTTGATATTGTGGTAAAAAAACAAATCGAAATGTGGTTTAGCGTGGTCTGTACTCTTATCGACAACGAATACGCCTCATTATTATTTTGCCAAACATTTTTTCTTATTCTTTCTGCATGTTGAGCGAGTTTGCAAAGGTCATTGAAAGGAAAGTCTGACGCGTACAAAGTAAGGAGGTTACTTCGGATTACATCTAAATCCGGATTTTTGAGATTCATCAGTTCAGCGTTTTTTTGGGAAAGGATTTGAAAATAGTTAGTTTTTAATGATAGTTAGTTTATAATGATGGCATTTTCATTTAAGAATTTCTCCAAAACAAACTTAAGCCCGGTTCAAACGTCGCATTTCACATGTGCCGAATATAACTCCTATTTTAGTCGATTACGTCGAATTTAACTCCGTTCGCCTTCAATATTCCCGGTCTCCACTCGGACAGGCTGAAGATCATCCCAGAAGATCTCTGACGACCGGGGCGATTGAGACGACCTCGATCTTCCGGATAGAACTCAGAACTTTTCGAACAACCTGTGAAGCTTACGGAGCTGGCTGATTGAAACTTTATCAAAAAGGCGACAGCGAAAAAACCTCCAAACACGTACTTTAAATAATAATAATAATAATAATAATAATAATAATAATAATAATAATAATAATAATAATAATAATAATAATGAACTTTATTTTCGTGTCAACTGTATTGATCGGACACCTCAAGGAAATGAAATCAATCCATATCAAATCGTTGGTTGGTTTTTGAGGAGACGGGGAAAACCGGAGTACCTACAAGAAGAGAAAAGTCTCGGAGCAGAGTCCTTGCATTTAAAGAGCCAAAGCCATAGCTTTTGGGGGCTAGACACATGCATTTCACGTTTTGATGCGTAAATTTATTGGTTGCCCCTGCGCACGAAAAACTCTTTTAAAGGCGATTTTAATGTTTTTTGCAGCACGTTCCTTTCGTTAGTCGCAAAAGTATTTACGGTGACGTCTATGTTGCCCTAGACCGTTTCGAAAGAAGATGCGCGCGGAATCCACTAGCAAATCCACTTCGCGTACGAAAAGTCACGATACGCTCGCCAAAACACTTTCTCCTGGGATTATTGTGAGGTCGACTTGTGGCAAGTCTAACGTTGCCCCTGTCAACGACATTAGGAAAGTATTTAAGAAACGACGACGGCTACCGCAACGAAAACGTCTCTTCAAAAAAGAAGTTATCCTTTAACAGGGTTGGTACAGACGGATTTGAAGCGAAAAGAGAGAATGAAAGTTTTCTATTGATTGCATGCATTGTCGTCACGACCTTAAGGCGCCCACGAACGAGGAAGCAATGTTGCGGAAACAGTTGTCGAGGAAGCAAAATTTGTTTCCCGTGGATCCCCCCAACCCCCCCCCCCCCCTCCCATACTGGTTACGGGCCTGTGAAGTAACGTTAAGTTACGATTAATCCTATAAGACTATAGAAAGTATCTAGTATTGATGTATAGTGTTGGCAACTGAACAAAAGAGACGGAAGGCTCTGCCGGACGAGAGTGCCGCAGTTGGAAAACAAATGGAGCCCTCCACAAATGTCTTCGCTCTCCTGTCGCGAATCTTGCTTTCTTGTGCATTTCTTCGAGTCGATGCACTCAATTTCGCCAGCATTGACTCTGGTGGTGATAATTTCAAGCTTCAATGGGCGTACAACAATGAGAGGTTGATCTTCAACATGACTTGTAAAACAGCAGGCTGGTGCGCGGTTGGTTTCACCACAACCGCTGACGGAAGACGAATGCTGAACTACGATATAGCTCTTGGTGGTGTGGCATCAAATGCAGGATACCTTAATGTAAGTAAGCGATTAGAGTGACAGTTTATCGCTTATTTCTTTCTCTTTTTTTTTTTGCGCAAGTTGTTTGACTGTCGATCCGAACTCCTTTGACTTGATTCGACTCAAAAAGGAGTGTTAAAAAAAATTAGGGAATT
This sequence comes from Montipora capricornis, assembly GCF_036669925.1. Taxonomy (NCBI): domain Eukaryota; kingdom Metazoa; phylum Cnidaria; class Anthozoa; order Scleractinia; family Acroporidae; genus Montipora; species Montipora capricornis. The sequence goes on from NC_090885.1 coordinate 69,724,719, forward strand.
TCATGAATGAGAAGTGAAGATCACTTCGGCGCGTGCAGCGGCAACACCACAAAGCAAGAATATTATTTGGTTAAAAGAAAGTAAAATTTTCGTGCTGCACGTGCGGCAAGCATTTAAGTGCATTTCTTTCCGGACTCCACAAACAACAACGTGAAACTAAATTTCGGGTTTTGACGACGACGTAATTATACAACAATGAACTTTTCATTTTTCTACCTTTATTTTTGCATCGTTTGTTCCAACCCAGTTATATGGTAGCTGGCTCTTAAGCCTGCTTTCCATATGATCATCCTGATCGCCCCAATCGTTTCAAATAATGTTAAGAGGCGATCGGGACGATTTTATGCAAACACAACCCAGAGACGATCGCTGACGACGCGGGCGATTGAGACGACCTCGATCTTCTGGATAGAACTCAGAACTTTTCCAGCAACCTGTGAAGCTTACGGAGCTGGCTGATTGAAACTTTATCAAAAAGGCGACAGCGAAAAAACCTCCAAACGCGTACTTTAAATAATAATAATAATAATAATGAACTTTATTTTCGTGACAACTGTATTGATCGGACACCTCAAGGAAATGATATCAATCCATATCAAATCGTTGGTTGGTTTTTGAGGAGACGGGGAAAACCGGAGTACCTACAAGAAGAGAAAAGTCTCGGAGCAGAGTCCTTGCATTTAAAGAGCCAAAGCCATAGCTTTTGGAGGCTAGACACGTGCATTCCACGTTTTGATGCGTAAATGATTTATTGGTTGCCCCTGCGCATGAAAAACTCTTTTAAAGGCGATTTTAATGTTTTTTGCAGCACGTTCCTTTCGTTAGTCGCAAAAGTATTTACTGTGACGTCTATGTTGCCCTAGACTTTCGAAAGTAGATGCGCGCGGAATCCACTCGCAAATCCACTTCGCGTACGAAAAGTCACGATACGCTCGCCAAAACACTTTCTCCTGGGATTATTGAGAGGTCGACTTGTGGCAAGTCTAACGTTGCCCCTGTCAACGACATTAGGAAAGTATTTAAGAAACGACGACGGCTACCGCAACGAAAACGTCTCTTCAAAATAGAAGTTATCCTATAACAGGGTTGGTACAGACGGATTTGAAGCGAAAAGAGAGAATGAGGAGATTTTCTATTGAATGCATGCATTGTCGTCACGACCTTAAGGCGCCCACGAATGAGGAAGCAATGTTGCGGAAACATTGTTGCGGAAACAAACATTTCCCGTTTACGGCCCCAGGAAACAGTTGTCGAGGAAGCAAAATTTGCTTCCTGGGAAGCAAAACTGTTTCTCAGAAACATGTTGCTTCCTCAGCAAATGTTTCCTCGTTTGCGCGTCGAGGAAACATTTCGGGAAACAGTTTCCCCAACAATGTTTTCTGGTTTGTCAGGGGCACCCAACGGGAATATAGTTCAAAACCACTTAAACATAGCATTGTTTAACGTATTTAAATCGTAGATATAGGCATATTTTTATCCCCTAAAAATTTTTCATCTGTTCGGATTTCCTAGCTGAAAGTCTAGTGGTCCGAAAATTTTAGGGATCAAAACTTACTTTTTCGAAAATTTTAGCCTGAAAAAAGGCTCCCGAAAATTCTAGGTGACCTTTTTGAGGTAAAAATCCGTTAAAATGGGCAATTATACCATTTTTTAGATGTTCGAAAATCCTAGGACAGGCAGGCAAGCAATAAATTTTACAACAAATGTTCACCGCGATGTTGCTTCAGTCAATAAGAAAGAGAATTGTACAAATCTGCGTGCCGCACGTGTAGAACGATTAATTTTCGTCTTTAGCCAATAATAATAATATTGTTTCATGGCATTGGTTACGGTGGCAATAGGGAAATTAACACTACTGTCAAATCAAGTTGTATTGTTCATTGTTCCTACAGGGATTCAAAACACCAGAGCGTTGACACTAGAGTAGTGTCAACACTAGTGTTACACCTATCAAATGTGACAGCAACCATGATTGTCTCTGACATAGCCGACTGTCTCTTTTGAACTCCCTATTTAGAAACCATGCTAACAAATCAATTAAATTTCGATAGTCTTGACTACAAATCGCTGTCTTTTACGCACAGGGATACCGAAGCACGGGATTTACAGTGCCACGAAACGACCCGACATCAAACTACAATTTGATACGAGCCACAGAAGAAAACGGATTTACTAATGTGCAATTTTATTGGATTCCGGCCACAGAAGGCGACGACAAAGATGTTCAGATTGGGGTAAAGCCTCGTTTTCGCTAGCAAGTTTTCTTTGACATGTTTCCTTGGCAGTGTAAATGGCTAGCATACTAGTTTTTGAACAAGGACAATTGTTAAGGAAAAACTTGTCAAGGAAAACGTGCTAGTGTAAATAAGGCTTAAGACTTTACATTTCTTCTTTATATTTAATTTGTGATAATATACATGAAAAATTACTTCGTTCTCAATGGCCAAAAAGAGAACAGCTCCCATGTTTCAAATGCACGTCATTAAGTGTACAGTTAAATGACGTTTGAACGAGATTCTTGTAAAAGGTTGAATTTGACAAACGTAATCTGTTTCAACCCATGAACTTCATAGGCGCACGCTGTCAAAGTTTCCCTTGTTTTGATTTTCTGTCCTCATTGTTTTCAAGTACATGTATTATCATGAGAAAATATGGATTTATCAAACGTCTTGATAAAGGTAAAATTACCACCGTGAACGATTTGGAAAGCTGACGTTTCGAGCGTTAGCCCTTCGTCAAAGTGAACGGAGGAATTGTGGGTGTTATTAGTTTTTATGCGGGTCAGGGCGGTGGAGGAGCTTTTCCATTGGTGGAAATATGGCAACATGAATTTGTGACTACATTAATGGAATGAGAGGCATTCATTGATTTCGCGAGGATAGAGTGTCTCAGGACCGAATTGATCTGTTAAAATCATTGACCACTTTACATGCATCTCCGCAAATGTCATCTATTGTATAACCTGCACACTATGTAAGGACACCTACACAGGCGAAACAGGGAGAAGATTGGCGGACCGCTTTCGCGAACACAGATGCATCAAAACCAGTTGCGCGCCATTTTAATCTTCCTAATCATTCCCACCACAACATGACAATTTGCGACCTATCCTTACACGACGAGAACACACAAAGCCGCAAGAATCTGGAACAAAAATTCAACTTTCAACTAGGTACACTCTATCCTCACGGAATCAGTGAACGCCTCTCATTCCATTAATTTATTCACAAATCCACCAATGGCAAAGCTCCCCCATACCCGCATAAAAACCAACAACACCCACAATTCCTTCATTCGCTCTGATAAAGGGCTAACTCTCGAAACGTCGCCATTCCAAATCCTTCACGGTGGTAATTCGACCTTTATCAACATGTCTCATAAAACCAAATTTTCCTGTTTCTTTCTCCCGCCGATGCAGCACCACTGTTTCTTTAGAAACTAGAAATTTGTTTGCATGTCTTATGAATGAGTAATCACAGTCTCATGTATTTTGGTATGAAAAAGCACTTGCAATTTTTCAGACTACAAAATTGTTGATCTGAAAAATTTACTCGCGCTGACTTATACCAATTTGCATTATACGAAACTACTAATCTATTTTTGGTCTTTTAATTGCACCCTTATCATCAAGGCCGTCAATAGATCATTTCCGATCCACTTAAGCCTCTTTAAGGAAGCAGGGAAGCCGAAAATTTTATCCAGGGTACTGCATAAATTACTATACGGAAGCTGGCTCGTCCCCAGTCGTCTCCTAGACGCGTGGGCGCGAGGGGGAAACACGCAGGAAAGAATGCCTTCGTCAATGGCGCGTATAGCGATATTTCTTGTTTACAAACATTGACGTCACATTTCTTTCAAATTTGCCAACCACGGAACAAAAGAAGTGATTGTTTCACCAGCCAATTCGGTTCTAGTCGGCATG
>NC_090885.1:69733640-69748640 GCF_036669925.1 Montipora capricornis
CACCATATCTGTTCAATAAGTTTACTTTTCCGCTGATTATTTATTTTTGTGTAATAGAAATTTGTTTATATTCCTGTTATTGGAAGAAGGTGATTACTAGTCTCAGAAAAAGAGAGAAAAACTACAGGTCACCATACTCGTTTACGGGAAAATGACGATTTATCTCTCTCACGACCCAAGCCGTAAAGAAAACTCCGCCATTTTCTGTATGTGTGTGCGCTAATAAAATAAATCGTGCGCAGTAAGGATGCACAATGCATACAGGGGAATGACCTTAAAGAGATGTCATGGTAGTCGTCATGGTAACGGTAACTAAAATTGAGCCCGCGAAGAACTGGTAGCTACTAGGAAAAAGGTACTTTCGGTCAGCTTGGAATAAACAACAAGCGAAGTACATGCGCAATACGTTGTTCAGAAAAAATATACAACATGGAGGAACATGCTGGTGGCCAAAGAAATGATTTTACCTCTGCGATTCCGTGTGATAGCGATTTAGAAACGGAAATTGTCATTCGTAGAGAGCTCATAGATACACGTTTTAGCCCGCACGAGGAAAGCAAGGAAAGATCGATGGAAAAATTAAAAATGGGTCTTGAAAATGAATTGAAGAAACTGGATAACACAGATGATTTGGACAAGGATGGTCAGATTGAGCCTGTAGAGGACAAACATAATTTTACAAGAGAGAAGGAATGTGAAGTAAATGAAGTTGTACGAAGAATGGATTTTACCGATTTCGATTCTACTCCCAGTGGAACTTTTAAAAATGATCGTCTTCCAAAGACGTTTAATACACATGTCGACAAATCACCTGGGATGGAATTCAGATGTAGGCATTCCAACGGGGAAAAGTCTATTTCTCAAGGTGATGAGACTGTATTTCTTCAAACCAGTGATCATCTCTTAGAGATGAACTCAGTGGATCGTGAGGAAAAGTCTTACAAGAAAGATGATGAAGGTCCTGTCATAAAAGAAGAAGCTTCAGAGCAAAGACTGTATGGTGGTACTGGTGTGAAGAGTAAGTCTTTTCTATCAAGAAAATCTGATGCTGTTGTGCTTTTCATGACCCACACTCAATCACAACAATCGCAGGGGGCAAGATAGTGGTGAGAGCTCTGGACATCCGTGCAAATGCTCTCTTTTTTTCTAATTCCACTTTGATCACATATTCAGTTCCACCAGTTCCGTTTGTCAAAGGACCTTTTCATGGTTCTGATGCCATATTGGCTGGGAGGCAAACACGGCTTAAATTACAGTGAATGTATGGGAATCTTGCAGACTTTGAACCATTATCAATCCTTTAAGGTCTGACGATTGTGGATAGCGAGAACACCTCTAAAACAGCACTTCTATTGAGATTATTTTTGTGAAGTACAATGATCAGAATCAAGCTATAACGATCGTAAACATTTGTAAATGTCCTATAAACCATTGTAAACAAAATTATGCAAATTCCCCCTAAATTTGAAGCGACATGGGAAGATTTCTAATATCTAATTTTCAGACATTGTACCTTGTACAATCATCTAATTTTCCATTGAGTGAATGATATTAATGAAATGACTAAAACGATTTTAAAATTTTTGAAATCTGCCTTTTTGCAGTAGAGTTGCAGAGGTTTGAATTTGGCCAAAATCCCATACATTCACTATAATTTAAGCCGTGTTTGCCCCCCAACCAAAAGGGCATCAGAAACTGTGAAAAGGTCTATAGCCAACTCTTGGCTTCCTTCCAGCTGGGTTTCTTTAAAATAGATGGCCCCCACAATATTGCGTTCTAAAAATAAAAAGGCACTTCATTTTACTTCTTAACATGTTAGATGTATAACTCTGCATTGTGGTCATTCATAGTCTTTTTGTTACGATTATAGGAACTAATTAGCAACAACTTAATGCTTGTGCTGTAACATTAATAATAATAATAATAATAATAGTAATAGTAATAATAATAATAATAAAAATGAACGATTATGGTGCTTGTAGGAATTTGCAGGAATCCACGCGCTTGTAGGAATTTTCATGAATCCACACAGGGCTGCAGGAATCCTACAATAATAAGAAAATTAAATAATGTAGATTTATTTTTGTTGAATGTTCATTTACAGGTTGCTTTTTTCCAGTTTATTAGCCAAAGCTACCATTAATTAAACCTGGTTCTAACCATTGTCAACAACAGAAGGACAAGTATCAGGCGCTTCACAAACTCTCCACTCTCACTCTCAACTGAGTGGCTGAGTTGCAGGAATCCGTAGGAATCTGTAGCAATTTGTAGGAAGCTACTACCATATATGGTGAACGGAAATATTTAATAATTTTATTACGCTTAAATTTGCGTTGCATCCGATAATAGTAATTCAGGGATCCATATTGATTTTTTATCAGTCGTCAGCTGGGCAAGTGCATCTCATGATACACATGCCTGGTCAAATTTTGGGTTGCCCATGCAAAAATGCAGAAGTATAGAAAATGGTTGTTAAAATTACTTGTAACTTTAGCATTTGCATTTTATTTTACAATCTCACCGGAAATTAGGTGGGAACCCGATTTACAGTGGTCCATATCTGCCATGGCAAAACATACTTGAACATAGCTTACAAAGTTACGATTCAAAGACTCAAAGTTTTGACGCTCCTGGCCAATGTCTTCCTCTTATATTCTACCAAGATTTTGTGTTTTTCCTGTTCGTAAGCAGCAGGTTCTGCTCCACTTGTTTTCCTTTTTGCCAGAGGTGGTGAAACACCTTGTAACTAATGCCACATTATCAGCTGAGACCATGAGTCACCCTTTGCTAAACAACTAACTAACAACTATGTCAGCAGTGAGATACATGAAAATTGAGCCAGCAATCATTTCATGGAAAGCACTGCGTTGTCAAAGATGGCGCCCAAACTTGAGATTTCATTGCTGAGGAAAGCTGCATGTTTACCGGTATTCCTTATTTTCTGTAAGTTTCCATTAGAGCGAGTTTCAATCGAGTCTCGTAAAACCAAAACCAGAGTAATTACTTCGGCCGATCAAAAAGGACGGAGACAATCCACTAAACCAATCAAAACTCGATGTAATTACACATAACCGACACAAAGCGCGGGAGAATGTCACGCGCGATCCACGATTGGTCTTGGTTTCACTTCTGATTGGTTGAAAAAGTGGCGCGAGAACTTTGAACCAATCACTGAGTGAAGTAATGCAAAACCAAAGCAATTCGCTAATTACTTTCGACACTCAACTGAAAACCGCTCTAAACAAAAAGTGATCACAATAAAAGTACATTCTATATCGTAACATTGGATGGCATTCATGAAAAGACATTAAAACTTCACTCATCTGGACGGGTAGTTAGTCATCTGGGATGACCAGACGACTGTGAATATGAATCCCTGACAACTATGTTTACTATATATTTAGTTCTAGGGCACTACATTGTAATTGGGGATACTGTACGGAAATTAAATAAAGTCAATGCATATCGACTCTGTTTTTTTAGAGGAGAGAGGAGAATAGTAGTACCCAGAGGAAACCTTTTGGAGCAGAGTAGAGAACCAACAAACTCAACCCACATGCTCTCACCACTGCCCCTTCCCTGCTCCACAGCAAGCCATCCCTGTGCTTGTATCCTCATTGAAACCAGCATTACTGTAATTTTTGCAATTCTCCAGAATTTCACCTTCGATTAAGCCCTAAGCACCAACCTGCGTTTTGGCTTCTGTCAATCAAATTACTTAACATTGCCAGGGAGATTGACTCTGCCCTGGAAAGTGAATTGGAGTTTTTGTTTAGTTCACAGCTCAACTACCACTATGATATCTTTTTGGCGTTCTTCAGTAAAAAGATTCGTACAAATTTTTTCACTTTCTGTAGGTGTCAAGTTTGAATGTGCGAATGTACCGTGGGAACCAAAGATGCGGATTGGTAGATTACACGTATGTGAAACATCTGTTCAATAATTTATTTTTGGGTCAACTCTCGGCTTTGTATCAGATGTTTGATTGATGGAAGCTGAAGTTAGCACTTGTCTTGAAGATGAAATTCTGCAGAATTATGAAAATTGCTTTAAGGCCTTGTACAGTAACAGTAACAGTTTCTGCTGAATGATTGTTTTTTTGTGTGTTGTAGGGCTTACTGTTTGACATACTCACTTAAAAGGACCCTTCATTTCATTTCAGAGCTGTCATTTTTGAATTATATCATGGCAGAAATTTCCCGTGGAAAGTACATGGAACTTGAAGAAGACAAATACACAGAAAAGCGCGAAAAGGTGTACACTTTCATGAAAATTCCACGGGAGTTTGAAAAGGTTCTAAAGTTGTTTTAATATAAGTTTTTAATCATCTGACTTGAACCACTGTGAGGTTTTTGTACAATTTGGCTATTTTGTCAAAATAGAATTGCATCCAAGTTTGGAAATTAAAGTAAATGGCTTTAATCCCATGTGATGAACCATTACAAAGTCATGGAGCAAGAAATGCATGCACAGTAGGATTAAGAGAGTTAATTTTTCTTCTCTAGATATAAATCTCTTTTCTGTCAATATCATTTTGGCGTGCAATTGCAGTTAGCCCTGTTTAATTTACTTCTCAATACCACTACTATTACCACCACTGCTACCACTACTACTACCATTACTACTACCACCACTGCTATCACTACCAATACTTCTACCACCACTGACTACAGTGTGTGTTTCTGGGAACAATATCTGATGTTGAGAAAAAAGATAGGGTCTTTGAATTGTAACTTTCTAAGCCACCCTCAAATTTCCTTAAACCAGAATAGCAACAAAGTATGTTGGATTGCAATGTTTGGTTGCAAAGTCTAATGATGTTCATCAAGATCAACTTGCATCTCATTAATTTTCGTCAATTCTAGAGATATATATTTTTTTCATTTCAGCTAATGGTCTTTGGTTTCATGCTGTGTCTGGATTGTTTTTTGTTTATGTTTACAATACTTCCTTTGCGACTAATTGTTGCTTTGTACAAGATTATTACTGGATTGCTTTTCTGTAGAATGTAAGTATGGCCTCTCAATGATTTTATCTACATGTCACCAAGGTAAACTTCAATACCGGTCATTAATCCATCTAAAGTAGTGTCTTTCTGTCTTATCTTTTTATCTTTGTAATATAAATTACTGAAAGCAGAGAAAATAATTTAATGGTGTTTCAAAATGCTTACAGTCAGCTGTATAATCTTTATAATGATTGGGGGAAAGTTTAGATTTTCCTACTGCTTTATTCCAAGATTTCTGCCTAAACAGTAATTTCATTATAATTAAGGACTGATAGGACATTTTATTGCAAGAAATATTCACAAACACGTTTTATAGTATGTATCAGCCTTGTAGTTATTTTATGGTTAGAGTTTTTGTAACTGTGTACAGGTCAGAGTAGAATTTAGGATACATGACATTGTACAAATTGTACACTCAGACAGCTGAGCAAATACAGAATTAACAGTACACCTTTTGGTACCGGGCAAGATCATAATCACCAGGAACTCCATACTCCAAAATGCTCTTTCCAACAGTGTCTGGGTTCTTTAACCCTTTCACTCCCAAGAGTGACACTTATAGATTTTACTCTGTCTAACGCCAGACGATTTTATTCGTCAATGGGGAACCCCACAGGGGTGAAAGGGTTAACAACAGCTAGATTCACTCAAAAACTATGTCCCCATTAACCCTTTCACTCCCAAGAGTGACACTTATAGATTTTACTCTGTCTAACGCCAGACAATCTTACTTGTCAATGGGGAACCCCACGAGGGCGAAAGGGTTAATTAATGTACTTCCATAGGATTCTATAAACAAGAATGGTGAGAGGGCTCTAATGTTTATAGTCCTTATCCAAGAAGACTTGAAAGTCTAATAATGAACTTTGTATAATTATCTCATTGACACCTGAACTGTCCTGGACCGCCCCCATTGAGGAGTAAAATTGTCTGACGTTAGACAGAGTAAAATCTACACCTTTTGCTGTTCATTTACGCTAAGTATTTACGTCGACAGTTGAAACTATATGGCAAATATACGTTCAATAGCACTTCCATGAACTTGACGTTCATGGAAGTGCTAATGAATGTATATTTGCTACATAGTTTCAACTGTTGACGTAAATGAATGTATATTTTGCGTAAATGAACAGCAAAAAGTGTATTAAGTTTCACTCCTAGGAGTCAATGGGTTAAATGGTTGACACCTGAACCTCCCTGGAATTTATATTTATGCCCCCATTGAGAATTAGGGGAAAACCTGAGAGTACCCAGAGAAAAAGGTCTTGGAGCAAAGTACATACAAAGTCATGTAGAGAACCAACAAACTCAATCGGCTGAGCCCCGGAATCAAACCCAGGCTACAATGGTGGGAGGTGAGTGCTCTCACCACTGCGCCATTCCTGCTCAAACAGCACTTGTTATTTAAAGAGCCCTGCTCTGGTGCAGTTGGAGTGGCACCCATAGTCTTCTGCACGGTACTGTACATGTAGTCCGATACTCATCTGACTTGTTGGTGCCATCATTTAAAGGTTCTGTACTTGAGCGAGAAGTGTACATGTAGTTCAGTGGAAGAAAAACAGGGGGAGATTTCATTTTTAATATCCATGGCTCTTTTACATGTGTTACCTGAATCTTGTTGTACTACACCACTGAACCATAAGACAGTGCATTATATACACATTTATTAAATAAATTTTATTGGAATTTAGTTGCATTGTAACCATCATTCCTATGAATTCTTTTCTAGTTCACAAATGTTACAGCCTGCACAGATATGTGACCTTTTAAAAGGTAGGTTGATGATGAATGCATTGTCCTTACAATAATGATTATTTTTGGTCACTTTGAGAACTAAATTTAAGACTGCATGGATTCACCATGAAGTATAAAAAACATACCCCCAAAGTAATACCCTCATTGTTCTTTTTGTGGTCATTTTCAGGGTCTATAATCATTATTTGTTGGCTGCTTTTAACTTATGTGGATGTTTCTGTGTTGTATCACACTGTGCGAGGACAATCAGTCATCAAACTTTACGTTATTTACAACATGTTAGAGGTAACAGTGTACATGCATAGTCACATAAAACCACAGGAGTGTAAAAAACGTAATTTGTAGTACTTCAGTGAACTGAAGCTAAATATTGAACATTATACAGTACATTAAGTTCCTCCTTTGTAAGTTTATGTGTTCATGGTAATCCACCATTTAAAATGTGTTAAAGGTAATTCCCTTGAAACTTTTCTACTATCAAACTTTTTTGGAAACTTGGCATAATTAAGATTCATGATATGAACATTGAAAAAATGCAATAAAAATATGGGGTCACCGTGCTTGTTTCCGTGTGAGCAGGCTCTTAAAATAGGGTATTTTTACTGGTTGCGAGTTAAAAATTCGAATCACCCTCATACAGAATTAAGTCTTGTTTACTTGAAAGACACAAAATGTTATTTTGAAACTAAAGCTTCTTTTATTCACATAAGCAGTATTGCTTCATTTACGCTGTTTTTGATTGCCTGGTTGTGGAAATAGTGCACTTTTTGGGACAGTTCCGTGGTTAGCTTGAAGTCCTCGCCTTGGCCAAAATACACCCAGTACAGAACTGTTTTCCAAAAAAATTCGTGTTCTACTATCAAACTTTTTTTCTTTTTCAAATATGTTCTTTATTAGACTGTGCTCGTTTGAGAGAAAAGGAGAATTTATTTCGCTATCGGGCTTAGTTTGACTAAGGAATTACCTTAAAGCCATACACCTGTTTTTTTTTACCCTCTTCAGGTTTCTCGTTTCTTCACTTCTTATTTTCTCCCTTGCCTTGCCTTCTCTTTTATTTGCACCCCTTTAATTTGTCTTCCTTCTTTTCTCTCATTTTGTTATTCTTTCTTATTAATAATTTTTTATTTCCAGTGTTTTATTCTAGTTATAAATTTATGGTATGAATAAATTATAAATGGTATGAACAAGACTAACAACAAAGGAGATAAAATGGAGAAGGCATAAAATAAACAATATAGAGAATTAATTAATTACAGATGACTGTATAATAAATTTATGCCCTGTACATTGAATTTAATGTTTTGAGATATTGAACTCTTCTGATCGGTCAGATTCTGTTTTCTCATTTTTCTCTTCTTTTCCCTTTTCTCGATCTCCTCCATTTTGCTCCACTTGACTTCTCAGGACTTTTTTTACACCTTTTATTAATTTTATTGCCCTTCCAGGGGTTGCAATAAAATGTGAAGTTGGCATCTGGTTTGAGTTGAGTAACTGACAGTATCAACGAGGGCTCTGACATAGGGGTGGATCTAGAGGGGGAGGGGGGGGGGGGGGTGAATAGGGTAGCTAGTCAACCCCCATTTTGGCTCCCTTTTTTTCTATTTATCTGACTCTAATTGTATTTTTATTTTTGCTGGAACAGATACTGTTTACCTGACGTGAGTGTTTTTAATAATGCAGAACATAAAAAAAGTCAAAATGGCAGCCTAAACTATCTGGACTTTTGTCAGAGTTCATGCTTTGATTCTTTCAATTCACCCCGTGTAAAATAATTTATTCCTAGATCCGCCATTGTGACAACTTCTTTCTCAAGGGGGGTGTCTGTGGACATAGCACTTTCAATTGAAAAGAATGCTCCCAAATGCCACATTTCAAATTCAAAATTGATGATCATGTTCGTATTAATCTTTGATTTTTTCAATTCATCAAAAAAGGAGCCATCTTCTTTGAGTGAAGTGGCTGTCATGCTTTTTGCCAGCTGTCAGTACTTATTGAAAGCACTCAGTCTGTCCTTCTATATGCCACTTAAAAAAATACCATAATATATAATTATACTCTTTGTTTGCCCTCCAAAATTTTGTATAAGCATCAATTTGTTTTCAGTTTCAACAATGGCCCCAAGAGAAAATAAAAACAATGCTTACATGTATGTAAACTTTTGGAGGACAAACAAAGAATATTGTGGTGTTTTTGAAAGTGGCATATTGACCCCGGCTGCAATCATGACAACTTTTCTTTTCTGCTCTGTGACAGATAGCTGACAGGTTATGTTCCTCTTTTGGCCAAGACATCTTAGATGCTCTGTTTTGGACAGCAACTGAACCAAAGGATCGAAGAAGAGAACACATTGGAATTATTCCTCATTTTGTAATGGCTGTGGTTTATGTGTGTATCCTTCAAAAGTTGTTGCCAATGCCAAAATGCTATTTTTTTCCAAGCTTACATTAATATTGATTAAGAAGTCATGACACATTCAATACAGTTTGGTGTTTACTGTCAAAGTATCATGAATACAGTTCCAGAGCCCTGATAAAAGAAAAATTAACAACATTTTTAAGTGGCTCAAATGAGAACTTTGACTCTTGCAACAAATTAAATCTGATCATTGGAACACTGGGTTGCATTTTAATTTAGTTTTTCAAATATTTTAGGGGCCCTCATTTGGAATTTTATATGTCCTGTTATGGCACCCTTTGAGCAGAGCCTCTCTAAAACTCGCCAGAGGGCAAGCAAGAGAGGCTCTGAAGGAATCATATCAAGTCTTTTAAGTTGTCACAGTCCAAGTTTCTGGGCTAATCACTCTGGTCAAACCGGTTAGCAGTGGGCACATCGTATTTTTGACAAGGCAAAGGTCAAAATCTAGCCTTCAGTACAAAAATCAATATGGCGTCTAGGGGTGCGATTGAGACTTGGCCTGGGTTTGAAACTGTATCCAAGCAATGGCTTGAGCATACTCAATAAAGACTTAACACGATTTCTGCAGAGTACTTTTTTTCTTTTCGAGTTAAGAAAGGCTCTGCTGGCAGGGTGATGTTACGGTTGCCGCAGTATAGTTTGGGAAGTTTATTTGGACAGACATTAATTCCTTTGTGGGAAACAGCAGAGGCAACTCTAGCATCTTACCAAATCAAAAATAGCAACACATCGGAAATATAAGAAAGAAAATATAACAAAATAAAATAATATTTTTACCTTTAAGATGTTGAAATAGAACCTCTTTGAAAGATATTCAAAGGTCTTCAGTTTCTATAATTGCTTGGAGAGATCCATAAAATTTAACGTTTTGCAAGGATCTCGTAGTGGTTCTTGCAATGCTTCCAGTGAAAAATAATTTGTGCAATTTGTGACAAGATATACAAGAGATCCTTGAAGAACATCGAGGCTATAAGGTTACCGGTAATTAAAGGATCCTGACAATAAGGATTCTCAAGATCTCCATTACTTGAATGTTTGAAATTTGTTGAAGACAATTTTTTCAGATATGTCCAGAAGTGTACATAATTGGATGCACAACAATTTTGATAAGCATCACAAAGTGTCCTCTTGATCTTCTCCACAACTTCAACATCACTCCCGTCAGGGAAAACAGACCATTATTATTAATATGACAACGTGTCCCTGAACCTCCGCTCCTCAATTGACCTCTTTAGCTTGTGTGTTTTGTTTACCCATTTCGGACCATGTGATGTTACTCTAGAGAACAGTTTCTGTCAAATGTCATCTTATGCACAAAGAACTTATGAAAAAACAACAGGAGAATTCCCTTGAGAACATCACCTGGTCTGAAATGGGAAAACAAGACATACATGTGCAAGGTAAAGAGGTTGTTTAAAGATAAAAGGCCTCACTTACCCTCACCAAAAAATAACACTAACCCTTAGAGCGACTTTCATATGTAAAAGTATTCGCAATATTTGTTACACAGACCAATGTGTTTGGCAAGATTAAAACAGGTCTTCTCCTTATTCCCTCCAAGGAAACTCCTAACGCAGGCAGTAAACATTTCGATTGGCCAATCACATTTCTGCATTTCAAATGATGTCAAAGTGAAACTTTCCAGAAAGCTCCAAAGAGAGATGACGTTGTTTGCACTAAGCCAATAAAAATTGGAAGTCGTTTGTTTTTGTTTGATAAGGCAACTGAATGTTTTGCATTTTTGTTTTAATATGTTTAGTTTTTATGTTAATTTTTCAAGGTCATATGAAAGTCGCTCTATTGCTAGAAACAGGTAGCAAATGCTTAGCAATAATTTAAAGGAAACACTTTGTGTTGGATGTCAAAATTGGGCGTGGCATCTAATTAGCTGCAATTCTGGCCATAAGTGAATTTTTTTCCAGAGAAGCCAATATTCTGCAAATTTAATCATCTGTGTGTTGTTGTAGTGTATTAATTCCTTAACCCCCTCAGTTCTTCATTCTGTGCTAGTATTATTTCAGGCCATCTGTCTCAATGTTGCAGTAAACTCTCATAACAAGTCATTACTAGTCATCATGGTTTCCAACCAGGTGAGATAAGCCTGAAAGTGGAAGGAAGTATTCTTAAGTGCAGTGTGGTTTGTCATAAAATTATACTCACAGAGCAATGAAAATGAATTATAACATTTCTACTGGTATTGCTCTCCTGTTGTAGTTTGTGGAACTAAAAGGGAGCGTTTTCAAGAAATTCGAGAGAAATAACTTATTCCAAATGTCTTGTAGCGGTATGTACAGAACTCTTATTAATTTTTATGTACTATGTGTTACAAACAGACACAGCTTTGATCCCAATTTGATTTCTTTTTTTCTGGTTGTAGATATTAGAGAAAGATTTCACTATATTATTTTGATATCAATTGTTGCGCTGAGGAATTTAACAGAATTCAACTGGAATCTTGGTAAGTAAAGGTGGGAAAAAGGCCTTTGACAGAACACCAAGTGGCACCTTTTAATTAAAGATGATGATAAATGAAGACGATATTTGACTTTGTAGATCATCTATATGTTATCTGCCCTTATCTTTTTGCTGTACTGTCCTCTGAGTACTTTGTGGATTGGATCAAACACGCTTTTATCACAAAGTTCAATAATATCCCAGTAGAGGTATGTGGGTTTGTGTTTTAATCCTGTTATCCAGTGTTGTTGTACTATTGCTTTGTGGAGATCCCAAGCAGTACGTGTTTTTCCTACCACGCCATATCCCACTCATACCAAAATAACTGAAAGGTTACACTAAATTTTGTCATCTTCAGGTTTACTGTGAGTACAGGGCACTTCTAGCTGAGGATGCCACTTCAAGTCGTCAAAAAAAGGTAAAAAATAGAAGAGTAACCAGAAAACATATTCTTCTAAAAAAGCGTTCTCTGGTTAAGAAAAATTTAAAAACGTAAGCTTTCGGCTTCCAGACTAAAGTCTTTAAAAACTATGATGCAAATGTGCAAGATGGAAATAGATACAAAATGGAAGTGTGAAAAAAATTAACGGTAAAAGGGAAAAAAATGCGCTAATCTAAAAGAATAGAGTAGTGTTTTGGCAAAGGCTTGGAGTTATTGTCTGCTTCATTAGTGTTAGCGGTGTGCCAAGATTCCAAAGTTTTTCGAATTCGGAAGTTTCCTTTTTCATTTACTCTAGCATTGTTGAAGTCAAAAGAGTGATTGTTACGCCAAGCGTGAGCTGCAATATTAGAGCCAGTTTTACTCACATATTTTTACATTTCGAATGTGTTTCTTTTTCCTCGTTGAAAAACACCTTCTAGTCTCACCAATGTATAGCTCCAGGGACAATCGGTGCAGGGGATTTTATACACTGCATTGGTTTGAAACAAGACGATTCCACCTACAAAAGACTGCGCTCGACTTATGCATCTCCACCTGCAATCCGTGGTCGAATAAAATACCACAAGTCTGGCTACCCCCTTCGACCAATAGGCCATTTCCGAGTTCATGTCTGCCTCCTCTTTAAAGCGAGTCTAAGTGCGAAGTTTTTCTTATGATAATTAGTTTTCTTTCATATGTAAAGTAAAACTAATTACCATCACAAAAACTTCGCACTTAGACTCGCTTTGAAGAGGAGGCAAACATGAACTCGGAAATGGCCTATTGTTTCTTGTATTGGTTCTGCCCTCTACAATACATCGAAATTTCGTACAGACATTTTGGCACCCATCCAGAATCGTAATGGCTACTCTGTTCTTAATTCTTGTGAATTTGCCAAAGACGTGGCAAACATGGGGATACTGGACGATGAAATAATGGTTTCCTTTGACGTTGTTTCCCTATTCACAGCCATCCCAGTCCAGTTACATGCACTTTGCAGTCAAGAACCAACCTCACTATTGATGACGTTATCTCGCTGCTGGAATTTGTTATTTTAAACAGTTTTTTCGTCTATATTAATGATTGTGTCTACAAACAAATACATGGTTGTGCCATGGGAAAGCCCGGTTAGTCCAGCCGTCGCTAACGGTTGTATGGAGGCTATCGAAGAATCGTCCATGAGAGTTGCCCTTAAAATCTGGAAAAGATATGTTGATGACAATTTTGTCAGCGTCAACAAGGATTGCTCACCTGAACTCCACGACAAATTAAACTCTACAGACCTCATGACTTCCTTTACTATGGAAAAAGAGAACAATTATCAAATCTTCTTTCTAGATACCCTAGTCTCCAGGAATAATGGTTTCATCGTCATTGACGTCTTTCGCAAACCAACGCACACAGACAGATATTTGGACTTCAATTCCCATCATGAGAAGAAACACAAAATAAGTACTGCGTCTACCCTCCTAAACCGCGCTTGTAATCTACCGAATACAATGGAAGGAAAATCGTCTGAAGTTAATCACGTCACTAACACCCTTCTTGCCAACGGCTATCCACCTGCCTTCATCTCTAACGTATTGAAAAAGAAAAAAACCTTCCCCGGAACTTATTCCTTTACCGGAAGAAATGGTGGGCATGTTTTTCAATCTGATTGAAAATAAATCCACCACCATGGCGTGCCTTCCTTATGTTCGTCGTATCACAGAACCGCTCATACGTCTTCTTCGAAAGAACGGAATTAACGTTGTTACTAGACCTCAAAAGATCTTGCAACAAGAATTCTCTTTCTCTTCCCTTCCCTCCCATTGAACTTCCAACCAGTGTGGTGTATAAAATCCCCTGCGCCGATTGTTCCTGGAGCTATACATTGGTGAGACTGGAAGGTGTTTTTCAACGATGAAAAAAGGAACACATTCGAAATGTAAAAAGATGTGAAACTGGCTCTAATATTGCAGCTCTCGCTTGGCGTAACCATCACTCTATTGACTTAACAATGCCAGAGTAATTGACAAAGGGAACTTCCGAATTCGAAAAACTTTGGAATCTTGGCACACCGCTAACACTAGTGAAGCAGACAATAACTCCAAGCCTTTGCCAAAACACTACTCTATTCTTTTCGATTCGCGCATTTTTTTCCCTTTTACCGTTTTTACAATTTTTTCACACTTTCATTTTGTATATATTTCCATCTTGCGCATTTACATCTTAGTTTTCAAAGGCTTTAGTCTGGAAGCCGAAAGCTTACGTTTTAAAATCTTTCTTAACCAGAGAATTTTTTTTTTTACAAAAAAAGGTAAGTTATTTATAGCGTTGGTTTATGCAGTCGTGGTGAAGCCTTGGAGCACTCATCAAAATTAAACAATCGCTCACCAAATTAAATGGAATCAAATCTACCTTATGCTCTTGATTCATAGTTTGTTTGTATCATTAACTCGAGTTCCTTGTTTTACAGGCACATGCAGACCACTTTGATTTGGTGTCGCGTCGCATGGGTTTTATACCACTTCCTCTGGGCTCACTGGTCAGTTACAAGAGTTTCCATCACTTTTGGTTTCTATAGCTAATAGGCCCTGTTGCAGTTGTTTGCTCAGTGACCTACAACAAGTTGCAAAATTGTTGACTCGCAGAGACACTTTCATTAAAAAACACCTTTTCTAGCTTCCAACACCCGCCGTATCTAGAATTTAAACCTTTCCCACTTTCTCTCCCCTCTCCACCTTTCAATGTTGACTGCTTAAGTTTCCAACAATTTTTTGTCTTGCTAGCAACACTGATAAGGGAGGAGGGGGCGCTGCAGTCTGAGAGATAATAGGTAAATTAATAACGCACCAAGAAGGTGAAGTGTCTCCACTATTTTTGCAACTTGTTGTAGCTTATGAATGGCTGTGGGGCTGCCGGTGTATTGCTACAGACCACGCTGTCTTTATCATGTAAAGTTTGT
>NC_090885.1:69761140-69796140 GCF_036669925.1 Montipora capricornis
TCATTTATAATTGCAATTTCAGAATTACTGTACTTTCATTTCTTTGATTTGTTGCTTATGGCAACTTCTAGTTTTAAAAAAAATGAAAGATCTATAAGAATCATTGTGACAGGTTAAATTATTTGAAAGAGAGTTCTAAGTGATCCTTGTGATCTGGACAATTTAAGCAATAATATTGTCTTGTATGGACACCTGAAAATTCCAGTGGCTTCAACAGAAACCAAACCCATGACTTCTCCCATTATGGTGGCAATGTTCTACCAATTGACCTACAAAGCCATTTAGTTGAGAACAGGTCAAGTTGTTGGGCTCGTGTGTCACATGGCTTGAAATTGCACCCAATACAGTTGCATTTGCGACTGCATTTTTTCCCTTTGGGACTAAATATCCCGTAGTGTAGCAGCTCTCGTAGCATGCTATTGTTTGGTATTGTGCGCAGCTTCTATTGTTTTCAAGTCTGTCATTTTTTTCAATTGTTCAGTCTTTTGTTTTTGGGTTAGCGTAGCAAGCCAATCACATTATACGTTACGGCAGCTGCTAGCTACATCACCCAAAATATCTGGAGAAGTTGCAAATTTGCGACTTGCTTTCACCTTTGCTCTTTCGAAACAAAAGGGTTAGCAGTTGCCACTTCATTGCTAAAATAAATAAAAGAATGAGAAAATTATTTTGTTTCTTGCTTAGAATTTTCTTTCAATCTGAAGATAGCGTAATTGTAGCGTAATTTAGCTGAGATGTTATGTGCACAACCCCATTCCTTCAATCATTCGCCATTTTCAGCGGTTTCTTTACAAACAAGTATTGCAGGCTCATATTTTGTTTTGCTAAACTGCCGACAACACAATGCTGCACCACAATTTTGCGACTAAAATCTTTTCATTAATTTCGAGCCCTGTGTCACCATGAAAGGGGCATTACTAAACCAAGAAACAGTGAAACACCGAAACCCTGAAAGAGCGAAACGAACCACTAATTAAAAAATACCATGTACATGTACATGTATGACTCCACCATACATTGAATGCTAACCAGCAAACGTTTCAGCAAACTGTTTCAGCAAACTGTTTCGTTGTTTAGTAATGTCCCCATGAAAGGACTCAGTGAATGAAATAAATGTAATATGAAGTATAGCACTTTAACATTATTTGCTGCTACATTCCATCGCCTGCTTACCTGAATGTAGAACCTTGGAACACAAGCCAGCGTGTGAGCTATGTTAGTCAGGATTGTAGCATTTGCAGGAGGATACATATAAGACAAGCTTGGATTAGCGATGTAGTGGATTCTGAACATAAATCAAAAGAAGTCAAAAGATTACCAAAATATCAACAAAGATGTATTTCTTGATTGATCTATGAAGGAAAAACAGAAAAAAAAGTAATTACTTGTCTTTTGTAAACTCTGTCCCGTTTACACTCTAAGGAACAAAACTCAATCAATAAACTCAACCAAAATGCTAAATAAAATTATAGTGACCAAGCTCCTGTAGGGGGGACTGGAAACTAGACATATCAAAGGCATTTTTCTCAAGAACTAGCCATACGACTCCACCTTTTTCAGGATTTCCTTAGCGTGAAAAAAATTAATAATCATATGTGTGTAGATAATAAATAGTTAAATCTGTCAAACAGGTTTTTCAAAAATGGCAAAAACATGTAACTTTCATGTATTTTGCTAATAACTGAAAAACTATCTGATAGATCTTTTTTTTTTATGTTGACAGTTTCGTCTTCATATTCTTTACTAATTCCCAAAATTTTAACCCTGGTCGTACGTCTAGGTTTTGAGACAAAGACCCTTAAAATGTCAAGTTTCAAGTCCCCCCTCCAGGAGCTTGGTGACTATATTTAGCATTTTCCCCTCATTTTCATTTCTTTTGTTAGGTAAAATAAAATTTAACATCAATTGCAGTGCACTTCAGAAGAGATATCCTGTTGCTTTAATTTCACAGATTTCAAAATCTTGATCTTTTTCTTCAGAAAACTGTAGTAAGCCAATAAGTTATTTAATTAACTCAGATGGCCTTTCGTCCAAAAATAACAGTTTCATTTCCACAGTTGAAATGTACGCCTTCCATATTTTTTTTCCAACAATTATTTATTATTGTTAATTTTTCTACAAAAACAGCCCACAAGCTGTAAGATTTAAACAATTTGTATCATGTATAAAAATATAACTTTAAATCCCTTGTGTGCTGACCTTTACTTCCAATACTTATAACTTTTAAGTGTGAAATCAAATAAGTGTTTACAAATAAGAAGCTGCAAAGTTGTTCATACCCTAGGCCTGGTGCCAATCCTTGTAAACTGGATTTCACTTTTTCTTTGCTGCTCTGTTCTGAATCTGGCTTTTTAGGTTCCTTCCCGTTTTTGACATCATCATCATCAAATTCTGTTTGAGGGGAAATTCTACAAAATAATTTTCTTCCATTTAATGATTTTACAATAACTCACTAATAGCGCACCGGCATGCTAGTAAATTTCTCCTGTTTATTTTAGCATGTAGCAATAAAATATAATTTAATATTATTTACTTTGTTCAAACACTGCATTTGTAAAGGAGGTCACAGACTGAGGTTAAACCTATGAAGGGTCCCACAAAAAACCTACTAACTTAAAAAAGTATTTATCTTAAAATATCTCCGTAAAATTTATCTAATTACATGTAATATAATAATTATTCAAAAAAATTAAATCAATAAAACATTAATCCACTTTTTAAAATTATTTTTGTGCTACTAGATAAAACAATCACTTCTTATTTTCTTCAGATTTTGAAAGTATGTTTGCTTAACACCTGACTGGCAAAATTTTGAGTATTGCTTTTTACCCAAAGGCTGTTTACTTTGAGGGTAAGTGTTGGATTTCAAGATCTGCCATTACTCGCATTCAAAACTGACTGATTGGACCTCAGAGAGTTGGATCTAGGGAAAAGTGACGTCATTTACTCACTAGCTTAAGTTTCAGCATGTAAATGCTGCTTATTATGTATGCAAAACTCAAGTTTAAAAGCCTGAAAGCCTGAATTCCTGTCCTGCATAATAATTCAGCCGTGTCCACACACACTGCATTCTTAAACTAGCGAGTCTTCAACGTCATTTTCTCCACAATCCAGGGCTCTCAAGATTTTAAAGTTAGTAAATGGCAGACCATTAAATAGAAAAATCCCAGTTAAAGTAAACAGGTGTCTTTATAGACTTGGGTTACTTACGGTTTAGTTAACACAATTTTGAAATCCAAAGGAAAAAAAAAGAATGATTTTTTTTGTCATAGTAGGACTTTAAGAATGTTGACATTGACATCATGTACAAATAGGCAGTTTGGAAAATTACTCCAATTTTTAATGATTCCAAGTAAGCATTCTTCGACCCATTTTGTTTAGTATTAATTTTATGTAAATGATCTACCTACGGTCCTGTCTTACCAAAAGTTACGTTGACGACACAAAACTCTACATTTCTTTCCCAGTCCATGACTGGGCTAAGGCTTTTGCTGATTTGAATGTTGACCTCCTACATAAAAATTATTCAGAACTGGTGCTTCGAAAATCGTCTACTCTTGAACCCTGATAAAACTAAGCTTATTGTTTATGGAAGTCGACAAAGTTTACAAAATCTCCTGGTTATTCGTCTCTCCCTCTTAGGAAAAGAACTAAAATACCGGTGCACGTTGTCCTAGGCGTGACTTTTTGTCCAAGCCTTACTTTTCACGAGCATATTGTTAAAACAGTTTCCTCTTGTTTAGCTCAAATTAATCGTGTGTTTGACAGATCCACCTTAATCACAATAATTAACACTCTAGTGTTTAGTAAGTTGTTTTATTGTTCCTCCGTCGGGTCCAGTGCAGTGGACACTAACCTTCTCAAGCTCCAAGCGGTCCAGAATTTTGCAGCCCGGATTATCAGTGGTTCCAGAAAATTTGACCATGTTACTCTGCTTCTGAGAGAACTGCACTGGCTACCTATTAAATCTCAGGTATACCTCCATGACGCCTACTTACAACCAGAAGCTCCCAACTTCTGCACATACCCTTATATAAAACTAAATCTGCACAAAGGACATTTTTTTATCGTACTGTAAGTCTGTGGAACAGTTTAGATAATTCCCTTACTCTGTAACTCTTCTCATGATTCTAAGCGTCATCTTAGAGCCAAATTATTTGCTGCCCAGTTATAATTCTAGCGAATGTTTTTTAACATTTTAGCTTCCTGAATTTTTCTATGAAAGTCTTTATTATAGTAATTTTGTATTTTTAGATCATTGTCACTGAAAATCCCTCTTTAGGGAGTGTCAATAAAGTTTGTATTGTATTGTATTGTATTCCTACAAAGAAAGTAGTTAAAAGTGTTGACTTCTGCCTTTTGTGTTTGGGTCTTGTATCGATGAACAGCTACATGTAAATAAATACAAAATGTTTGAACTTACAAAAACATCGTCCGGAGATGATCCAGTACTACATGTAGCAAACACAGAGATCACTAACCTGCTACACTGCCGTGCCGCGAGGTGTTCATGATAAGGTTTAGCATACTCGACTGTTAATCTGCTTCCAAGTACCTCTATCTGATGCAACTGGGACAAGGCCTGTATTATTATTTTAAAGGACTCGTATCAATTTTACGTCAGTTGGTACTTAACAGGTATTTGGATTCCTTGTTATCTATTAGCTGTATGAATAATGATCATTTTACCTTAAATTATTACCAACAAATCTAACAGGCAAACATAGCTCAAAATCCTCTGATAAATTCAAATGTTTTTGTTTTTTAATTTTAAAAAAGAAGGAAAACTAACAAGAGTTTCTTTAAACATTTAACACTAAAGACTGCAAAGCCAAGTAATGATTACGTTACATCAACACAAACAGTGATAAGTATTAATTTCACACATCACAATTGAACTTTGGTCGGCCAAACCTAGCATGATCAGCGCTCAAACTAGAAAGCAAACACAGACAGCTGTTTCAGGCTTGTTGGGCCTTGTTAGAGTTTTTTCAATGTAATTTTGTGATTTGCAAGATGCCACTAATGGAAAAAATGAATATAAGTATTCCAAAAAAAAAAAGGTGTGTACTAAATGTCCCAGACTAATACTTTAATATTGCTAGGTGCTTTTTAGAAATTACAATAACTTTGAAATCAATTTGAAACATAAATAGACTGCAGAACTTTGACAGTAATTCAGAAGGTCAAAAGTCTATTAATTAAGAGTTATTTGGGCTCAAAGGCCAGAAACTGAAAAAAGTTTTCATGGTGATAGCATGGAAATATAACACATTACAAAGGTTACATGTACTTTAAAATGACCAATGGACAAACTAACCTGAGCAGCTTCTGCTTGACTGGGAAATTCAACAAAAGCAGCATCTCGCTATTGTACATGAAAGGTCAAGATTGTAAGTCAATAAATAATTCTAATGCTGAACACTGACTCTACGGTTCCCATTCATGCCAAGGGATTTTTTTTTTGCAGTAACCGGTTTTCTTTCTGTTAAACCACTGTCACTGGAGCATAAGTTTGACCATCACCTAGTAAGTGAACCTTGACCACCTAATATAGTCATTATTATTATTAACCTTTGTACACTATGCATGGCTTATATTCAAATCATAGTTAATAAAGATGTTGAAATAAACAACGTTAGGGACTACATTTAATGCATTGTCGACATTACTCTCTGAAGGAACCCAGGGGAGAACGTCTGTCTTGCTTGCTCCGGCAAATCCTCGTTGTTCATTTTTTCATTATATATATACATGTATGATGACAATCCAGACAAATGCTTACATGGTGTGGAGAGTCTGAAAATAATCATTTTGTCTCTGGACGATTAACAGCAGGGTTCGAACTTTGGAGGAAGGACAAAACAGTGGTCGATCACTGGTCCATTTAAGAAGTCCATGGACCTGGTTCATCCAGGTTGTCTGTGGACCAGGGATCAATGAAATGTACCCTGGCCGAGATGGACCGTCGTACTCTTGGTACACTGCTTAAAATGTGAATTATCCAATCCACCCGATACCTTATAAGGGAAGGTAAATTTTTTTTGCAGTGTTTTTGCAATCAGGAACGTTACATGTGCATGGAATAAGCCGTCACTCGGTTATCGTAAATGGTTTGTAACAAACTTGTATTGCCTATGCGCTGGGCGACTGTGTTAAACACCACGCAAATGCGCAAAATTAGTTAAACAAACAACACACGCACCATTTTCCCTCTTCTTTCCATGCAAATGACATCTTTAGCTCCAAAATGTTTCAGCAAGTCGATTTTATCGTTGACATTTAACTTAGAAGGTAAATGTCTCACCAACAACTTTGATGATCGGCAGTCAGCCATATTGGAACGTAATTTCTTTGCAATTCGGAACACACAATAATAAGGGATACATAAGCGATCTTTCTGTCAATTGGAGGTAGCCGCTGTCATTGGTACAATCGCGGGCGAAAAGGGAGATACAAAGCACCCCACCCGACTCCCCACCCTACTGTCAGAGATTTTCTTTCTTCTTCCTCTTTTCAGCCGCAAAACGACGACGTACGACTGACTAAACTTCGCCGGAGAAGAAGAAGAAAAAAAGGCCTCTGGGAGCAGGGGACGCTCCCTAGGTTAAAGGAAATTAAAGCTGATCAGTGGCCATGGGCTTACCTTGGTGTAAAAAGCCTATGAAACTTTTTCTGTTTTTTGTTGGCTCGTGGTAGGGTCAGGTTATTGTTTGATGTTTTTTTTCCCTCTTTTTCCCCTTGTGCTACGTCATCCGTGAGTTTCACAGGTGTTTTTTCACCGAGGATGATCGCATGAGCTGCTGGGTGGGACAGAATTCGGAATCATGAATTAGGGAACCGATCTTCCTTCGGGAAAGAAATGTTATTTTGGACCAGATGAATGCAATTAGCATTTATAATCAAGACTGAAGTCCAAATTTAATATTTCCACATGCAAACAGAAAACTTCCCCATGGCACATTCAAGCTAGGCAGCACCAAAATGTTTTCATGCAACTCCTCACTCAAAACACTTTCCCTCTCCTGCACAACCCTTGCTTTTCAGCCATTTTCATATTATTATTATTATTATTATGATTATTATTATTATTATGATTATCATTATTATTATTATTATTATTAAATAATAATAATAATATTATTAATATTATTATTATTGTTGTATTTTTTTCTTTAATTACTCAATTATTAGTAAATTTTTTAATATTAGATTTTTTTAAAGGTAGAAGGAAGGAAAGAGAAGAAAACAAAAACAAGAAAATGTGCAATTTTTTTTAATAGCTTGTATAAATCTTTTTTTTTTTAACAATTGTTTTTGACAATTTTGTAAATGTGAATTATATTGAATTAAATATTTGAAAACAAACAATTAGTATCATTGTCATTATTATTAAATTACCTCCACCTCTTTTCAAATTAAAGAGTCCTAGTGTATAGTATTATTGTAAAACAAATTTCCATTCCAGATAAATCCGATGTAAAATGTTGAAAGTATAGGACTGCACCAAATACTTCACACTTGATCGCCATCAATTTGAAAAGAAGAATGAAGAGAACCTAAACGTGATTAACCCACAGTGTGAGACACAGCTCTGGAGATGTAAAATTTGGGTCCAGTTGTTCAAACAATGGATAGCGCTATCTGCCAGATAAATCACTATCCAGAGGATAAGTCATAGAGAAACCGATTGCGCTATCCAACAGATTGTAATTTATCCCGTGGATAGTTATCCAACTTTTGAACAACTGTGGCCTGGAGATTTTTTCCCACCAACCCCTCCACCCACCGAACCACCCACTAAAAAGCATTTTCTTTCCAAATAAAATCAACCATTCTTTCCAGAATATTGACCACCACCATTGAAACTAGTAAGTTTCAAGGAAATACATTAATGATGACATAATAGCATAAGAAATGCATTTAGAAACAGTGAAACAAGTTTGAAAAAGTCGAAACAGTCTTAACTTGGGAATGCGATTTGAGCCTACAAAGGACAATTAACTGCTTTTTAAGGTTATCCAAGTAAAACCCATAATTTGATACTTCTAAGGGATGAAAAAAATTTCATGGCACCAGGACAGGATCTTGGTACAAAGTTCTTTTCAAAATTTGTGACGAGCACCCCTTTCCTTTTTATATGGGAGTCCCCCCTGTTGGGGGGGGGGGGGGGGGAGACTCCCAGATAATCAAGGAAAGTTGACATAATTGCCTTTGTAACTTTAGCTAAATCAAACATTCAATAATATAATTTGCAAGAGAAGCTTGGAAGTTACAAAAATACAAAATGAAATACAAACAAAGTATGTACCGGAGTGTAAAATATCACTGAAACTGGTTTAGCAGGGTATAGGCCATGTAGTTTTTGTTATAAACTGAACCAAGTAGAAGAAAGTTATGGTGTTTTCAAGCAAACCAGTTTCAATGCTTAGCCTTTACGAAATTTAGCAAGCAACTCCTTGCTGGTGGCTTAAATCACAAAAAAACAGGAAACTTTGTCAAAAATTATGCTTGCACTTTGTTGTTAATACTGGCTTCAAAAGTCAGACAATAATAATGTCATTCAAAGAATTCCTCATCATAAAAGATGTTCTGAATTACCATCTTATGGAATTTAACCAACTCAGTGCTTTGTTACAGTGGCCACAGAGTATGTTTAAAAGTGCAGGAGGAAAGGAAGGGGGGGGGGGGAGATAGGCTTTGGTATAAACCACAGAGCTCTGAGGGGGAGAGGGGGCAGGTTTAGGAGAAAACAACATCCCAGAAAAAAGTGTGGGGCTATAGCACCCCCTTCCCCCAAGTCCCTCACAATAACTGTGTGGTTACCATCAATAATTTCAGCTGTTTCCTTCGGTCTATAATCTTGGCTTCTCATTTTTTTTTAAATTCATACTCAGGTTTCACAGATTTTCAGGATGAGCTAAAACATGAAAGTACCGTAGAGTATGTCGCTTAGTTTTTACAGTTTGTTCAATGACATGATCAATGAATTGCACCCAGGCTTGAAGTGACTTTTAATCCTTATCTTAGATTTTAGTGTTTTCTGTTCCATTTACATCAGTAAAGCAGTGGGGATTCATTATTGGTCAGAGTAAAATTCAGACTGCTAAGTGTGGCACATTAATTTCTGAGTTTTCAAACAATATGGGAGCATTTTTCTCACAGCCCATCTGTATTGGACAGACAATGGTCACTGACTCAAGGTAGTGTGGCCCAGTGGTTAGGGCGCTTGCCTTGAGATCCGGAGATCCCAGGTTCAAGTTTCGCTCTGACCACTCGTTGAATTTGATCCTGGTAGTCCCTGGTTCAACTTCCCAGCTGCACTTGTAAATAGCCAACTGGTTTGCCTCCGGCCAGTCGGGATTCGTAACAGTTGATGTTGTTCTGTTCCGTAGCTTTGTTGTGTTTCATTGGCCCTGAAAAGCCCCTATGGGGAGCGACCAATTAAGTATGTATGTATGTATATGCTTTTGTTCAAAGGGCTAATGGTCACAACACTAACGCACAAGTACCACTGGGAGAACCAACTTCAGGTTGGAACATGCGCAGTGGGTTTGGCAATCTTGTCTCGTAAAGCCTGCCTATCTTTCAGTCAGTACCCAAGAACACGGACTCTGGCCAGTTGCAAAGCAGGAAGTCTGTGAATCATGGACTTCCGACTCACCTATGGAGACTCAGAAGCTAGAAACAGTGGTTGCCAATAGTTTCACTGTGACTGCACATAAATTGGCAGTCTGTGTTCTTGGTTCTGACTAAAAGAAAAGTGGGCTTAGGGGATGAGATTGTAGGTTTGGGAGTCATTCCCCCCCCCCCCCCCCCCGATATTAGCCCCCCTCTAATTTTCCATATTTTCTTCATATTAAGTACTCTTGCAGAACCCTGTACTACTTTAAACACAAAATTAGGAAAGATTGTGGAACACTAATTATAATGAGGCTTGAAAGTTTAATTAAAAATTAGTAAATTTCCGGATTTCCATCAACACTGCTGTGGCTCATTTCGAAACATCTTTTTTATTCCGCTTATAAGCCCTGCCATTTGTAAGCCCACTCAAAACCCCTTACGAAATTGTATAAGCCAGTGCTTATAACCGGAATTTTACGGTATATGTCACATCATTGTGAAGTTGCTTATTTTCCATCCAGTCAAATTAATTGAAAACCACTAACCCTAAAACAATTAATGCTGCCATATTTAACCACCAAAACAACAAGGACAACAGCAGGAAGGGAAAATTATTGTGCATTTACAATTTTAGTGCACAGTGATGTGGCTTTCCCTCTTATTCAATTGACACATTCAATAACCTGTTTGCATTAAAATGCAACCCATGAAGTGTTTTTATTTTAAGAGAAAGCATTTCTTAAGTAATTTTGCACACAAAATCAAAAATTTTTTTGTGACCTTAAGAGAAAGTTTGGTTCATAAGCAACTCATGAGAGGGATGGGTCAACTTCCATGTGACATCAACACTTCTTCAATGCAAGTCTTTGCAAGACGCATACCCCTCACCGGATCAGAGGCAAGCCAAACTTTTGCCAAATTTGTCCAACTTCCACTCACTCCAAGATGTTATCCAATAGATCATTTTACACTTGTGCTTATTTACCCAGCCTATGAATGAAAGCTAGGCTAGAATTGACCTTGTTGTGATAGGAACCTCACCACTATTCTTATGTAAATTCCAACTACCGGTAATATTGGCATGAGAACATCATTGACATAAGAAATGCAGGGAGGTCTGTATCATAACAAGGTCAACTCCAGCCTCACTTTCACTCAAAGGCTCGGTAGCTAAGGACTAAGGACATAACTGTTTGTAAAAGAGTGGTAATTTAAGAAAGAAATAACCAAACTTTTTCAAGTGGCACAGACCTTCACAGTAGCTTCCTTCAGTTGTTTATGAACAGGGAATGCCAAGGAAGATGCCCTTGACCCTGTACTAACAGACCCCAAAGCATCTGTGATGTAGTCTGCTCATGAAATATGATATTTGTAACAAATAAATAAACACTCAAGTTACCAAGGTCATGTTCTATTTTAATCAATCATTTAAGCCATGCCCTTGTTCTGAAGTGATGAGAAACCATTTGATTGAATTGGTTACTCTACTTTTGCAATTCAATCCAGATATCTTGACATGGTTAAAAAGATTGGTTGACCACTGACATTTTCATTGGCTGTTTGAACTCCAGCACAACCATAAGAAGACAACACAAGTCAAGTAATGACTTTTTCAAGAAATATTCCATTTTTGACCACAGTTTAATGGTTGATTCTCACAGAAGATGATCAAAGTATGTACCGTGGCTGCTAAACTGAGTGTGCTAATTACATCGTGCATTGAGGTAAATAGGCTACTCTGAAAAACACCACAATACTCCTTGTTTGCCCTCCAAAATTTTGCATGGGCATAGTTTCCAGTTTCTCTTGGATTTTCAATGGTCCCAAGAGAAAATAATGCAAATTTTGGAGGACAAACAAAGGGTATTGCAGTACTTTTGAAAGTGACTCATTTGCCTCAATGCATAATGTAATAACACGGCTTGAAATTAGCGGAAAACTCCAGTCGCAATTTTGCAACAAAATATGATAATGTAGTCGCAATTTCGCAAAATTTAGTCGCAAAATCATCGCGCTGGATTGTTGTCAGCAGTGTAGCAAAACAAAATATGAGCCCACAATACTTATTTTGAAAGAAACCGCTGAAAATGGCGAATGACATCAAAGGAATGGAGTTGTGCATGTAAAATCGCAGCAAAATTACACCATCTTCAGATTGAAAGAAAACTCAAGGTGAGAAACAATTATTTTGCCATTTCTTCATTTATTTTAGTAAAAAGAGGAACAAAGTGGCAACTGCTAACCCTTTTATTTCGAAAGAGCGAAGATGAAAACAAGTCGCAAATTCTCAACTTCTCCAGATATTTTAGTCGCAAAGGAAAAAAAATTCAGTTGCACTGTATATACACCTTATTCCAAAATGGCCACTATTTAGATATTCTTTTGTTTTTACTCAAATTAGACCTTGATGCCTCATTCAAGGCAAAATATTCTTTTGAATTTTAATCTCAAGAACGAGGCATCAAGGGCTAATTTGAATAAAAACAAAAGAATATCTAAATAGCGGCCATTTTGGAATAAGGTGTATACAGTGCGACTGAATTTTTTTTCCTTTGTGACTAAAATATCTGGAGAAGTTGAGAATTTTGCGACTTGTCTTCATCTTCGCTCTTTCAAAATAAAAGGGTTGGCAGTTGCCACTTTGCTGCTCTTTTTACTGAAATAAATGAAGAAATGACAAAATAATTTTGTTTCTCACCTTGAGTTTTCTTTCAATCTGAAGATAGTGTAATGGCAGCCATTTTGGAATAAGGTCTATTGGTCGTAATTTCACGCCTTGAATAAGGATGCTGACTTGCAACTCTTATTTGCAGAGCAGGGAAATTTAACTGCTACAAGGAACACCTCAAAATCAGTTTCTTGCCCAAATAAATCCATGCTAAAAAAATATATAATCAAAGTAAACGACAAAAAAAAGACAATGACGTTGAACATTATTTTTTTTCTGGCCATGATATCATAATTTTTACTAAGGGAGATCAGCCATGGTTTTTCGAAGATCAGTATTTGATCATCTTTCAAAGATATTGGGTGACTGACTCTGTGATGGACTCACCTGTCACCCAGAGGGGAATAGCAACACTCCCAGCTGCTTCATGCTACTTAAAGGGCCACCGACAACCACAAGTCTTTGCGGGCGTGCAAGCTATCGGCGCCATTTTCTGTAATACAGAAACTAGTATTTCTTGAAAAGTCAAATTCCATCGCCTCACATCGTCGTGTTTTGGACGCCCAGTAGCTTCAAACTTTGTTAATACTTTCCTTAATGTTTAAATATTGTATTTTTGGTGTTAGTTGGGTGTTGTGTTCGTGTTAAAAGTGAAATGAAAACTGTAAAGAAAGATCGTCCGCCGAGGAAGGAAAAGCGCCATGTTATTTGGCTCACTACTTCAACCTTAAGATTAATGGAACGAATTTGGATTAAAAAACAAATAGAACAACGAATTCGCAGAAGTTCTTCTTCACGGGATGATGTTGAAAACCACGAGTTCAGAGGATTGCCCGGATGATAACAACAACAAAGGCGTGCAAAGGACACTGGTTGTCAGTGGCCCTTTAAAAACCAGGATAAGCTCCGATTGTGGAAGCTCCATCGACATGAGTGCAACTTTTTGTATGCCTGAACGCAAGGGTATAAATCTTCACAGGCATGTATTCTTAGCAACTTCAGTCAGTTCAATGCACATTGATCAGAATAAAATCCAAGAACCAACATTGACTGCTCAGTTTTTAATCTTGTTTCTCTTTTAAGTATAATTTAACAATACATTCTACACGAAAGTCTTTTGTCTACATACTCGTATCACTTTCCAATTCCTTCACTCCACATCTAATACAACTACATCAACATCATTTACATCACAATCAGTGAGAAATACCTTGCTACAATTCCTCCCTTGAATAGCTTTCAAACAAAAGGATTAAGAAAAAGCTATATAAAGATCACCATTAAACAATAATCTTTGTTAATTTGTGTACTTTGAACTATCCTTAACATGCCTGGTCTCTCAGAAAGGTAGCAATTTTATGCCAAGTATGTAACAATATTTAACTTCAGCAATGAATTTATTCAAGACTTTGGTCTAATGATCAACAATACAAAATAACAAAAAATAACCCATACAAGGGTGAACAAGTTTTTTTTTTCCCACATAGTATTCCACGATGAAAAAGAATATGAACGACTCATTTTTTTAAGGCAGTCAAAATGTTGCCTGGTAATGGAGAATTTAAGCAAGCATGCTATCAGCTAAAGAAAAAACTGCGAGAAGGACACTGAAACAGCCAAAACTGTCAACAACCAAATACCATAAACTTTTGAAGCCATCTTAAAATTATAGATGAATATGGTTGTATAATTTACACTCCTTTCGCAAGTACTACTTTAGGATCGGTGCAATATATAGCTTAGTTGTTTTCCTTCTTGGACCCGACAATTCAGCGTACTAGTTCAAGAAGATTGGCAAATCTATATGCTTCACACAACAAAATACACAGTAAATTCAAACATACTATGTTTACAAGCAGATTTTAATGCAGAAATGGTTAGTTATTTTCGGAAAATTGAAAGTTGCCACGGCACTGCATCATGAAAGCGAGAAGGACTAAGATGTAAGACATTATAATCTAATTTAGATGATAGCAGTAGAACGGGAAGGTAAATAATTCCGAGGCGCTTCAGCAATTGAGATTTCCGACGGCAAGCAAAGCAAGCAAGTTCTTCTTCGAGAACGAAATTAACTTGTATTTTACCCCGATATGATAAACCTGGAACAAGCTGAAGACTCGCTATAGTAAATATTTACTAAACCGCGGTAAAATGTTAAGGACAGCGCTTTTCTGGATGAAACTTGGCAGAATAAACCATAATTCACATTCCTTAAGTAAACTGAATGAATTTACATGCTCGTCGACATCATTACCCGACTCTTATTCTAATGCACATGGAAAGCGAATTTAACTTTAAGAAATTCCTAGTGTTTTACGCTTCCTTAGTACTCACTCACTCACGACCTCTACTGTTCAATGAGATCTGCAATGGCTTCCACTAACACATTTCTCTCAACACTTCGCGCGCACTAATACATTTAAGTTTTAACAATCAAAAGATTATGATAAAAAATTAATGTCTTTGGTGCTAATGTAACCGAGAGCTGATCGATCCCTGTTACTTGATTCGAAAACGCTCTGTCGAGCTGCCCCACCTAAATTCGGAAAGCGGCACACCTTCGAAAAATTTCACCGAATTCGAGATTTCAAGCGAATTCCTTTCGCCGTGGGGGCTACTCCTGGTCGAAATGAATAAATTTCTCATTATTTACGATGGTCAGAAATTAATCAGGACACATAGCGAATAATGGTTGAGAAGTTTTACGAAAATAAGTTCAATCAGTCATGGAAAATCGAGCACGCACTTAATTCCCTCGCAACAGAGGCTACATTGAAAATTAACTATACTTAACAGCGCTTACACTACACAGACCTCCGAACTAAGACAATAGTCGCACATCTTGCAAACAAGCAAGAAAAATAATAATACAATATAAAGGATCTTGAGCTTATGTTCGAAGATTGAACATCCAAAGTAATTAAGTAGTATTCACCTAGGTTATAGGAGCGTTTGTTTGCTTTAAACTGTTCAAAGAAAACGAATTTGAAAAGCTTACAGTTTATTCCTGAGCTGGTTCGGCCGCCGGCTCCTCGCTGGCATCACCATTAACGACTGGAGTTTCTTCGTCTTTTTTTTCTTCTGCCGCCTCCGCCTGTTCCTTTGGCTCTTCGGTTGTCGCCTGGGCACTTTCCCCACCTTCGGCAGCTGCAGCTTCTTCGGGTTTACTTTCCTCTTCTTTTTTCTCTTCACCTTCTTTCTCAGCGCTAACTTCAGCCCCTTTCTCTTCTGCAGCCGGCTCTGTGGGCTTGGTTCGCCTCTTCTTTTTAACGCTTAATCTCGATTTTGGTCGCGTCTCCTCGACTTGCTCCTCGCTACACAGCTCATTCCAATCCAACCAGTAGTTAAGCTTCATGCGATCATAGAGGTTTACGAGATTTTTCAAATCTTCAGTGACAACTTTTGTCAGTGGAGAGTTTTCGGCCGTGTTCAGAAGGCATGACAGCAACCCAAACAACGTGCAATCGATAGTCGACGGCTCAGAACCCAGGAAGAACTCTTTGTCATCTAAAAAAGCGGAGATCGCTTTCAAATCTTGGACACCAATAGCATAAATGTCGTCTTTATTGTTCTTGCCGATTTCATGGGCTTCTAAGCACTTGACGCATTTGCCTTGATCGAGTTTTGGGCGTACATTCTTCCGAACAACATCTAAGCCCTTGAAATACTTCTTGGTTTCGGCAAAGTTATCGACCCAGCGATAGTACATCAAACTCCAAAACGTGTTTTCCTCAACCATACATTGGAAAGCTCGCGAAAGCGCTTTGTCCTTGTCGGTAAGGGAAGCATCCGCGTCAACTTCAAACTTGGAATTGAGGAAGCTTATAAGGTTGTGCTTCTTTGTCTCGCCTTGGTATTCGATGTAAGGTAACTTTTGATCAGTGCCTGCTTTGAAAACGTTTTCGTAGGGAATCTTCATCAATCGGCAATAGGTCTCAATCTTGATGCAAGCTGGAAGCGGCGATGGAATGTTATTCCAAGGTGGATGTTGGTAAATCAGTACTTTTGGTTGACTTGTGCCATTCTCTTCTGGTTTTGCGCTGTCGTTGACTGCGTTCGCGTCGGGTTCAGCTGCCTTGTTTTCATCGGTCGCTTGATCAGTCTGTTCATCTTGCTTCTCTTCGACATGATTTTCCTCGGGTTTAGCCTCTCCTTCTGGTTTGGTTTCCACTTCTTCTGGGGCTGGTTCTAAAGCGGGTGATTCGACTTCAGTCGCCATCTTTACGCTTTAAAATCAAGAAATGTGTGCTCAGTGATCAAACTTGGGTTATGATACAACGCCTTTGCAGAGCAATAGAAGGCCAAGCCCAACAATGACCTTTAGCTTGGTTGAGCACCACGCGTTATTAGCACGCTTCAAGTTTATAAATTGACGGTATTGTCAAAAGCTAGCCAATAGCAAAGCGTCTTACATTTCCATGAACCAATCACGTGCCCTGTTGCTTAGGCAGACAAAGTTATGGGTGTGAGACAGAGCAATGAAAATTTCGAGCTGGGGGAGGTGCTGGGAAAAAGACATCAATACAAAGGCAAAACGTCTTTTGCATTTCAAAAGTGCCAAGTCGCAAACAAAGAACCAAATTTTCCTTTGACAACTCCATCAAAGCGTGCAAACGCTTAGGTTGACTGATCCTCGCATAAAGGAAACTGTATAGCTCGACTGAGCATATTATTTCACATTTTTTTGTTTGGCTGTGCACGGTTTTTCGTCTAGATATATTTGCGTTGATTGGGTGAAAGAGAGAATTGAGTAAATTAATCTTACTCTAAATCGGGATCAATTATGCAAAAAAGTAACACACTCGGCAAAATGAAAAAAACCGCAACGATTTAAGCAACGGCGGAAGGCCCTAACTTGCATATTCAAAGATCATTAGATTATCAGGATCGTTGATTGAGCAACTTTACGAGACAGGAGGCAAGAATTGTTAATTCTGCGCTTTTCAAACGCATAACATACGATCTTCTAAGGAAATGGGCGGACTCAGACAAAGATCAAACATAACATTCAATACAATGGGATAATGACGTGGGCACAACGAGAATGAGCAACAACTCTCGAAGGGTCCGTGGTGCAAAGTTCCGATTGAATAATAAGTCCAAAATTCTTCCGCTCACGGACTCCAGAAAAAAATGTCTATATAATATTAATTTAAAATTTTCACTCTTTCTGAGAATTATTGGAAGCCAAAGTGTATTGGTAGTTGAGGGATGTCTAAAGTTGTGATGGAGTTTACCTTCCAATCGATCCTTTCTTTTACTTAAAAATATTTTTATTTAACTGTATATATTTTTCTTTTACCTATCGTTTTCTTTAAGGCTTTAATATTCCACGACCTTTTATCGCAAATAATTTCTCACTAAACGAGGCGCTACAAAAATGAATAGACTTTCTTTTTTATGGTTAAAATGCTGTAAGAAAGAAAGTGCGACAGCGATTCTAAAAATAACTTCTAGGTGCAGCGTTACAGTGCATCTAATTGTCTTCCTTTCTTTCCAGATGCGCCCGGCAAATAAGACTTCCCCGATAGAGCATAAAAAAACCAAAATCCATCTTTTCATTTAAAAAATTCAAAATCTTTTACAGTTTTCAGTTCCCTTTTTTTTTTTTTTTTTACCATTCCGATAATAAGACAAAAGAAAATCTTCGTAGGAATGTCCAACGCCCTGGTCATAGTGCATTAACAACTTCTCACGTTTACAATGTTATAAAGGTCGCTTTGTCAATGTTTATACTGCAGGCTCGTCATTTAGATCCTGATTGAAACAGGAGAGTGAAAGAGAACATCTTTTCTGGTTTGGATATTATGATGGAAAAAAGGGTGAATGAAACCGTTCCTTGATGCATCATTTATGACGTATTGAAACTTTTCCCTGATATGCGTGTTATTCTCCCTTCGTATTTTTTATGAATGTTATCACGTGCTAAAGATACTTTCCGTGCTTGGGGCATGGGACTGTAAAAAGGTCGGTTCAATCAAAACAGGACCGGAAGTTCATCACTTTCTCTTCGCAACAGCGAAAAATCTTGTGGAAGACAAAATTGCAAACCTCATTTCGGGCAATAGAGATCATTAAAACAAATTATTTTCCCAACCAAAGCAATACGAAACAATACTCATCAGAAAGCTGATGACGCACGTCTGTCATTACAGAAAATAGACCCTGCACTGAGGACATAACAGTTGTTTTTACGCTTTTCAAACATTTTTGTTATTTTAACAGCGATTGGAGGTTCCAATATTTTCATCATCCTCCTTTAAATTATTGACCTAAGAACCAAGCACTGTCGAAGAAATTAGGAAGGTCTTTACGAGAGGTCACGCTGGCGCAAAAAAAGATGAAGTTCAAATTACAATGAAATGTGGCTCGTCATTTTCTGCATTTCGGAGTGGAATTTGGATATCCGCCTGGAGACATAGAGCCCCTTCTAGTGCTACACTCGTCTCAGTCTATTAATCGCTTGACTTAATTAAAAGTTGCTCTGCAATATCCATCACAAGTTTTCCCCTCCTTTCGTCATGATAAATAAAGGAAAT
This sequence comes from Montipora capricornis, assembly GCF_036669925.1. NCBI lineage: Eukaryota > Metazoa > Cnidaria > Anthozoa > Scleractinia > Acroporidae > Montipora > Montipora capricornis. Next base: position 69,779,972 of record NC_090885.1, read on the forward strand.
GATGAATCACGAGGATTTTGACCTGTCTCATTTGGATTAAAAACAGAGAGCTAAGTACTATGACGGCTTTAGCTTGACAATTCTAAAGTTCAAATTAAAATATCAAAAAAATCCAACAGGGACGGTGTCTGAGAAATCGCATGACCAAAATTATTTCAATAATTAATTTAACAGAGAGTTTCATGTGACTGGTCACGCGTTTTAAACATCATTTGCGTGTTTCACTGGATCAAACTTCTTTAAACTGTCGATGTTTTCAAAGATTTTCTTCCGAAAAAATGTCAGATAAATTATATCGTTCTGATCTACAGTGAAGCGCTTGCGCTGGCAACGCTTGAGTGACTGCAGGGGGTGCCTTAAGTGATAAGCGCGTGACATTTTTGGCGGGAAAATAATCACTGAAATAAGAACTGGATTGCCTTGTTCAGATATCAGAACAATTGTGCAATATCCTGTTTTTAAAGTAAATAATTTCGAAAATGTTTACCCTTTGACCGGAAATTGAGATAAAACTCAAATGCTTGGTTAAATAGTAATTCCACGAGCACATGAAGAAATTGAGCCCAGGCGGAAAAAAGCGACATTTTAAAAGTCGAAGTTTAAGTTTGGTACTCAATTAAACTTCAATTTTCAAGTAGTAATAGCGAGAAAGCTAGTAAACACAAAGTTCCCAACCTGTTGCCGGCTTTTTATGAAGCACTCAGTGAATGCGGCAAATTCGTGGAATTCAAACAAGAGATTAACCAGCTCATCGGCAATTTCTTCATCATTTTTTCGGAAGAGTAACTTAGCGGGAGTGAAAATCTTCTTGGATGACTCATAACCTCACAGATATGGTTATGTGATAATTAATCCTCCCTGCTAATTCAATTTAGAGGTAGATTACCAAATCGCAACAGGTCATTGATTGTAAAGGCAAATATTGACTTGAAAGATTCATTAAGCGGTTTGCCGTTTCTAAATACGGTTCATGTTGGCAAGATTTACACAACCTAGAAGTATTTTGGAAATATCAGTTATCGCAGCAAGCTGCTCTTCTGCACGAAGAATGTGCACTTAGATAACAACATGCACGGAATGCTTAACTTTTAGTAACAACCCAATATCGAGTTGTTGTTGTTGTTGCCAGTTCAAGGGCGTAGCTATAGCTAGGGGGGTCCTGGGGTGCCCGTGACCCTCCCCCCCCCCTCCTTTGTAAGCCTTTTTTACAACCTACAATATTAGGGAGCTTACGAAACGACGCCGACGGCAACGACGACGCTACAAAAAAAACAGGTTTAGTGAGCAAAAACAATGAATCTGCATGCTCTGCACGTGAGTTTTACATTTTGGTACATTTCTTTGTCGTCATCTCCTAAATGACGACGTGAAATGACCAAATTCAAGATTCTGTGGAGGACGTTAGCACATGACGATGAATTTTCAGTTCTCTCTCTACGCCTCCAACTCACTCACACCAGTTTAATTCCTCGACGGTTACTACACATTTTAAACGCGAAACGACATGAAATAGTTTTGTAGTGATACGAATAACGCGAACTTGTATTTTTAAATGAAGTCCTCGAAGCCGTCGTCGTCCTCGTTTCGTAAGCTCCCTAATAAACTCCCTATTCAGGTGGCGAAAACGCCACCGTGATCTGGTGAGTACCCTCTGTTTGACACAGCGTAACCCCCCTTTGAAAAATCCTTGCTTTGTCCCTGTAGTTCGGGTAAAATTCTTTAACACGAATCACACCGCGGAACATTATTTGTTTGATTCAGAAGAACTTCTCAAAATTGAGCGTCAAACACCGGCCCTTGTCCCTCTCGATCTTTGTAGCAAACACGACAAGGAATTATGTTATCACCAAAAATGACACTTATTTGGCCTCGGAAGGTTAGATAGCATTGTCGACAAAAGACATATGCCGAATATTTTCCGAACAAATTAACCATGGACAATGGGTTGCTTTTGAAAGTTTGAATCTAATTAATACTGTAAACATTTCGTTCGTAGTAATTTATAAATATACTTGACAGAAAAGCCCAGGTCACGCCCCCGGCACGCCATATGCGAAGCCTTGTATACGAAAAGCGCAGGTGTCATGCAGCTGGAACACGTGGCCAAGCGTGACACAACCAAAAAAAAAAAAACCGCGGGAAAATCTGACGCAAAAGAAAAGCAACTGTCGTGTGTGACCTGTTATTACGTTAATTTTGCTACAAAAGTTATAAAGAATCGGTCCTGACTGTGTAAAGAATTTGATAGTGCAACCACACGCACACACACCCACACACACAAAAACCGATACAATGTACGTATGAACTGGCATCCATGGTTCCGTTTTGTGAACGGAAAATGAAAAGATCACAACTCGACACAACGCATCAGTTTTTAAGAGCTTTCACTGACACCACACCGTTTAAATGTTTAGGCTAAGCATCAAGAAATTATACTTTGCGGTGGGGAGAGAGGGTTTAATTTTACCCTCTCCTCTGTTTACAACTAATATGTAAATTCAAAAAGCTGGAGCAAATGTTTCCTTAGTGAGTTTGTCTATGGATTTGCAACGAGTAAAGGATGTTTCTTTAGTTTCAATTGAAAATGTTTCTACGTCTTTCTAGTTCTCTCGATATTTCCTCGTTCATTATTAGCCTTCTTTGTTATTTCCGCTTGTTTTGCATATTGGTGAATATAGTTTACTTGTAAACTTAGTTTTGTCAAGTTAAGTCACTCAATTTTTGAGAGGTTAAATCGTTGGATAATTTAAGGAATAATTGCTCTTTTCTGTACTGGTTCTTCACTGAAACAATTAATCCTTTTTCTCTGCTTATTCGCGATTTTGTAACACAAGTACAGCAAGTCACAGAATTACGACGACAAATTTGATGCAATACTCAACACTGATACTGAAGAGATACGGAAACACCGCTAGTGAAATAAGACTTAAAGTTCTGCCTCTTACAAATGGTAATGGTTATGAATTTATATAGCGCATTTTCTATTTCCAAAACGACTGCTGAATATTGTTACAACCTAAGCTGCATCAATATTTTCCAAATGTCATCGTATCAACGCTTCACTAAAGATTCTAAGGCATGATTTGTAAACGAAAGGTCAGCCTGCAATTTTCGCTCACCGTTATCCCAAGGTAAGTGAAAACAGGAGAGTTAAGACGGGCGACTGCAATCGCAAACTAGTGACATCTAATACAATTTTAACAAAACAGGAAAGCTTACACGTTCGATTTAAACTTGTTCCAGATTTAACACAAACATGTGTTGATTGTTGGTGGCCAAACAATAAGACGCGAGTTATTCTGAATGAAAAATTCCTACAATAACCCAGGGGGTGTGTGTTTGGGTGTTTGCTAATTGACGCCGAATCGAAGGGCTTCAGTTTGTGATACCTCGAACCACGTCGTATTGCATGTAATAGGCACGATCATTTTTTCCACTTTTAAGATAGATTTAGCTTTGCGTTTACGGCAGACGGCAAACGTGAAACTGGAATTTGCGTTTTGCCAAAAATCAAAGAAACTGGTCTGATTTTAGCTCCCTTTTTTGCCCGTTATCTACAAATGTCGCGCAACTTCTAAAATGAGAGAGAAAAGTTAGAATAGGACAATTTTCATGCTTTTAAGACAAGCCACAGTCTGCCGTTTGACGTTTCCCGTTTCACGTTTCACGGAAACGCGATGCTAAATCTCTCTAAAACTACACGTGGAGTAAGCGCAAGTGTTCCCTGTTTGGCGCCATTCTCTGGTATCAGCTGATGTCTTTGGAGAACAAATCCCGAAATATTTAAAGAAAACAATGCGAACGTCCCTAGTGTCCAAGTTTCTGTAAACAGTATCTAAATTTTGTGAGACAATGAGCTGTACGCGTTCACTTCTAATGAATTATTCTCCATTCTCCTCCTCTGAGACCGCGATCGATTCGGTCAGCACCTGGAGTAACATTGCTTTTACAAAATATTTCTCAAAGACAATTCAACGAATGAAGGAAAATGCTCTTTTTTTTTACTTCTAGATTAAAACAGATTTTCTTGATGCGCGCTCACGTTATTTCCTACCAGCCAATCAAAACGCGAGTCTACAACAGATAACCAATGAAAATTTGTGCGAAGTCACAACCGTGTTTCCATTCTCTCATATAAACACAGCTGTTGACCAATGAGAGTGCGCGGACTATCCTAATTATTTTACAAGAGGTGATGGCAAACTGATGGGCACATGTACAAAAAGGTTAAAATTTGGCAATTCCTAGCAACTTGCCTCTTTTTTTTAGCGTGAAGCATAAGTAGGTATTCAAGAGTCTTCTAACTCTTGTTTCTGTCAACTTAACTCGTGGTAATAAATGCGATTTTACGGCAAAAGGAAAGCTGAAGAACAAGCCAGAATTGTTCGTGCTGGAGCTGACCGAAAAATGACGAGAATTTTCTGAGCGCGATATGGTGTGCATGTGACGTGAAGTGTTAATATTCATTTGTAAATATTAAGCATAACTTACTTGTTCACGCGATTACGTAAGTTGCATTGGACAATTATTGCTTACTTCTGAAGAAAACGGAGGATAGATACGTTCCTCTCGTGTTATCGTTCGACGTTTCTTTTATCGCCTTGACTACGGGGTTTATTAATTTGATGTCAAATGTGTTGACTTATTCACTGACCGGGTAATCAATACTACACACAAAGCTAGCTGACTATAACCATAAACAAACTTGATGAATCGAGAGCAACGTCCTCTCAAAATTGAAGAAATACTAAGCATTTTATCAGAAGTAAAAGATTCATTATTTTTGCTTCAAACCCTAAAAATAGTGATGGTTACCTTCATTCCGCGTGCCAATGTTGTACAGATTCTCAACCGCTTCTGGCGAGTCAAACTGTAAATATTGATCCATTGATCCATCACATTCACAAATTAAAACCAGCAAAACTTCGGAGACGAACTCGACATCCTTATTGAAAGGAGCTAATGAGCTTGACTGGTCATAATTAAGTTACCGAAATGAAACGTGTTGGCTTTACGATTCAGGATTTCCCGACGAGCACTCCATCTTTTCTCCACTGAAACTAATTGGCAAAACTTGTAGACTTTGAACTAAAAATCACACTTGCGAATCACACCACTTCTTTACGTCACTCAGTCTACCCAATCAATACAATTTGGTTACTATGGCGGCACCAACAAAAAATCTTCTGGAGTATGACTTTCTTTCAGTTCCCTTTCATTTTGTTTCCTCTTTCTTTTTCTTTCTTTCTTTCTTTCTTTCTTATTTCTTGGAGTCGGGTCATAAAAGAGAGGGGCCTTTTAGGATTTCCGTGAGTAATTCAATAGGAGTCATAAACACCAACGTAGTACATTGAAAACAAGGGAAGCTCTTTTTTCCCAAGAAAACAAAGTTACAAGTTAAGATGTTAATTTTAGGGTTTCCTACTTCTCTTCTTTTCAAGCTTTCAAATAGTTTTCAGCGTCATCATGGATAAATTTGGATAACCATCAGTAATGACAGCAACTCAGTGTTTTCTTCCCGACCTGAAAGCGTTATGAAAGAGAATCCGTTATTAAAAGCATTCTTTTACTATAAATATAATACCACACAAATTTAAGTGGCTGCGATTGTTGGCGGAATTATCGAAGAGGTTAATTTATAATTACATGGACTAATAAATCGCCTGAAGTGTTTGCTTTTGTAATTCTTGTAACCAAGTGGGGTGAACTGCTTACGCTAAAGAACTAAAGTAACCCTCGAGGGCAAAGACGGAATGTACTTCAACTGCCGCAGCATGGCACAATGATACATATAGCAAGAACCTTTTTCGTGTTTCCATGGAAGATACGGGTTCGACAATTTGATAGCCTCCTGTAGTTACTTTTCTCCACGGACAAATGTCAAATTCAAATTAACTCAGAAAATATAGAAATCCAAACACTGTAGAGAACTTGAAACTGATCCAGCTGTTTGGACATGGACGGGTTCCAACAAATCCTACCAATCGTGATTTGCATTATAAAAACGGTACACGCAGAAAGGATTCAAATGTTCATCAGTCTTTAGTGAATACATCTGACAATAAAATACGAAGTTAATATTCACATTTATCTTAGTCATAAATTAATAATGCATGGCACAACTGCAGGCTTTCCAGTAGCGAATGATGATGACTCTCTGTTTATCTGTAGAATTCAATTCTAACCAGCCCCAGTTGCTCAAGCGATGGATAGAGCTATCCGCCGGATAAATCACTATCCACTGGATAACTCAGTTGGTTTTGCTAGTGTTTATCCGCTGGATAACGCTATCCATCGTTTGAACAACTGGGGCCAGGTGTTTACTGCATCCGAATGGCTGATAATGAGAGCTATCTATTCCATAGATTCTTTCTTATATTTTTCACCTTAGGCTTACACACACCTGTCCTATTGAGTCTCTTCCAGTTCCACATGATATAAGCCAGTTACACAATCGTGCACAGAATACATCTTTCAAAAAGCATGTTTAAGCACAGCGTTTTAAAAACACAGCGGACGTTAAGGTTACACAAGATCGTTGTTTCCATACCTGAGGTTGATGAGAGATAGGAGGACTACAACGTCGACGAAGACGAAAACGCAAAATAGCAATATGACTCTTCACGCACCGCACGTGCGATGGAATTCTGGTATATTTCTTTGACGACGTCATCAAAAACAAAGGCACCACATAGACCACAACGATGGCTCTGAGAACGTCGAAAAAACAACGCCTTAGTGAACAAAAGCAAAGGGCATGCACGCCGCGACCGTGCACTTACGTCACTTCAAACGTTTTGTGCAATCATCTCACCTCGTTCCCAGGAACTCACCCTGCTTTGCTTCACCTGGCCCAGCCCAGAAGCCTGGGAATGAGGTTATCCCTTCGTAGTTTCGAGCTAAGATGACGACTGTTTTCAAAAGTCAGTGAAGACGCAGCTCCATATTTTGATTCATGACTGAGAGAGTGATAAAAAATCAGAAAAGAGAACGTACTAGTTGACACGTAAACAAATTTGCCGTCTAAATGCGACACTTCTGAACGACTGTATAATTGAACTACCTTGCGTGACTGATTTCGGAAGAAATGGACCCCTCTCCTTCAAAGAACGCTGGAAATGCCCCTGACAGGTAACAGCTCCAGACAAAAAAAGAGACCACAAATAGAACAACATGAGACCCATTTTAAAGTTACGTGAATTTATTTCTACAAGCCTCCGTAATTTAGGAAAACGTAAATAAGATCTCCATATACTGTAGTTAGATTATAATGTGTACTCGAGATTATTAAGCGTTCCTGATATCAGCCAAAAACAATTACGATACAATACCGTGGGAATGGACCCATACAGGTTTTGACCTCTTCTAATAACTGAATTCATCAAATTTTTATTGGAAATATCGATATACACTGAATAACCTGAAAAACGAATCCTTTTACACCGCTATTCATTCTTTTTAGCGGTTCTTGGTGGCTTTATGTTCGAAGAGTAAAACCCGTACACACAATTTGATAACATGAAATTTACGGAGTTAAGCTCTCCGTGCAATGCTGGTAATCTAAAAAAATAATATCGTAACCCTTTCACTCCTGTGGGGTTCCCCATTGACGAGTAAAATCGTCTGGCGTTAGACAGAGTAAAATCTGTAAGTCTCAATGGCCCTTACAGGAGTGAAAGGGTTAAATCTAGCCAAGCTCCGAGCTACATTTTTATTAAATAACACCCATCCCAGTTATGGTGTGTTAAACAAACACCTCTGTATTGAAGTTGTCTGAACGACAACAGCCAGAATATGGGTGGGGACCCTGAGAGGATAATAGAGACACTGGTAAACCACGATGAAGAAGATTTCGTGACGGTAACAGAACAGTTCAAACGCGAACCAAATGAAGTCGTGTCACACAATTTTTCATGTTCAGAATATAGAACCATATTTTTAAAAAACTCATCCAAATGAATACAAATCCCTTTTACGCAGATAACTTACTGTCAAGTGATATGTTAAGAATTTTACTGCTACGACTACTATATACTATACCTGCATGACATAAAAGTCGCTGTGTACGTTGACTTAAAATTTTGGTACAGGTTTTTCCCACAGAATTTAACAACTAATATGGATACTACACCTTGTGACAAAATCAATAAGTACAACCCTTTCTCTTTCAAAACAAATGAATTCAATGTTTGTAAAATACAATAAAAACTATGTAACGCCTAAAATATTAAAGCAGTTTCCAAACGAGTCCCTTAAAACAAAAGCTAATGGCAGCCAGCGACATGCACGGGAAATTGTCACCCGCGTCTCCATGGCATTTCCTCCACCAATGGTCGAACGCGGGAGGGTTTTGACAAGAGTGGATCCGTGACAGAAAGGTGCGACACTTAATGACAAATACATAACGTTGTGTTAGACTGCCGAATGCATGCAAAATGTCACCAGTGCAGACAAGTACTTAACTCTACAAACGATAAACTTGGGGCCCCTTGTTTGGGGCTTCAAGTTGTTGGTTGTGTAGTTGTCATGAGGTGTTCAACCTCCCTTTTCGTCACAACCGAGGAGTGAGACCCTAGAATTCTGTTGGACAAAGGCTTCAAAAAAATGCTTGCGCGCAAGTCACAATTGCCATTAACTAAGGCAATTTTTTCCTAAAACAATCACGAATTTACTTTCGGATATCAACACCCCTTCAATGAAAACTACGTTCACCGCACTTAGATACCTCACGTTACCTATATATTTGTTGACAAAAATATCACTGCTTGTTGACTCTATCTACAAAATAACTAAACTCCTTGGCAAACACGGCTTTGGATAGTTGCTGTCTGGTTGTGTAGTAGACAATTCCTGGCAGCGACGTTCAATGATAATTCGGATGCCCACTGAAAAGGATCACATCAGTTACAATTAGAATCCTACAAACCTGCCTTGGTTCATACTTTTGGACCAACATTCATGAAGGTGCATCAATTCATCATTAACTTCACATTTGAGATTGCTGTTAAGGTGTTTATTTCTTTCAAATTATGCCAGCTTATTATTCCGTCTTTAAAAGCCCCTTGACACTAAAGCGTCCCTATAATTTGTTAAAATGGTAGATGGTTATGCTCATTCTCTGTTGCGATGTTAAGGTGGCCTTGGCCGTTAATTCCTTGTTTCATGGCATGATTATGTGTTATGTCGATCTCTTTAAGGTTCTCACAAACAAGCACCTGAGTTTTCAATTTTGGCTTTAAAATTAGTGACATTTTTTTAAAAGTTAACAACCTTTGAAAGCAAAAAAAAAAAAAGCGCCTCGACGTCTTCGGTTTCTTATCAAATGCAGAATTCCGCACTTTTGGATCACAAGCATCGACTTGGAAGTCGCGCAACACTCCTCCCAGAGGGATGCATTGCTTGACGCCCTACAAGCGCTGATAGACTCGGCAATATTTCCTGCAACTTGTCTCGCAATTTCAATGCAAATAAATTCTTCGTATTGCGAAAAAAGTTGCTTGACGAGTGTTTCACGCAGCATGTATTGTTTTCGAGGCTTCAAAAATATGTTGCAACATTGCGTCAAGTTTTGCGGAAAGCAGAACTAAATTCTGCTTTCCGAAACGGTTTCTGCAACTTGCCTCGCAACGTTTTTCAGCCGTTGCAAGGTATGTTACGTTGGGCGATGTTTCGAGCAACTGGTATTGCCAAGTCGTTGCGGGACAATTTGCTCGAAAAACTGCACAGTGTAATAGCGCTTTATGTAACGGCTACAGTCACACATCCCTTCACCAACAAAAACCTTTTTCAACGCTATTTCACGACTGTCAAGGCAAAACATAGAGATAAAAAATTGACATTCAACACATCAGTTTTTACGTCGTTTTGAAGTGTTATTAGCAGATTTACGAGCCGAATTATTTCAAACAACGTGGAGGCGCTTTTCGAGTATTAAACCTTGAAAATAGCGAGACTTTAATAACATCGACAAAAATTTATGTACTTTAGATTTTACCGGTATTAGGTTCTGCTAGGTGGAGCCTGTGGATACACGGCGTTTCTGACAGAAAAAGCAGCACATCACGTTTACAAACTTAGTTTCATATAGTCATTCCCTTGAACTTTTCGAAAACAATAAACCTTTCAAAGAAGAACATCTACAACAACTTTCTCGGTCCCACTGAGGGGACGAGCAGAAAAGAAACCCCGGGGAAAGACTGAGTAGACAGCTGGTTTTCGGCAGTTTGCCGGGCCTTGCTGGGTTACCTATCCGCCTAGAGCGAACTCAACCCACCTTTGTCAAACAGATAATTATAATTTTCACCCATTAGAATTGCAGACGCTGATTAAGGTGGCTCACACCAGTTTCAACAATTTGGAGGAAATGTCTCCTTAGAAGGATGAACTCTACAACATTGTTCAACAAAACGGCAATGTTATGTTACCAAATGAAACAGCATGATTTCTTTAAAAGATACCCTCGTTGATGTGACGTAATGCCGGGGTCACCATGGCAACAAAAGTACAATGCAAAAACGCCTTATACTTGTCTTTAAACGCTTATATCTTAAAAGCGCAATCGGTGACCCGAAATTTCTATTTCTGGGAAGTGATTAAAAAAAGGTTCAGATCAAACTCTCTGCAACGTTAAAAAAATATCTGGAGTGGATTCATATCCACCCTCACAATAGACCACTTTCGATATATTAAAATTAAGTCCTAAACAAAAGGCATCATCTCGAGGCTCTAGTGAATAAACTCATACAAATCCTTCTATTTCTTCCCCAGGGCCTTGAGATGATGTCTTTTGTTTTGGACTGAATTTTAATATATCGAAAATGGTCGATTTGATAATTTTAAGATAGCTCTGAATCTGCTCCAGAGAATTTTTTAAACTTTGCAAAGAGTTTTATCTAAGCCTGCTAATTACTTTACTGCTTAGGGCATATTTGGATGGCCTAAGCAGCGGTCTTAACCCACCAAGTCACATCAATGAGTGTGTCTTGTTAAGCAATTAATGGTGTTTCAAATGGTACCATAACTTTGGCGTTACCTGAAACAGTCAAGCAGATTCAATCCTTCCAAATGTTAAAGTTTGTTGAAACTGGTTCGCGCGTCCTTAATTTATTAATGCGCACATCTGAAGAGTGACAAAAACTGTTCGACTCTGGTTGATTGGTTCATAAAAGACTAAGCACAAATAATATGCAACGGATGCTGGGGCTCGCCAAGACGAGCCTCCATATCTCCACTTATTCCTTGAGTCAACCCTATCCCGAGTAGATCCATTTTTTTACCACAATTGCTTGTTATCTCGCAATCTGATTACCTAATTTGCCGCTGTCGATAAGAGTCAAGACAACACTACATCAACACTACGTCATACTCGCGTCACGCAATATAATAGCCAATCAGGAACGCGCTTTTTTTGGGAATAAATCAATCATATTGCGAGAAAGTTATAGACAACCCTTGTTCTCTCTTTGTATCATGATTTTGGTCACGCTCTGAAAGAAACATTTTCGGCTGCGTCTCATGAATCCACAACATTTTGACCAACCTCGTTCCCAGGGTGTCTCATCTTCCAGCCAACTGAGAGACCCTGGGAACGAGGTTGCATTTTGACCACTGTGATGACGAATATCGTTGTCGATGAGAGTACAGGCAACGCTGAACCACGTTCGATTTGTTAAATAGAGGAAGCACGTCCACTGTTGTAAAAGCCAATCTGAACAAAGCTATCTCAGAGTCAAAGGAAATACGATACCTTTCGCTGGAAAAACCTGTTCCAAAAACTAAAGTTCCTCGGGAAAGGGTTGTAAAGGGTGGCGTGGTATCCAAGCCCTCAAAATAAGATATTAGGCTGATTTAGCAACAGAACGGGAACGTCAGCGGCGACGTCGCGCGCAGCAAAACTACCAATGAGACTTTAGAATAGAGAAGAAAAGAGTGGAGTCTATTCTATTCTGAATTCTCATTGGTGTTTTTTTTGCGCGCGCCGTCGCCACTGACGTTCCCGTTCTGTTGCTAAATCAGCCTATTAACTTCCCCCTCCCCCCCCCCCCCCCCCCCACCCCTCGAATGTCCCGGGAACACTTAGGGTGTTTCTATTTCCCTGCAAGGTCTGCCGCATATTCCTTTTAAGTGATCATTTATTAGCGCTTGTGCCTAAATGGTTATCGCATTAACAAAGGATTTAGAGCACGTTCGGCTGTCCTTCTTTACGATTTAGAGCAGTTGTCAATTGAGTGTCGAAAGCTTCCCGAACAAAAGCGAATTGCGAATTAGCGAATTGCTTTGGTTTTGCATTTACTTCACTTGGTGACTGGTTGAAAGTTCTCGAGCCACTTTTTCAACCAATCAGAAGTGAAACCAAAACCAATCGTGGCTCGCGCGTGCACATTTTCCCGCGCTTTGTGTCGGCTACGTGAAATTACATCAAGTTTTGATCGGTTTACAGGATGGTTGCCGTTCTATTTGATTGGCCAAAGCAATCATTTGGTTTTGGTTTTACGACACTCGATTGAATCTCGCTCTAACGTTCAAGACTGTTGTTAATTGGTCCACATTATCTGAAGAACGGTCATGTTTATTGCAAAGGTTAGAAAATGACTTTTTACGTGATAGATAGATTTAATAGATAGATTTCACCCCTTGAAAGAAATCTTACTCGAAAGTTAACAGTTAGATGGGAATTAAAAAAAAGAAAAAAGCAAACAAACAAAATAGTTGACTGGTTTCCATGCGCATGGCACTCTAGACAATATTTTTAGGGAGTATTGCTACAGTCTCCCTCTATTAAATGGGTCATACAGTATACAAATCCTTGGTAGTTCGCTAATACAATGAACGAAGGCTTTTTTATTAATTACTTACTTCGGATTGGCCCAAGATTTCTTCTCAGAGCCGCTGTGTAAAGAAAAAAGGAAACATTTTCTCAAACATCAAACAGGAAGCACAAGTTAACAATACTGTGATATTTGTAAGTCTCCAGTGTAAAAAAAAAAAAAAAACACCCTGGGGACGACTTCCCCTCAGGTTGTCGAAACGTCAGTCGTTCATTGGGGAGCTTATTTACAAGGCACAGTTTGCGGGTAAAGACGTTACGTCACGCAACATGATGTAATTTTCAAAATGCCCAAAAGGCAGAATGAAACATTGCAATAACCAGTTAAAACTGTTGCACAACATAAAAGAAATACAGCAAAAGGAAAGCGAAGCACGGATAGACACAAATGGACAAGATTAAAACAGATTGCTTTTGGGTAATCTTCAAAGAAGTCGGCGCAGCGTAGGATCATCTTGTTTGTGATTTAATGGTAATTTAATCAGTGAAGGAATTCCACATTACCCTTTCGAGTAAACTCGTGATTAACTTAAGATTTCCCCTAAACTCCCTAAAATAACTTTTGTAAGTCCTGAGGGTAGTTATTTCAAGAATTGTTCGCACTGGCAAGTTGGGAGTTTATTACGTCTATCTACTGAAAAATGTGTTATTTGTTAACTCCGGTGAACGAAGCCAAGGTTTTTTTTCCGATGATGACTCGGGGATACTCGGCAAAAAACCCGAGTACTCCTAATCGACTCCTGAAAGGAACCACTCGGATTTTTTCCGAGAGTCCCTTCATTTTATTGCGTCTAGTTACTTACTAAGGTGGCGGGGCGCCAGAGTAATGATGCGGCTGATCCATTTCATACATCTCTCTGCAAAGAGCACAAAAGACAGTCAAAAGACTTTACAGTGGCTTGCGACTACGGCAGGCGGAGCGAAGGGGTGGGCTGATGGAGACTGGGGCCAAGTATGTTTGATTGACAGTCATATTGCATGCTGAAATTTGTCATTGAATTTTGTCCCATGAGTGAGACAAGGGACTATAAAATCCCTCAATTTCCTCGTATTTGTCGGGCAACACTCGAGTAACAGGAGGCATGCAGGCATTTCCCATCTCGAGTCGCGGGTATCAGTAAGTTAATCACTAAATTGAAATGCCACGACAGAATTCTGCTTTGATTCTGAAGTATACAATTTCAAACTCAATCGGATCATTCGCAACAATACCCAGTCCGCTACTGAGAAAATATGGGCCCTCGAGTGACCAGAAATGAAGTAATGTGATCGGCTGATTTTAGTTATTGGCCCTCGGACTGTTGTAGTCGTGCAATAATACAAAAGGTACCAACCCAAAATAAAGAATCCGACAAACTTCCCACGGACCGAAACGATGTTAACGTTGTATCAAGAGTGCATCACCCAAGAGCATTAAGATTTACCCAAATTGGCCTAGTCCCCATCAGCGTCAGAAAAGTTTTGTGGGAAAATAAATAATGATAAACCAAATTGGCTAACTCAACGTTGCACCCTAATCAAAGCCTTTAGGAATAAAACGTTTTGTTACAGATATTTCCATAAGATCAAAACGTGAATGCAACATTATATTGCAAATACAATATACACAAAGAATCTAAACCCAGGAGATATGGATTGGGCACATCACTGAGTGCCAATCTGGGGCCTCTTCAAATGAGTCCGGTTGGCCAGGCTGGCCCAGTTTCCGAGATCTCGCCTCACCTATAAATCCTTTGTAAAAATTTTTTTGTGTTCATATGAGAGGGCGCGCTGGCACTGTTTCCGAGATCTCGGTTTTCCCAACCAGGATCTCAGTAAGCGGGCTGGAAATTTTGCCACATGAACATTTCAGCCCGGCTACTGGGAGGAAGATAATACAATGCCTTACTTCTCTTTTCTTCGATGATGAAATTTGAGGTTGATTAAACAAAGAAAATCGAGATATTCTCACCCGGCGTGTTCATTAGATTTCACGCCTGAATGGTCGCGTCGCCACTCTTTAACTCAGAAACCGGGCTGAAAGTCGCCACATGAACAGAGACCAATTTTATCCCGGTAACTCAGCCACCCCGGTCAACCGGGATCATGTGAGTAGGCCTCTGGTCTATAGTTTATTTTCCCTCAAAACTTGGATTAAAAATAGACACTCTTCTGACGCTGATGGAGAAAAACCTGATACCAGAATCTCACTCTTGGGTAATGAACTCTTCCATGCACTACATAAAACTGTACAGAAGCGAGCTCTTGTTACTTACGCGTCCATTCCCTCATCAAATTCGCTCTCATAATCCATGCAACGATAGTGTTTCGCCAGTTTGACGCTAAATATTATCGCTGGGATGAAGAAGAACAGACAAAATCCAATGGAGAACCAGAAGCCATTCTACGAATAAAATGAAAAATAAAATCTTCCAGTTAGCTAAGGCCCCGCTTATATGGAGAGAAGTTGTCCCGGTTAGAAGGGTCACCTGTCTACCCCTGCTCCCCAGGACGATCCAACTTTCCATACATCTCCTTACAAAAGGTGGCTACAAGTTCTCGACAGTGAGGCCACCCTCCTAGCTGGGCCAACTTTTTTTCTATGTAAACACTTTGATTGGCCTAGCCGGGTCAAATCGGACAAGAAAGATAATAGGGAGCTTTAGCAACGACGACGGGAACGGCAACGAGAACGTCATCTAAAAACATAAATTCGCGTTATTGCAATCACTTCGGGACTATTCCAAGCTTTTTAATGTGACAAAGGCGTAGCAGTCCCCCTGGAATGAAACCGTTATGAGCGGCGCTTAATTTAGGGGAGAAAAAGAAAATTTATCCTCAAGTGCTGACGTCCTCCATAAAACCTCAAACGTGGCTATTTCACGTTGCCGTTTTGCTGACGACGGCAAAGAAATGGACAAAAGTGAAAAACGCACGTGACGACCGTGCAAAGCTAGTGTTTTTGCCTCCTAAACATGCAAATTTGTGACGTTCTCGTTGCCGTTGTCTTTGCTAAAGCTCCCCAATGAGAGCTTGAGCGAGCCATGTCACCCCAGTCTCTTGATGATCGAAACTAAGACGGGCAGCTCTTGTCAATTCTCTTCTCATATAAACGCCCTCGGCTTGGAAGACGGCCCTCTTACCCGAGGGACAACTTTTCTTCATATAAACGGGCCCTGATATTGATGAGATGATACTAAACACGACTTACAAAAGGAAAGAGAGATTTCTTGCAGACGAAAGTTATGACTGCATCGTGAATCTTAGCGACGGGTTTGCACTTTCCCAAGTCATCGTTCAGCTGTGGACAAAACAAAAAGACAACAATTTACCGTTTGAGGAAGATACACCGATGTTTGCACAT